>NW_012267247.1:4989694-5045537 GCF_000151885.1 Dipodomys ordii
TGACTTTTTTTAAATGATTAAATTTTTTTTAAAAAATGTTAACCTGACTTTCGCCCTGGTGGGCCTCACCTGCTGCATCTCGGACGACTTCGGCGAGTGCTGCTGCGCGCCGTACCTGCCCGGTGGCCTGCACTCGCTCCGCACCGGCATGCGCGAGCGCTACCACATCCAGGGCTCCATCGGACACGGTTGGGCGGCCCTCACCTTTTGTCTGCCCTGCGCCCTCTGCCAGATGGCACGGGAGCTGAAGATCCGAGAGTAGAGCTGTCCCCTCCTTTCTCCCCTTTTAAGTCCATGGATCTCTCCTGGCCTCCTGGGGCCACTCCTGCCCACTGCCCTGGTCCCACCTCCAAAAATACATCCACAGTAATAATTAATAATAACATAATAAAACCTGAAAACCAAAAAAAAAAAATGTTAACCTGTTGGCTGGGTGCTGGTGGCTCACTCCTGTAATCCTAGCTACTCAGGAGGCTGAGATCTGAGGATCGCAGTTCAAAGCTAGCCCAGGCAGGAACATCCATGAGACTCTTATCTCCAGTTAATCACCAGAAAACCATAAGAGGTGCTGTGACTCAAGTGGTAGAGCACTAGCCTTGAGCTGAAGAGCTCAGGGACAGTGCCCAGGCCCAGAGTTCAAGCCCCATGACCAGCCCCCCCAAAAAAAATTGTTGGCATCTTTGCTTATTTTTCTGTAAAATTTTGACAAATGTAGGGAATTTCTTTCAATAGTCAGCTAACTTTGTTTGTAAGAACTATGTACCAAGTCATATGTGTGTTAGATGTTTTAATCAAGAATTAAGAATAAAGATATTTTAATATGTTCTTTCTCCTTAGGAACAAGACCATGGTGTTGGCCGGACAGGAACAGTGAATAGTGTCGGAAGTAATCAGTCTATTCCCAGTATGTCTATCAGTGCCAGCAGCCAAAGCAGTAGTGTTAACAGTCTTCCAGATGCCTCAGATGACAAGAGTGAGCTAGACATGATGGAGGGAGACCATACAGTGATGTCTAACAGTTCAGTTATCCATTTAAAACCTGTAAGTACTTGAATTTCAGTGAAAAAAATTCAATTTTTATAAATAAATTTTTTCCATCTCACTAAAAGATTTCACTTGAAGTTTGACAAGCTTGGAATGTTTGTTTATATAGCATTACTTTTGTTAATTTTTTTTCCGCTTGGAAAACTAACATTTTGGAAAAACTAAAGGAATGGAAAATTATTTTAAAATCTTAGAATAAAAATATAAATATTATTGGGGCTGGGAAGGTGGCTCAGTGGTAGGCCTTGCATTCATGAGGCCCTGGGTTCGATTCCTCAACACCACATAAGCAGAAAAAGCCAGAAGTGGCACTGTGGCTCAAGTGGTAGAGCTCTAACCTTGAGCTGAAGAGCTGAGGGATAGTGCCCAGGCCCAGAGTTCAGGCCCCACGACCGGACCCCCCCCCCAAAAAAAAAAAAAGAAAACTATGAGACTTTTACCTCCAGTTAATTAACAAAAAGTGGGAATTGGAGGTATGACTTAAGTGATAGGAGTCAGCCTTGAGGGAGAAAGCCAAGTATGCCTTAAATCTTGATTCTGTCCTTAGCATTAAAAGAAAGAAAATAAGACAGAAAAGTTAGGTAACTAATTCTTAGCATTTAATAGAAATGCCTTCTTTGTAACTTAATAGCTTATAGTACTATATAAAACATTAGGTATATATGAGTAGGTTACAAATTATAGTGTATACATCTAGTATAATATTACTGAGCTGTAAAAAGGAATGAAGTTCTGATACATGCTATTATATGGATAAGCATAAAAAATATGCCACATGGTAGCACAGGCCTACAGTCCTTGTATATAGGGTGCTGAGGCATGAGGATTGTGCACTTGAGGTTGTCCTGGGCTACATAGTGAGACCTTATCTCCAAAACAAAAGCTAAATGACATATAAGAGGACAAATATTGTATGAAATATGTAGACTAGGTAGCTCCATATAGATGGAAAATAATTTAGAGGTTATTATGATCTGAATAAAAGGACAAATGGGAGTTTTTGTAACAGAATTTCTCTTTGAGGTGGTGAAAAAGTTTTGGAAATAATGATGAAAAACCAACAATGAAAATGTAACAAATGCCAATTAAAATCACTAAATGGGTAGCACATTTGTTATGCATATTTTAATACACAAAAGCTCTTAGAATAGGTAAGCAGTAGTGTCATTATTCATGTCAAAACAACTTTTTTTTTTTTCTGCTGGTCCTGGAGCTTGAACTCCACTGCACATTCCTGAGCTTTTGTGCTTGAGGCTAGAACTCTACCACCTGAGCCACAGCTCCACTTACGACTTTCTTTTCCCTTAAGTTCATTGAAGATAAAAGTCCCATGGTTCTTTCTGTCCTGGTGGACGTCAAGCTATGATCCTCCCATCTCAGCTTCCTGCGTAGCTAAAATTACGGGCATGAGCCAGTGGTGCCCAGCAATATTTTTTATATTCATTGGCAATACTAGGATTTAAACTCAGGACCTCATGCTTGCTAGGCAGAGGTCATACTGCCAAGTCACTCCTCCAGTCCCCCCCAAACATTATTTTCCTAACATTTTTAATGATTTTTTTTTCTGTAGGAAAAGTTTTTTTTTTTTTTTTTTTGTCAGTCGTGGGCCTAAACTCTGGGGCCGGGCACTGTCCCTCAGCTCTTCAGCTCAAGGCTAGTGCTCTACCACTTGAGCCACAGCCAACTCCCGGCTTTTTCTGCTTATGTGGTGCTAAGGAATTGAACTCAGGGCTCATGCATGCAAGGCAAGCACTCTACCACTGAGCCACCTTCCCAGACCAGATTATTTCTTTAGTTAGCTGATACTTCACTGACTTGTTCTTCAGTCAATGAATCAAGGTAGGACTGGGAATGTGGTTTAGTGGTAGAGTGCTTGCCTACCATGCATGAAGCCCTAGGTTTGATTCCTCAGTACCACATAAACAGAAAAAGCCAAAAGTGGTGCTATGGCTCAAGTGGTAGAGTGCTAGCCTTGAGCAAAAGAAGTCTTGAGTTCAAGTTCCAGGACTGGCAAAAAAAAAAAGAAGAAGAAGGTCTACAAGGAGAGGCATTAGTTTTTCTAATATTTGCAAAGTTTTTATTGCTTAACTGATAGATAACAGGAATATTATAAAGGTAGTTTTACAAAACTGGGTGCTGGTGGCTCACATCTGTAATCCTAACTTCTTAGGAGGCTAAGATCTGAAAATCACTATTCAAACACAACTTCAGGTAGTTGTGAGACTTTTACCTCCAGGTAACCACCAAAAAGCTGGAAGTGGACCTGTGGCTTAAGTGGTAGAGTGCTAACCTTGAGCAGAACAGCTCAAGGACATCATGCAAGCCCTGAGTTCAAGCCCCAAGACTAGCACCAAAATAAAAAGGATAGTTTTTTGTTTTGGGATTTTTTGCCTGTCCTGAGGCTTGAATCTGGATCTGTACTTATTTTGCTCAAGGCTAGTGTGCTACCTCTTTCAGGCTTTTTCTGAGTAGTTTTGGAGATAAGAGTCTCATGGACTTTACTGCTAGTGCTGGCTTGGAACTTCATTCCTCAGATCTCAACCTTCTGAGTAGCTAGAATTACAGGCATGGGCTACCAGTGCCTGGCAAATAACACATTCCGGTAACCTCAATGTTATGGTTCTAAGATCAGCATGGGTGCTATATAGTAAGACCCTGTCCCCTTCAAAATCATTAGCTAATTATTTGATTAAAAAATATAGAAGCTGGGCACTGGCGCACGCGCACGTGTGTGTGTGTGTTTGTGTGTGTGTGTGTGTTAGTGTGTGTGTGTGTTTGTGTGTGTGTGTGTGTTATGCTATATTGCTTCACTCAAGAACTCTTGTAATTTATCTTTATTACTATTTGGAATATTCACTGCATGTTTTATTATCTTTGTTTTTAATATATTGTTATCCAGCTTTTCAGTTTCATATACTGTGTGGGATATAAATCAGCCACATGTATTTGTGTACTGTTTTATGCACTGGAAGTAACTTCTAGCTGTTTCTGTTTTTGGTTTTTTAAAGTTGTGTCTTTGAGATTTATTGATAAAATTATCTTTTTCAAAATTGTCTTTTTAATTCCCTTGACACCTCAAAGAAACGCTTCATCTTACATGATATTGTCTCTTTGTTTGTCAAGGAGGAAGAGAATTATAGAGAAGAAGGAGATCTTAGAACAAGACCATCCGATCCTCAGTCTCCACCTCAAGTATCTCGTCATAAATCACACTATCGTAATCGAGAACACTTTGCAACTATACGGACAGCATCATTGGTATGTATTGCCAAGACACTAATAAGAAATACCTTTTTCATTTTGGGTGTATATTTTGAGTGAATTGGTACTAAGGTTTGAACTCAGGGCCTCGTCCTTAGGCAGATACTACCACTTCAGACACCAGCACCTATATTTTTTGTTTTAGGTAGGCTTAAGTATAATTATATCTTGAGCTGGGTGCTGGTAGCACACGCCTGTAATCCTAGCTACTCAGGAGGCTGAGATCTGAGGATCACAGTTCAAAGCCAGCCCAGGCTGGAAAGTCTGTGAGACTCTTATCTCCAATTAACCACCAGAAAACCAGAAGTGATGCTGTGGCTCAAGTGGTAGAGCACTCGCCTTGAGGTGAAGAGCTCAGAGACAGAGCCCAGGCCCAGAGTTCAAGCTCCATGACAGACCAAAAAAAAAAACAACTATATCTTATATTTTGTATTTGAGTTTATTTTCCAAAGCATTCATTCAACATTTAAGTGTCTCAGGAGAAAGCAAAATACTATGAGAGCTATTAAACTAAAAACGTACTCAAGGGCTGGAAATGTGGCTTAATGGTAGAGGGCTTACCTATCATGTTTGAAGCTCTGAATTCGATTCCTTAGTACCATATAAACAGAAAAAGCCAGAAATAATGCTGTGGCTCAAGTGGTAGTGTGCCAACCTTGAGCAAATGAAGTTTAGGGACAGTGACCAGGCCCTGAGTGCAAGCCCAAGGACTGGCAAAAAATTAAAAAAAGGTCTTTAAGACATGTGTAAGTCATGTTTTAGAATATATTAAACGCTGAAGAGAAATACAAGGGACTAAACATGTATCCAGATAATTTTTGATTCAGTGGCATTAAAGAAATAATTTATAAAACATAGTTTGAGCTTTTATAAAGTTACTAGATTTTAGGCACAAGGGGAGATGAGGAATGGTATTTTTACATAAGTAGAACTGGAAGTAAGAAGGGTAGTCAGAAAATGGGGAATGTTTGGAAAGGACAAGTTTAACTATTTGGCATATTCTGTTATTCCTATTCTCCCCAAAACTGTAATTTTGTATTATTTTTTTCATTACATACACATTACAGTATTAAAGCTGTTTTAGTCAGACAAATATGGCAAAAACAAGACACAGGATACTAGGGATACAAACAAATTACATTAATATATAAAAGGTACATTACTAGAATATATAAAGGGGGAGGAGGCTTCTATCTGAGTTGCCAAGGTAGGTAGATTTTTTTTTCAATCCTGTCCTTGTTGGGTGTGGGTAGCTCACACCTGTACTACTATCTACTCACAAGGCTGTCCCACCTAGTTCTCCTCCCCCTCCCCCCCCAAAGTTATAAAGTTCGTTTTTGACAACTACTTGTACATCTCATGGTTGCAGTGGGTCCACCTGTATCCCTATTTAAACAATTTGTTTTTTCCCTTCCCCTCCTCAAATTTGGCTTGGATTTTCTTCATACAATGAAATGAACGGACTTTACATTTTCAATTTGAAATTTTTCTATTTATATATACCTATCTTAACCATTACCTAAAATGTCAAATTTATCATTTAACAGTTTTCTTTATTTTTTTGGGGGGGGGTCTGGTCGTGGGGCTTTAACTCTGGGCCTGGGCGCTGTCCCTCAGCTCTTCAGCTCAAGGCGAGCGCTCTACCACTTGAGCTACAGAGCCACTTTCGATTTTCTGGTGGTTTATTGGAGATAGGAGTCTCATGGTCTTTCTTACCCAGGCTGACTTTGAACCACGATCCTCAGATCTCAGCCTCCTGAGTAGCTAGGATTACAGGCGTGAGCCACCAGCGCCCAGCTTTGGATTTTTTTTTTTTAATACATACTCATTAGCAATTGGAACTGAGTTTGATAATGCATACCTGTGATCTGGGCACTTGGGAAGTAGAGACAAGAAGATTACAAGTTTGAGGTTACCCTGTGGTACATAGCAAGTTCTAAGCTGTAGCTTGTCTCAAATGAGGAAAAAAAAAAAAGAGTATGGGGTAAAGGCTTGAATAGTTCTCCAAAGTTATATAAATGTCAGATGAGAACATGGAAAAATTCAGTACCACTGAGGATTATTTGCTTCCCAAATAGTTTTACAATAAGACCATGAAAAAAGTACTCATAATATCTTCAGTTATGTGAGAAATGCAAATCAAACCACAGTGATAGGACTGAGACAATAGCTCATTGGAAGAATGCTTGCCTAGTATGTACAATACCCTAAGTTTGATTCCTGTCACTATAGACAAAACAAAGTAAGATGCTGTGAGCCTGTTATTCCAGCCTCAGGGGAAGCACAAACAGTTCTGCAATGGTGAATGTCTGTCATCCCCAACAAAGCCCAGGCCCAATTAGGCATAAATTGAGATGGTACTGCAAAAATAATCAAGGTGAAAATAACCTACCTCAGAAATAACTGGAGGCATGGCTCACATGATAGAGTTCCCCTATCTGGTAAACATGAGGCTCTGAATTACGTTTTTGGCCAAGTACCACTTGTACACTTGTAATCCTTGCCTTTCAGGAGGCTGAGATTTGAGGGTTACAGCATGAACAGAAAAGTTCACAAGACTCCATCTCCAATTAACCAACAAAAAATCTAGACTAAAGATGTAGCTCAAGTAGTCAAGAGCCAGCTTGACTATTTGTTTAAAAGATCCAGTGGAGGCAGTGCCTGTAATCCTAGTTACTCAGGAGTTTGAGATCTCAAGATCATGGTTCAAAGCCAGCTGGGGCAAAGAAGTCTGTGAGACTCTTATCTCCAAATAACCACCAGAAAACTGGAAGTGGCACTGTGGCTCAAAATGGTAAAGCACTAGCCTTGAGCTGAAGAGCTCAGTGACAGTGCCCAGGCCCAGAGTTCAAGCCTCACAACTAACAGAAAACAAAAAAAAAAAGGAAATTAATTAAACTTCTATTATTAGAATATTATTAGTTAATAGTAGACTTCTGTAAATACTTATAGAGAAAATGCTTTACTTTGTTTTCTTTGTTTCTCTTGTTTTTGGTATGTCTAGGTTACAAGACAAATGCAAGAACATGAGCAAGATTCTGAGCTTAGAGAACAGATGTCTGGTTATAAGCGAATGAGGAGGCAACATCAAAAGCAGCTGATGACTCTGGAAAATAAATTAAAGGCTGAGATGGATGAACACCGCCTCAGATTAGACAAAGATCTTGAAACTCAGCGTAATAATTTTGCTGCAGAAATGGAGAAACTTATCAAGAAGCATCAAGCTTCTATGGAAAAAGAGGTGACTGATTCAGTATTATTTGTTTAATTTATCTTGTGTTTATCCTCAGCATTAATAAACAATTTTGATATTAGAGTATCTATTCCTAGCATCTAATTGGCTAAGGAAAAAGAAACATTTATTTTACTTGTATTAGACTTTTGGTAAATAGATGATACGTTAGTCATAAAGGAAGATGGCTCCTGTAATGTTTTTTCTCTCACTAATTTGTAAATGAGTATTCATTTTGCATTTGAAAAATTGATATACCTTAATATCAACTAAAGGGTCTGTGAATTAATAAATGTTTCCATTTTCTAATACTTGATAATTTTTTAGTATTACAGTGGGTCATTCAATTGCTCTAGGCTTTTGTTACCTGGTTATCTAAGACATTGATTAATCTGCCAATAGATGGTTTGATGCCTACAATTTTACCTACGCAGGAAACAGAAGATCAGTGTTTGAAACCAGCCCGAGCAAAAAGTTAGCAAGATTCCGTTTTAACAAGCAAGCAGAGTATGGTAGTAATTTTAGCTAGATTTAAAGCATGGGTGAGAGGGTCATAATCAAAGGCTAACCCAGGCAATAAATAAATAAGAAGACTCTTATCTGTCTGGGAATGTGGCTTAGTGGTAGGATGCTTACCTAGCATGCATAAGGCCTGGGTTCAATTCCTTGGTACTACATAATCAAAAAATAAAATTATTTAAAAAAGACCCTATCTGAAAAAGTAAAAAGGTCTGTGATTGTGGCTTATGTGATAAAGAATACTTGCCTAGAAAGCATGATACCCTTTTAAACTCCAGGACTGTCTTCATCCACACACGATAAAAAGCTATTTTAGGTTTCAAAAAGTCATTCATGCCAGGTGCTGGCGGCTCATGCCTGTAACCCTAGCAACTCAGGAGGCTGAGATCTGAGGATCGTAGTTCAAAGCCGGCCTGGGCAGGAAAGTCCATGAGACTCTTTATCTCCAATTAATCACCTGAAAACTGAAAGTTGCGCTGTGGCTCAAGTGGTAGAGCACTAGCCTTGAGCTGAAGAGGTTAGGGACAACGCCCAGGCCCAGAGTTCAAGCCCCATGACCCCCCCCCCAAAAAGAAAAAAAAGCCATTCATAATTCTCTGTTCTATGTCATGTTGTAGAAACTTAACTGCTTTTCTACTTTCCTTAAATTTATATAGCATTCTTACGTCAAGACAGATTATTATAAAATATACACAGAATATTTGCGATTGCTAATTGAGAGATTCAGATTTAAAACTTATCCCAGTTTGGTTATTTGTCAGTAAGTATTATTACTATGTGATATAGATTCATTTTTTTAATACTTCAGTTATGTGAAATCTTTTCTTATAATGTTTTTGGTATTTTTTCAGTTTCATTTTATTTTGCTGGTCACAGTTACCAAGCTCAGTAAGTTCACACACAGATTTATCAAAAATAATGTCCAGTTACTAGTTTGCATCGTTGCATTATTAGTTATCTTTCTTGTTCTCTTCTCTCCCAAAACCCAAAACTCCCAGAGTAGTAAGAAATTTGACAATGTAAGTTATAGTATAAATAGATTGATTTTAAAATATTATGAAACAATGTACAGATACTTAGAATTCTGATATGTGATCAGTAGGTATGGATAGCAGCTTGAGAAGAGGTAGAATCTAACACATTTAGGAAAAATGATTCATGAAACAGGATATGCGGTGTAACTAAAAATTTAAGTTGAGCCGGGCACTGATGGCTCACACCTGTAATCCTAACTACTCAGGAGGCTTCAAAGCCTCCTGGTTCAAAGCCAGCCCTGGCAAGAAAGTCTGTGAAACTCTTATCATATCCAATAAAAGCACCAGAAAACCAGAAGTGGTGCTGTAGCTCAAGTGGTAGAGTGCTCGTCTTGAGCTGAAGAGCTAAGGGATAGCGCTCAGGCCCAGAGTTCAAGCCTCATGACTGACTAAATAAATAAATAAATAAATAAATAAATTTAAGTTGAGTGTTAGCACTTGGGAGGCAGAGACAGGAATATCACAAATTAAAGGCCAGATGGAGTTACATTGTGGGAATCTAGTTCAAAAAAGGGCTGGAGATATAGTCCAGTAGCAGAGCACTTGTCTAGTACGTGCAAGGTAATTTGTTTAAAAAACATTAGAATATGACAAAATATTTACATCTGTTATTTGTGAGTGCTAAATTCATGAAATTTTCATTTTAACCTTATTTTTTAAATAGTCTATAATGGATAAAAACCTAGTTAGTATTTTCAAATTAATGAATAAATTAGAGGTTGTTAAAGTTTAAAGGTCAATGTATTTCACATATTTAGTATATAAGTTTATCTAGGTTTAATGATCTTGGTTTCATTACACTTGAAGATAAATATGTATTTTATTGAGGAAATATATTCCTCTTAAATAAAAAGAGGTAAAAACATTTTGACACAGTAAGAGATTGTCATTTTAAAAGTGAATTTCATCTTACTGGTTCTGTGAGGTTCACATGATAAGGATACTCAGAAACCTTTGTAATTTGATTGGTATTTTATTTTGATAATGCTTCTAGTTTTTTTTCTCATAGAACAAAAGTTGTGTTTTTTTTACTGATATAGGTTAAACTCTTGCTTTGACTCTGCTTACTTAATAAGTTTTATTTAAAATTTTTCATATAGGCTAAAGTGATGGCTAATGAAGAGAAAAAATTTCAGCAACATATTCAGGCCCAACAGAAGAAAGAATTGAATAGCTTTTTGGAATCCCAGAAAAGAGAGTATAAGCTTCGAAAAGAGCAGCTTAAGGAGGTACTTCTTTTCATAAAAATTCTCTATCAGTTATCTGTTTACTTATATTTATTAGTTCTCAACTCATAGAACCATTAGGATAAAACTTTCTATTCTTGTTTGTGGCTGCTAAATGTATATAAGACATTGATTACAATACATTAATCTGACTGAGTTTTCTAACTGAGTAGAATCTAAACATTTCCTTGAACTGAGCATGATTCATGTTTGCACAACTGTAATCCCAGCTAAAGCAGGAATATAGGGAGTTTGAGGTTAACCTGAGCTACATGATAAGACCTGGTCTCAAAAAAAAGAATTACAAAAGGAATTTTAAAATGCTCACTTCCAGCCGGGCGCTGGTGGCTCACACCTGTTTTCCTAGCTACTCAGGAGACTGAAATCTGAGGATCACGGTTCAAAGCCAGCCCGGGCAGGAAAGTCGATGAGACTCTTATCTCCAATAACCCACTCAAAAACCGGAAGTGGCGCTGTGGCTCAAGCGGTAGAGCGCTCACTTTGAACTGAAGAATGCAGGGACAGCGCCCAAGCCCAAAGTTCAAGCCCCATGACCAACCAAAAAAATTAAAAAATTTAGATCTTAGAGAAATATGGATTAACAAGGTGGTACTGTTTTTGTTTTATTTTAAAAATAGATTTAGTGCCAACTTTAAATAAAACTCTTATTTTTTTCCAAGAAAATTTCCAAGTACGTAATTATTCTATATGGTGTCTACGATAGAAATAATGTCTTTTGATTTTTTTCTCTCCCATACAGACTGATTGATCTTTTCAGTCCATGTAATTAATCACTGCAGTAAAATATTTGATCTTGTAAAATAAGAATAATGTTTGACTTAATACTTTTCACGTATGTAGAAATTTACTCCTGTCAGATATATGTCTTGCTGTGTACATATTGGTGTCACAAAGATATCATACACCTTACCAAGAGAGAGTCATAGATTAGATTTTTCCAGCTGTTAAGTGTCAACTTGAAGTATATTCCCACTGCTATAAATCAGAATTCAAATTCTGTTCTGGAATATTGAGTTTGAAAAGATTATAAGTGGATAGCTTGGCACTGGGGCTCAGACCTATAGTCCTCGCTGCTTAGGAGGCTGAGATTTGAGGACCGGTTCCAAGCCAGTCCAGGCATCAAGGTCCATGAGACTCCTTATCTTCGGTTAACCACCAGAAAACCAGAAGTGGCACTGTATCTCAAAGTAGTAGAGTGCTAGCCAAGAGCAAAAAGAGCTCAAGGGCAGTGCCCAGGCTGAGTGCAAGCCCCATGACCAACAAAAAAAATAGATTATAAATGGAGTTCCCAACCATATATACATGTCTTAAGAAAATATAATTGTAGCTGGGAAGGTGGCTCAGTGGTAGAGCGCTTGCCTTGCATGCACAAAGTCCTGGGTTCGATTCCTCAGCACCACATAAGCAGAAAAAGTTGGAAGTGGCGCTGTGGATCAAGTACCTAGAATGCTAGCCTTGAGCTGAAGAACTGAGGGACAGTACCTCAGAGTTCAGGCCCCACAACCAGCAAAAAAAAAAAAGAAAATATAATTGTATAGGTCTGTTACCTAGTAAATGAGATGTTAGTTTTTCCTAGGTTAGTCCTTTATGGATATAACTTATAGTCAAACTAATTTATGTTTAATAGCAGTAGTTTTAGGGAGGATGCATTTATGTTCATTTAGAATAAAGATTTCTCCTTATCACAGGGCTTCTGTACAGTATGTTGTATATATTGTATGATCTATACAGTATATTATTATGGTTATCTCAAAAAAGAAAAAAAGAAGAGAAAGTGAGTCTGTCCTAAAAAAAGAAAGAAAGACTTCTCCTTAGGCTGAGAATCCTGTTAGCCCAGGAGTATAAGACCAGCCTGGAATCTAGGCACTAGTGGCTCATGCCTATAGTTCTCGTTGCTCAGGCTGAGATCTACTGAAGAGTGAGGTTCACAACTGGACCAGGCAGAACTGGAGGTATGCTCAAGTAGTAGAGTGCCAAACTTGAGCAGATAAAAGCTAAGAGAGCATGAGAGGGCCCTGAGTCTAAGCTCAGTACTGGCACAAAAAATAAGGAAATAAATAAATGGAAGCAAGAAAATAAGCAAATAAGTAAAGGTGAAAATAAAATAATAACCCCTAATCCCTAGGATAGAAGAGCTACCAAAGCCTTCATGGGAAATTCACTAGCAGATGACTGAAAGATACTCCAGTGATTCTTTTTTTTTCCTGGTCCCAGGGCATCCCCAGTCATAAACTCCCATTATCTGGAGATGTCTCCTCATAGGACCACACTATATATTTATGCTGAAACAAGTAGAAGCCTAATCTACTTCAGACACCTAAGAATAGCACATAGGGGGACTGGGAAGGTGGCTCAGTGGTAGAGCACTTGCCTTGCATGCCTGAGGCCCTGGGTTCAATTCCTCAGCACCACATAAGCAAAAAGAAAAAAGCCGCAAGTGGCACTGTGGCTCAAGTGGTAGCGTGCTAGCCTTGAGCTGAAGAGCTGAAGGACAACGCCCAGGCCTAGAGTTCAGGCCCCACGACTGGACCCAAAAAAAAAAAAAAAGAATAGCACATAGGTTACACACAACTTTAAGATGAAAGAACAAAAACATTTTAAGAGTAACAATGATAGCCAGACATCGATGGCTCATGCCTATAATCCTAGCTACTTGGGAGGCTGAGATCTGAGGATCATGGTTCATTGAAGCCAGCCCAGGCAGAAAAGTCTATGAGACTAATTTTGGCTTTTTTTTTTTTTTTTGTCGGTTATAGGTTCTTGAAATCAAGGCTGGGCACTGTCCCTGAGCCTCTTTGTGCTCAAGGCTAATGCACTACCACTTAAGCCAGAGCGCCACTTCTGGCTTTTTCTGTGTATGTGGTACTGAGGAATTGAACCTAGGGTTTCACGCATGTATTCAAGCACTCTCCCACTAAGCCACATTCCCAGCCCCACTCTAGAGATTCTTGATGTGTGTGCCTGCATTATTCTTATCTCTCTCCATGGATACATACACATATAGTCTTAAGTACTACTGAGTTTTGGCTTAGTGATAGAGTTCTTGCCTAGCATTCATGAAGACCTGGGATCTGGTCCCTAGTGTCATGAAGAACAACCTTCAAAAACTCACGTAATGTCACGTGTTTGTAATGTCAATTTGTTATGAGGAATATGAGTTCGAGGCCAGCCTGAACTACATAGGAGATATATGTCAGTCTTCCTTTCTTCCTCCTTACATACATGCAGACAAACTGCACACAAAACCTACTGCTATTACATGCATTGATATGTTTTAAAGTTGTGGAAAAGCCTTTTTAATAATGAGAAAGATAAGTTTTAGTGGTTTCTAAAGGATTATCCCATACCTGATGGTAGCTGACTTGTATTTTTTTACAACTTTAGTTGAAAAATATGCTAATATTAATTAGCTTAGAGTTTACCTCATTGAGTGTACTATCAGGTTTTTTTTGTCTTGTCTATAAAAGTAGTTTGATATATTTAAAATAATGTATGGAAGTATTGGTTTTGATTTAGTGATTATTAATGCTGAAAAATAAAAACTATTTATAAAGTAGATTTCTATTTCCCATTATTTATTTTTCTGTTGTTTGAACTCAGAGTCTTGTACTTGTTGAGCTTGCTGGCTTGGCTAGTGCTCTACCACCTAAGCCATACTTTTATCTCTGCTTTTTGGTGGTTATTTTGGATACAGAGTCTTAAGGACTTTTCTTCCTAGGCTGATTTTGAGACATAATTCCCTCTCTGGATCATAGCCTCCTCCTGAGTATCTAGAATTAGACATGAACCACTAGCACCTAGCTAATTTCAAGTCCTTTTGCATTGAATTGCTTCATAATTTTGACAGAAACAGCACAAAGAATGTTGAAACCAGCCAGGCGCTGGAGGTTCCCACCTGTAATCCTGGCTACTCAGAAGGCTGAGATCTGAGGATCATGGTTCAAAGCCAGTCTAGGCAGGGAAGTCCGTGAGACTCTTACCTCCAATAAACTTCTCAGAAAAGTGGAAGTGGCATTGTGGTACAAGTGGTAGAGCACTAGCCTTGAGCTGAAGAGCTCAGGGACAGTGCCCAGGCCCAGAGTTCAAGCCCCATGACAAAAAAAAAAAAAAAGAGCCGCGCCTGTGGCTCACACCTATAATCCTAGCTACTTAGGAGGCTGAGATCTGAGGATCACAGTTCAAAGCCAGTGGGAAGGAAAAGTCCATGAGACTCTTATCTCCAACAAACCACTCAGAAAATGGGAAGTAGCAGTGTGACTGAAGTAGTAGAGTGCTTACCTTCAGCTGAAGAGCTGAGGGACAGTACCCAGGCCCAGAGTTCAAGCACCATGACCAAACCCCCTCCCCCCCGCAAAAAAATGTTGAAACCAGGGCTGGGAATGTGGCCTAGCCCTGGGTTCAATTCCTCAGTACCACATAAACAAAAGGCCAGAAGTGGTGCTGTGGCTCAAGTGGTAGAGCGCTAGCTTTGAGCAAAAGAAGCTCAGAATCAGTGCCCAGACTCTGAGTTCAAGCCCCAGGACTGGCAAAAAACCAAAAAAAGAATGTTGAAACCAGGGATGGAGGTATACTCCCAGGTATACTAGGAAAGTAGAGGCAGGAGGATCATGAGTTTGAGGGTACCCTAATAAATGTAGAGATACTGTCTCAAAACAAAAAAGAATGTTGATAACTAAGATAATATTTATTAACTGTATTATAACTAATTTTAATTCAGATATGATTGATCTTGAAGCACATTCTTCTTGAGTGGCTAAAGAAGGATATGTTTTACTTTATTAACCCATTGTTTACTTTGAAGCTGGGAATCATTAAAATGTGGCTATACTAAGCTAAAAAGCGAACATATTTTCTGATGTACATCTCTTTTTTTCCCACTCTTATTTCATAACTAACTCAAGGAAGAGGAAAGTATTACTTCCCTTCTCCAAGCTACTATTCTGCAGTTGAGCAAAACAACTACTTTTATTTAAATTTACTATACATCAGGCTAAGGATGTAGCTTTAAGATAGAATGCTTGCCTAGTATATATAAGGTTCTGGATTTTATTCCCCAGCACCACAAAAATAAATGTATGATAGCCAGGTTTGGTGGCATTTACCATAATTCCAGTACTCAGGCAGGAGTTTGAAGCAGGAGGATTGAAGAGTATGTGACTAGCTTAAAATCCTCCTGTTTCAAAACCAAAATTTAGCAGTCCATTAGATAAGTTTACCTTATATCAAATGTTATATTCACATATTTAATGTATTTTGAATGGAGTGTTTTAATGTTAACAGGAGCTTAATGAAAACCAGAGTACCCCTAAAAAAGAAAAACAAGAGTGGCTTTCAAAACAGAAGGAGAATATACAACATTTCCAAGCAGAAGAAGAAGCTAACCTTCTTCGGCGTCAGAGACAATACCTGGAACTTGAATGCCGCCGCTTCAAGAGAAGAATGTTGCTTGGGCGTCATAACTTAGAGCAGGACCTCGTCAGGGAGGTATGTGTGAATGATGTGAAATTAAAATTTCTTTTTTACCAGTGAATTTTTTTGTGCATGTATCAGTCCTGGAACTTGAACTCAGGGCCTAGGTACTATCCCTGAGGTTTTGTGCTCAAGGCTAGTGTTCTACCACTTGAGTCAAATACCCACTTTCAGCTTTTTGGTGATTAAATGGAAATAAGAGACTCAGACTTTCCTGCTTTGAACTATGATCCTCAAATCTCAGCCTTCTGGACACCAGTGAAGCTTTTTTTGAGTATATGCCAGTTATATCCCATTCTCAGGTCTTTCACATCTGTATTTTTATTTTGCCCGTCACTCCTCCCAGATAGTCATAGAACTTGCCATCTTCCTTGTGTCTCTACCATTCCAGAAGTGCCATCCATTATCACCAAAGTCTTTCTTCCATCTTTATGTGATTTTATTTTTCTTGTCACTTGTCCATCTTACATACATAGAAAATGTGCACATACTCTTTTTTTGGGAAATGGGAGTCTATTATTTTCATTAGAATTGAAATTGTATAGTCACAGTCATTTTTTTAGGCTTTTATATCCCCAATGTCTCCTATAGTAATCATTTACTAAACAACTTAATTTTATTTCTTTAATGAAAGAGATGTGTATGTATGTATATATTTAATTTTAAAAATTAAGAGAATATCTATTAATAAATATATTTCTTTTATTAAAATATTTAAAGATAAGGGAACTGGCCATTCTTTGTATCTTTGATCTGAAATGAGTGCCATGAGATGTATGTTGTTATTTAACTTTTTTTTTTTTTTTTTGTGGGGCCTGAACTCTGGGCCTGGGCGCTGTTCCTCAGCTCTTCAGCTCAAGGCTAGCACTCTACCACTTGAGCCACAGCACCACTTCCGGCTTTTTTCTTTTTTGTTTATGTGGTGCTGAGGAATTGAACCCAGGGCCTCAGGCATGCAAGGCAAGCGCTCTACCACTGAGCCACCTTCCCAGCCCCGATATTTAACATTTTTATAATCATGCTAAACATTAATTGGACAAATGTTGTACACTTTCAAGCCAAGAAAACAATTATTCTCAGTATAGATAAATTTATTTCTGAGGGTCAATTAAGCTTATTTTGGTATGTGTTGCAACCACACTTACTAAAGAAATTAAAAGACATCAATTAGATAAGAAAAAGTATAATTTGGTACTGTCCTTTTGGAACATGATTAAACAGTTAACTTTAGAATACATGTACACATACTTTCACCAATTAAATCTCCTTCTAAAGTTCTTGCCTACATAAGCAATAGTGTAATTATTTGTTACAACATACATAGATACTGAAATCTTAAATTAAAAAATAGAAATGGGGGCTGGGAAAGTGGCTTAGTGGTAGCATGCTTGCCTAGCATGCATGAAGCCCTGGGTTCAATTACTCAGTACCACATAAGCAGAAAAAGCCAGAAGTGGTGCTGTGGCTCAAGTGGTAGAGTGCTAGCCTTGAGCAAAGGTATAGTGTCCAGGCCCTGAGTTCAAGCCCCTGGATTGGCCAAAAAAAAATGGTTGGGGGCAGAAGGAAAGGTGTGGTGTCACAAAGCAGTATCTTTCTGTGGCACTTAAAAAACCTTATTGTGGGGCTGGGAAGGTGGCTCAGTGGTAGAGTGCTTGCCTTGCATGCATGAGGCCCTGGGTTCGATTCCTCAGCACCACATAAGCAAAAAGAAAAAAGCCGCAAGTGGCACTGTAGCTCAAGTGGTAGAGCACTCGCCTTGAGCTGAAGAGCTGAGGGACAGCGCCCAGGTCCAGAGTTCAGGCCCCACGACCAGACCCCCCCCCCAAAAAAAAAAACACCTTATTGTGCTGTCATGGTGGTGCATGCCTATAGTCCAACACTTGGGAGGCATAACACTAGGAAGTTCAAGACCAGCATGGACTACATAGTGAATTCTAGGCCAGTCTGGGCTACATAGTTAGACCTAGTCTTCAAGAAAAAAACTATAAACGCATCAGATGTGGGGAGATAGATAGATATACACACATTATAATGTTAAGTGAAGAAAACAAGCAGTATGTCTGTAATATATATTAGTGTTTATTGAAACCATAATTTTTTTAATAATGGATGCAAGGATGAAAGTAATGGATGCACCAAATAGTTGTAGGTACAAAAGGGGGGGGGGTGAGTTTGACTTTTATATTTTATGTATATGTGTGTACTTTTTTTTTTTTTTTTGCCAGTCCTGCGGCTTGAACTTGGGTCTGGTCACTGTGTCTAAGCCTCCTTGTACTCAAGGCTAGTAAGCCACAGCACTACTTCCGGCTTTTTCTGAGTAGTTTGAAGATAAGAGTCTCACAGACTTTCCTGTATGGGATGGCTTTGAAACATGAGCTTCAAATCTCAGCCTCCTGAGTATTATAGGAATGAACCATTGGCATCTGGCACATCTGTTGTTTTTTATTTTTTTTTGTTTTTAATTTTAAAGAAAGAAGAGTATTTATTGAACATCAAGTACTAGGTAGTCTGACAACATTTTTTTTTTTTTTTGGGTCCAGTCGTGGGCCTGAACTCTGGGCCTGGGCGCTATCCCTCAGCTCTTCAGCTCAGGGCTAGCGCTCTACCACTTGAGCCACAGCGCCACTTCTGGCTTTTTTCTTTTTGCTTTATGTGGTGCTGAGGAATCGAACCAAGGGCCTCAGGCCTGCAAGGCAAGCGCTCTACCACTGAGCTACCTTCCCAGCCCTCTGACAACATTTTAATTGTAAACTTCTTTCTTCCTCATATTAAATCTATGAAATGGGACTGGTAACATAGGTTAGTGGTAGAGTATATGCTTTGTGTATTCTAGGCCTTGGATTTGATACCCTCCCTGCATTAGTTTAAAAACAGTAATAGAACATTAATATTTACTGTGTAGCCATTCTTGAGGCAGGGGGTTAATTATATTCATTTCCTGATTTTCTTAAGATTTTTTTTTCTTGCATTGTAGGAATTAAACAAAAGGCAGACTCAGAAGGACTTAGAACATGCCATGCTACTGCGACAACATGAGTCCATGCAAGAACTGGAATTCCGCCACCTCAACACAATTCAGAAGATGCGCTGTGAGTTGATCAGATTGCAGCATCAAACTGAGCTCACTAACCAGCTGGAATATAATAAGCGAAGGGAACGAGAATTAAGGCGAAAACATGTCATGGAAGTTCGACAGCAGCCTAAGAGTTTGAAGGTACCTTTGGTGTAAGCTTCTAGACAAAGGGGAAAAGTGATAAATCATATCAGCAGGAAAAAAATTAAGATAGATGTGAAGTCATGGATTGAATTAATTTTTTTCCTTTTTAGTCTCATTGGTTGAATTCTACGTGAATTGCCTGTTCCTTATGTATTGTTTATCAAAGTACAAAAGAAGTAGCAAATTGTTTAACTGTAGAAGTAACAGTAAATAAAAATCTTGATTTCTTGTTTAAATGTAACAAGTATTTGATGCTGATATAATCTCCATGTCTCAAGATGCTAACCTATTAGCTTCTCTTTGCTCTAATTATAATTTTCTCTAAATATGACATACAGAGGTTAAAAATATAAAAATATAGCTGGGTGCTAGTGGCTCGTGCCTGTAATTCTAGCTACTTGAAAGGCTGAGATCTGAGGATCATGATTCAAAGCCAGCCCAGGCAGGAAAGAAAGTCTGTGAGACACTTAACTCCAATTAACAATTAGAAAAGTAGAAGTACAGCTGTGGCTCAAAGTGATAGAGTACTAGCCTTGAGCAATAAAGTTCAGGACAACACCCAGACCTTGAGCTCAAGCCCTACAACCCACATAGGTACATACATGCCTACATGCATACATACATACATAAAATAAAAGGTACTAGGTGTCAGTGGCATATACCTATAATCCTAGCTATTTGGGAAGTAGAGAGTAAGCAGTATCAGCTCCAGGCAAGCTTAGACAAAAAAGTTCACAAGATCTTATGAACAGAAAAGGTGGAGCATGATCATATGCACCTGTAATCTCACCAATGGCAAGAAGCATAAAAAGGAAGATTACAGTTTATGTCAACCCAGGCAAACACAAAAACAAGACACTATCTCAAAAATAACCCGAGTAAAAAGGACTGGTGATAGAGCACCTTCCTAATAAGTGGGAGACCCTGAGTTCAAACCCTTCTAATGCCAAAAAATTTTTCCCTTGTTGATTAAGCCTTATGGTCTATTATCTTTCTTCACCAAGTTTGAGATAATTCCAAGAAATTTTCCAATTTTGTTAATTGTCATGAATATTAAAACAGTTGAACCAAATGAAAACAAAAACAAAGCAGCCACAGTATAGACTCATTAGTGTCAGTACCTTAAATGATCTGTATATGTCTACAAATTAAAAGCAATTATTTCCACAAGGCACAAGTTGTACAGTATTTGCTCTTGAATAACTTTCATGTAAAGACAGTGATAGTGAGCACTTGAAATCCCATTCCTAAGCTGGCACCTGTGGCTCATGCCTGTAATCCTAGCTATTCAGGAGGCCAAGATCTGAGGATTGAGGTTCAAAGCCAGCCCAGGCAGGAAAGTCAATGAGACTCTTATCTCTAATAAACCACCAGAAAACTGGAAGTGGTGCTATGGCTCAAGTGGTAGAGTGCTTGCCTTTAGCTGAAGAGCACAGGGACAGCGCTTAGCCCCAGAGTTCAAGCCCCACAACCAACAAATAAAAAAAGAGAGAGAGAGAAATAAAGAAATCCCATTTCTTTGAAGGCTGGGTGTGAGGATCTTAAGTTCAAGACCAGCCTGGATTTCATAGTAAAACTCTTATCTCAAAAAGCAACAAAACAAAAAAACTCCTTTCTCTAACAACTCCTTCCCCATTTTAAACTGTTTTGTAGTTAAGCCTCAAAACTATTTTGGGGGTTCAGATTGTTGCTGAGTAGTAGAGCACTTCTTCAGCATGCACAGAGCCCTAAGTTTGATCCCCAGCTCCAGAGAAAAGTAAAACCAAAACTACTATTATTTATTTGATTCTGAATAATTGTACTGGAATAAAGTGAACTTCATTCACAAAAGCAATCTATGTCAAAGTTTTTAAGTATACAGCACTCAATGGTATTCCCATTGCCTCCACGTCTCCATTTAAACATTAAGCAATCATGAACTAAATATGGAATCAAAGTTAAGATGCTTTACCAGAGTCCTTACTCCCATTTCCTGTATGGGAATCAGGGAATGTTTCTCCCTTTTTTCATTTCTCCCTACTTTATTCTTGAGTTAGGCATCGGTTGCTCATACCTACAATCCTAGCTACTCAGTCTGAGATCTGAGGATCATGAGTAAAAGCTACTTCAGGCAGGAAAGTTTGTGAGACTCTTACCTCTAATTAACCACTAGAAAACTGGAAGTGATGCTTCGGCTGAAAATGGAACAGTGCTAGCCAGAGAGCAAAAAGAGCTTGGGTACAGCACCTAGGCCCTGAGTTCAAGCCCTATATCCAGCAAATACATAAATCTTTGCTAAAACTTTTTTTAAAAAATTATAACTCCCGGGCTGGGAAGGTGGCTCAGTGGTAGATCGCTTGCCTTGCATGCCAGAAGCCCTGGGTTCGATTCCTCAGCACCACATAAGCAAAAAAGAAAAAAGCCGGAAGTGGCGCTGTGGCTCAAGGGGTAGAGCGCTAGCCTTGAGCTGAAGAGCTGAGAGATAGCACCCAGGCCCAGAGTTCAAGCCCCACGACCGGACCAAAAAAAAAAATTATAACTCCCATGTGAACCTGAGTATAATTTTACCTTGTTCTCTTCAGAATAGATAATTGATCTCACTTAAAGAAGTTAATGTCCAATTAGATATAATGGCTCACACCTAGCTACTCAGGAGATTCCATGTGATTCTTCCAGTTAACCACCAAAAGCTGGAAGTAGAGCATTGGTTCAGTGATAGAACAACTAACTACCTTGACTGAAAATACTAAAAGCAAAAAAGAAAGTCCCTGAGTTCAAGCTCTAGTACTGGCACAAAAATAAAAAAATTGTGTTCATTACCAGTATTAATCTATCTTAGTCAATACGTAGAAAAATTGGAATTTGTGATAATTTTTTAGATTTCTTTTGTTTGTAGAATATAGAAATATATAACCAGGGCTGGGAAGGTGGCTCAGTGGTAGAGCCCTTGCCTTGCATGCCTGAGGCCCTGGGTTCGATTCCTCAGCACCACATAAGCAAAAAGAAAAAAGCCGGAAGTGGTGCTGTGGTTCAAGTGGTAGAGCGCTAGCCTTGAGCTGAAGAGCTGAGGGACAGCGCCCCCAGAGTTCAGGCCCTACGACAGGACCCCAAAAAAAAAAATCTATCTATCTCTATCTATCTATCTAGCCATTCTGTTCCTTTTTGTTTGTTTTGTTTTTGGTGCCAGACCTGGAGCTTGAACTTAGGGTCTGCACACTGTCCTTGAGCTTTTTTCTCAAGCCTAGCACTCTATCACTTCCAGCTTTTTTGTTTCTTAATTGAAATTAAGAATTTCACACTTTCCTGCCTGGGCTGGCTTTGAACTGCAATCCTCAGATCTCAGCTTCCTGAGTAGCTAGGATTACAGGTAGAAGCCACCAGCACCCAGCCTCTCAGCTACAATTTAACCATTTTCATCAAGGGATTTTTAGAACAGTGTGTCTATGATGATAATAATAGGGTTTATAAATCAGGAGCACGCAAAAGGAAACCAAACTGAAAACTTCATCATTTTCTCTAGTCATATAAATCTGATGTGACTTCTACATTTTTCTGGAGTTTGAGTAATAAGTAGTTGTTTGGCTTTATTTAATTCTTTCTATGCCCTGTTATTGGAACCTTTTCAATTTGACAGGTATGAGATTTTCTTAAATCCTACATTAAAAAGTAAGGTGAAAATAATGTTTCACTATTGTATTTAATCTTTCAATAGAATACCTACTTATGAAAAAGATCTCAAATTTTTTCTCTAGTAAGGCAGAAAAATCACCACTTGTTGGGCATTGGTAGAATAATATACTTATCCTAGCTACTCAAGAGGCCGAGATCTGGGAATCACAGTTCAAAGCCAGCTGGGGCAGGAAAGGCTGTGAGATTCTTATCTCCGTTTAAATCACTAAAAAAACAAAACATTTAAAAAAAAGCCTGGAAGTAAAGGTGTGGCTCAAGGGATAGAACTTTTAGCAAAAAATAAGTAAAGCTAGGCAGGTGCTGGTGGCTCACACCTGTAATCCTAGCTACTCAGGAGGCTGAGATCTGAGGATCGTGGTTCAAAGCCAGCCCAGGCAGGAAACTCCATGAGACTTTTATCTCCAGTAAACCACTAGAAAACCAGAAGTGGCACTCTGGCTCAAGCAGTAGAGCGCTTGCCTTGAGCTGAAGAATGCAGGGACAGCGCCCAAGCCCAGAGTTCAAGTCCCACGACCAACAAAAAATAAAAGTAAAGTTCAGGGACAGTGCCTAAGCCCTGAGTTCAAGCTCCAGGACTGGCACACACATACTAAGTAGGACTATATCTCAGAATTTAAAAAGCAAGGGGCTGGGAAGGTGGCTCAGTGGTAGAGCGCTTGCCTTGCATGCCTGAGGCCCTGGGTTCCATTCCCCAGCACCACATAAGCAAAGAAAAGCTGGAAGTGGTGCTGTTGTTCAAGTGGTGGAGCGCTAGCAAAAAAAAAAAAGAATTAAAAAAGCAAAGCTGAGTGCTGATAGCTCATACCTGTAATTCTGGCTGCTCAAGAGGCTGAATCCTGGAAGATCACTATTTGAAGCCAGCCTAAGCAGAAAAGTCTATAAGATTTCATCTTTGATTAATCAGGGCCGGGAGGAGAGGGGGGGAGCCAAGTAGAGGTGTGGCTCAAGTGATAGAACACCACCCACAAACAAGCTGAGCAAGCATGAGACCTTGTGTCATTGGGATGACAGGTATGTACCACCTTGCCTAGCCATTGGTTGAGATGGAGTCTTCTGGGTTTTGTTTTTTGTTTTTTTATTTTAAGCCTGGGCTTACCTCAACCCACCATCCTTTTTATCTCTGCCTCTCAAGTAACTAGGATACAGGCTTGATCTAACATGTCTGGCCCAAAATAATTTTTTTCTTAAGAGTTGAGATGTGACTCAGTTGGGAGAGTACTTGCCTAGCATACATGAAGACCTGGATTCAATCCAAAAAAAAGTAAACCATTATTAAGTGTGTTTCTACCTAGTTTATTTTCCTTTTTCTTTTTTTTTTTCCAGTCATGGGGCTTGAACTCTGAGCTTGGGCATTATCCCTCAACTCTTCAGCTCAAAGCGAGCACTCTACTGCTTGAGCCACAGCGCCACTTCCGGTTTTTTAGTGGTTTATTGGAGATAATAGTCTCACGGACTTTCCTGCTTGGGCTGACTTTGAAACTGCACAGGCGGGCTGGCTTTGAACCGTGATCTTCAGATCTCAGCCTCCTGAGTAGCTAGGATTATAGGAGTGAGCCACTGGTGCCTGGCTCTAGTTTATTTTCTTAAGGAAAAAAAAATTGTTAGAACAATGTTAATAATTTACTGTTAGACTTTCAAGTCAACTTAAAGTTTGATACATAGATCCACAAAAATAGGGTCAATAGTTAAAAGTTGAGATTGTCATTAAAAGAAATTGGAGGGCCACATGTGGTAGTGCACACCCATGATCCAAGCTACTTGAGAGGTAGAGATGAGAAGATCATAGTTTGAGTGCAGCTTGAAGAGGTAGTGAAACTCTACCTGAGAACACATACCAGATGCCTGATTTTGATGGCTTACACCTGTAATACTAGCTACCAAAGAAGCTGGGAGCAGAAAGATCATTCAAAGCCTGGGCAGAAGAGTTTATAGGACTATCCAAAACAAACCACCAAAAACAAGATTAGAGGCATGGCTCAGGTTGGTAAAGTACCACTCTAGCAAGCATGAGGGTTTTTTGTTGTTGTTTTGTTTTGTTTTGTTTTTTTGCCAGTCCTGGGACTTGAACTTCAGGGTCTGGGAACTGTCCCTGAGCTTTTTTTGCTGTAGGCTAGCATTCTCCCTGAGCCACAGTACAACTTTTGCTTTTTCTGTTTATGTGGTACTGAAGAACTGAACCCAGGGCTTCATGCATGGTAGGCAAGCACTACCACTGAGCCACATTCCTAGCCCAAGCATGAGATCTTGAGTTCAAACGTCAGTGCCAAAAAAGAAAGGAAAAGAAGCAAACCATGTTGAGTGTGGTGGCTCAGCTTATAGTCCCAGCTAGGCAGGAAGTAGAAGTAGCAGGATGTTGGTCCAATGCCAGTTCCAGCCACAAAGAACAAGTCTGTTTGATAAGCTAAAGAATAAAAAGAGCTAGGAACTTGGCTAAAGTGATAAATTTCTTATCTAGCAAGTACGGGACACTTAGGTCAAATAGTTTATTTTGGAGTAAAGTATTTCAGATAAGAACAGCGTAAATATTTTTTTCTTTGTTGGTCGTGAGGCTTGAACTCTAGGCTTGGGAATTGTCCCTCAGCTTATCAGCTGAAGGTTAGTGCTCTACTATTTGAGCCACAGGACCACTTGGGTTTTCTGGTGGTTTATTGGAGATAAGAGTCTCACAGGGCCAGGTGCCGGTAGCTACTCAAGAGCTACTCAGGAGGCTGAGATCTGAGGATCACGGTTCAAAGCCAGCCCAGGCAAGAAAGTCTGTGAAACTCTTATCTCCAGTAAACCACCAGAAAACGGGAAGTGGCACTGTAGCTCCAGTGGTAGAGCGCTAGCCTTGAGCTGAAGAGCTGAGGGACAGCGCTCAGGCCCAGAGTTCAAGCCCCACGACCAAAAAAAAAAAAAAAAGTTTCACAGGTTTTCCTGCCTGGGCTGGCTTTGAACCTCAATCCTCAGGTCTCAGCCTCCTAAGTAGCTGGGATTACAGGTATGAGCCACTGGTGCCTAGCTATACAAAGTAGTTTTTAATTATAAAAATACAGAAAATCAGATAATTTGGTCCAGTTGAATGGTCAAGTGCAAGAATTCCTCAGCTTTACCATCTAACCTTTTGGGTTTTCTCTCTTTTTCTTATTAGTATTATTTGAATGTAAATATAAGGTATACAAATGTATGTGTTGAAACTTACATAATTTTTTTTTTCTTCCCAGTCAAAAGAACTCCAAATAAAAAAACAGTTTCAGGATACCTGCAAAATCCAAACCAGACAGTACAAAGCATTAAGAAATCACCTACTGGAGACTACACCAAAGAGTGAGCACAAAGCTGTTCTGAAAAGGCTCAAGGAAGAACAGACCCGGAAGTTAGCCATCTTGGCTGAGCAGTATGATCATAGCATTAATGAAATGCTTTCTACACAAGCTGTGAGTTTCCTTTGTTTAGGAAAAACAAATTTAGTGCCCCTTCTACCACCTGAATGGATTCCCAGCTATTAAAATACTAGTTGGAAATGATTGCTGTCGTGAATCTAGGGTTATAGTAGTGCTACCAACACTCTTCTGTTCTCAGCATCATTTGGGAATGTCATAATGTATATAAAACTGTACTTGTACATTTAGACATAAAGGTCTATATAGACTTCCTTTCTATATAGACTTTCTATATAGAGATCCCAAGACTTTGTCAAGATGGAACAGACAATCAGCAACATACATTGCTATATTGAGTATGCCAGTGATTAAATATGAGTTATTTTGTTAAAAAAAAAAAAATTTCTCCATGGAGCAGATAACTATTTTAGGCCTTGCAGACCAGAAGACAAAATTGAGGATTTTATGTGGCTACTTATCTAACAATTTAGACTGTAATCATTTCTAAGTGTAAAAATCATTGTTGAGATGGGCATTTGTTTGTGCCGATAGTTCTAGCTACTCAAGAATCTGAGATCTGAGGGTCACAGTTTGAAATCAGCCCAGGCTGAAATATCTGTGAGACTATAATCTCCAGTTAACCACCAAAAAGCCAGAAATGGATCTGTCACTCAAGTGATAGAGCACTAACATTAAGTGAAAAGCCTAAAGGACTGAGTTCAAGTCCCAATACCACAACCCAACAACAACAACAACAGCAAATCATTGTTAACTGGTGGGCTGATCAAAGCATTAAAGCAAAACAAACCAGCTACACAGGTTTGACCTATCGACTGAAATTTGTTAGTTTCTGCCCTATAATAATTATTTCCAAGTAAGGAGGAAGAGAATGAGAATTTTATATCACCTAATTAGAGTCTAAGTTTCTCTGAAGAAAAATGTAGTTATTCAAGCATTCTCCAGACAACTCATGATAACTTCATAATTCTGTTGTTGGTTATTGTGTCTTTTTCTTAGAGGCCATTACACCAAGTTACAAGAGAGAGCAACCGTTATTTACAAAAAGACCTATGACAGTAGTCAACATTCTATCTTTCCTCTTCCTTTCCATAGACATGATCGTTACCTCATAGTAGGATATATGTTTTCTTTTTCTCTCAGCTGCGTTTGGATGAAGCACAGGAAGCAGAGTGTCAGGTTTTAAAGATGCAGCTCCAGCAGGAACTGGAGCTGTTGAATGCATATCAGAGCAAAATCAAAATGCAGGCTGAGGCACAACATGACCGAGAGCTTCGAGAACTTGAACAGAGAGTCTCCCTTCGGAGGGCACTCTTAGAACAAAAGGTATAAATAATAGAAGGAAGATCATTGCTTTCGTATTTGCTTTTATCAAAAGCATTTTTTAAAGTACATTTTATCTTAACAGGTATGTGATTTTCCCTTGTCCTAGTTTGGTAACTTTTCTTTAAAATTATTGATTCAATTATAATTTTAGTGCTAGTACTAACAATCAAGAACATACAATTAGTTGCTGGGTAAAGAATATGAGGAGCTGTGCTCACTTTGGCAGCACATATACTAAAATTGAAATGATACAGAGAAGATTAGCATGGCCCCTGTGCAAGGATGACACGCAAATTCGTGAAGCGTTCCATATTTTTTCAGAATACTGCAGCTGGTAAAATGTTAGCAATTAAACATGACTGAATTTTTTTTCACACATAAATCATGGTTATTTCTTCATTATATTACATCTTCTAGTTTAGTGCAGCCTAGGTGAATAAAGCTATATTTATTTATTTATTTTGGGTCTGGTTGTAGGGCCTGAACTCTGGGCCTAGGCACTGTCCCTCAGCTTTTCAGCTCAAGGCTAGCGCTCTACCACTTGAGTCACAGTGCTACTTCTGGCTTTTTTCTTTTTGCTTATGTGGTGCTGAGGAATCAAACCCAGGGCCTCATGCATGCAAGGCAAGTGCTGTACCACTGAGCCACCTTCCTAGCCCCTGTATTTATTTTTTAAAAAAAAAGAAAAGAAAAGAATATGAGGAGCCAGTGGCTCATGTCTGTAAACATTGAGTTTAAAGCTCTTGAGTTTAAAGCTAGCCTGGACTAGTCTCACAGCAAAGTCTGTGAGACTCCAATTAACCACAAAAATACTGGAAATGCAGCTGTGGCTCAAGTGGTAGAGTGGTAGCTTTAAGCACAAAAGCTCAGGGACAGCACCCAGGCCCAGAGTTCAAGGCCCAGAGTTTAAGCCCCAGGACTGGCAAAATAAAAAGAATGTGAGGGCTGGGAAGGTGGGTCAGTGGTAGAGTACTTGCCTTGCATACATGAGGCCCCAGGTACGATTCCTCAGTACCACATAAGCAGAAAAGGCCAGGGGTGGTGCTGTGGCTCAAGTTGTAGAGCACTAGCTTTGAGCTGAAGAGCTGAGGGACAGCACCCAGGCCAAGAGTTCAGGCCCCACAACCAACCAACCAAAAATAAATTAATTAATAAAATGTGAGATCATATGAAGGTAGTTATTTGAATTGTAAGAGCCATGGCTCCATGTTCCTCATTTTTGCATGTCTAGTTTCTGGTTGAAGAAAGACAAGAAGTGAAGAAAAAAAATTGCAGTACTTTCCTAGGAGAGAGGCAGGGACAAGCATCAGAAACAGGTAGTTTACTCATACATCCTTGATCTACTCATATATCCTTGGTTGGTATAAGATTACTGAGTGAGGGCTGGGAAGGTGGCTCAGTGGTAGAGCGCTTGCCTTGCATGTCTGAGGCCCTGGGTTCAATTCCCCAGCACCACATAAGAAAAAAGAAAAAAGGAAGGGGCGCTATGGCTCAAGTGGTGGAGTGCTAGCCTTGAGCTGAAGAGCTGAGGGACAGCGCCCAGGCCCAGAGTTCAGGCCCCACAACCGGACCCCAAAAAAAAAAAAAACTTCCAGAAGTAGAGCTGTAGCTCAAGTGGTAGAGCTCTATCCTTGAGCAAAGAATAAATGCCAGGCCCTGAGTTCAAGCCCTATGACTGGCATGCTCAAAGAAAATGTTACTTCTAGAACCAGGCACTGGTGGCGTATTCCTGTAATCCTAGCAACTGAGGATGCTAAGACCTGAGGATCACAGTTCAAAGCCAGCCCAAGCAGAAAAGTACCCCTGCGACTATTATCTCCAATTAACCACTCAAAAACTGGAAGTGGCGTTTTGGCTCAAGTGGTAGAGCACTAGCCTTGAGCATGAAGAGGCTCAGGGACAGTGCCCAGGCCCTGCTAAGTTCAAGCCTCACAACCTACAAAAGAGTTTCTATATATGAAGATGTTGCTGTACAGTTATCTTTATTACTGGCTTCTTTGAGAAATATTTGCCTTAATTATATTTCACATTCAAGATGGGAAGGACAGAGCCAAATGTGGTAATGGATAACTGTAATTCCAGCACTTAGGAGGTAGATACAGGAAGATCATGGGTTTTAGGCCAACTTGCTAATATAGAAAGTTCCAAGTCAGCCTGTACTATATAGCAAAATTCTGTCTCTAAAAATAAAAAATACTAGCCAGGTGCCAGTGGCTTACACCTGTAATCCTATCTACTCAGGAGGCTGAGATCTGAGGATCTCAGTTCAAAGCCAGCCTGGGCAGGAAAGTCCATGAGGTTCTTCAATAAACCACAGAAAACCGGAAGTGGTACCGTGGCTCAAGTGGTAGAGCGCTCACCTAGAGCTGAGGAGGTGAGGGACAGTGCCCAGGCCCAGAGTTCAAGCACCACAACTGACTACATAACTAAATAGATAGATACATAGATAGATAAATAAATAAACTGAAAAGAGGTATGGTGACTCTTATCTGCTCATACTTAGTAGTAGAGATCAGGAGGATTGTAGTTTAAGCTCAGCCTGGGTGAGAAGACAGTAGGATTTCATCTCAACTAACAAGCTTGACATAGCTACCCATGCCAGCCCAGGCAAAAAAAATTACAAGACCTTACCTGAAAAATAAAGCAAACAGGGTTACATTATAGTTTCAGTGGTAAAGCACCTTCCTAGAGAACTCAAGGCCCTTTTTAAACCCTAGTATCGGGCTGGGAAGGTGGCCCTTGCATGCTCGAGGCCCTGGGTTCAATTCCTCAGCACCACATAAGAAAAAAACCGGAAGTGGCGCTGTGGCTCAAGTGGTAGAGTGCTAGCCTTGAGCTGAAGAGCTGAGGGACAGCGCCCAGGCCCAGAGTTCAGGCCCCACGACCGGACCCAAATAAATAAATAAATAAAAACCCTAGTATCATCAAAGACATATGGGAAGGTTAAAATCATATAAAACTTGAAAATTTTGTTTGTATCATGTATGGGTTGGTTTACTTAATATATCTAAACTTTCATACTTGATATTCAGTCAAAAATTGTATATCTTAGCTGAGCTCTGATGGCTCTAATATCTGAGGACCAAGGCTCAAAGCCAGCCCAGTCAGGAAAGCTCGGGAGACTCTTATCTCAAATTAATTACCAAGAAAAGAAAGAGCTAGAATGGAACTGTGGCTTAAGTGGTAGAGTGCTAGCCTTGAGCTGAAGAGCTGAGGGACAGCGCCTAGGTCCAGAGTTCAGGCCCCATGACCAGCAAAAAAAAAAAAAAATCCATGGATAGTGCCCAGGCCTTGAGTTCAAGCCCCAGGACTGGCACCAAAATAAATAAATTAAAATCTGAATCTTAATGTTTCAGATTTATATTATGGAAGTAGTGCTGTGGCTCAAGTGGTAGAGCACTAGCTTTGAACACAGAGGCTCAGAGACAGTGCCTGGGCACTGAGTTCAAAAAAAAGAAATTAGTATTAAAAGGAAGACTGCAAGTCAGGCACCCGTGGGTCATACCTGTAATCCTAGCTACTCAGGAGGCTGAGATCTGAGTTCATAGCCAGCCCGGGCAGGAAGATCCTTGAGACTCTTCAATTAACCACCAGAAAACCAGAAGTGGCACTGTGGCTCAAGTGGTAGAGCACTCGCCTTGAGGACAGTGCTCAGGCCCAGAGTTCAAGCCCCACGACCGACCCCCCCCCCAAAAAAAAAAAAAAGAAAAGAAGACCACTGGCTATAGGAAGTAATTCAGGGAAAAGGAAAAAGGTTATAAGAGAAATGTGAGTGCGTTTAAAGTATGAATGCAATTTTGCTCCACCTAGTGGTACAGAATAACGTAGCACTAATTAATGTCTGAGGTATATTATTTCTTCCTTTCTTTCTTTTTTTTTTTTTTTTTGGTCCTGAACTCTGGGCCTGGGTGCTGTCCCTCAGCTCTTCAGCTCAAGGCTAGTACTCTGCCACTTGAACCACAGCACCACTTCCGGCTTTTTCCTTTTTTTGCTTATGTGGTGCTGAGGAATCGAACCCAGGGCCTCAGGCATGCAAGGCAAACACTCTACCACTGAGCCACCTTCCCAGCCCTGAGGTATATTATTTCATTGTATGAATCAAAGCCTACTTGCTACATATAAAGCTTAGTAAAATACTTTTGAAAAACCCAATGCTTATAGGTAAAAATACAGTGACACTTTGTTTCTAGAGGTAGAGATTGTTAAGGTATTTTGGAAGCCAATTTAAAGGTACATATTAAGCATCTTTTCTCCATTGAAGTTACTATTTCTTTTATCTTACATTCGAATTTGTTTTTGATGTTGTGGGTTTTTGTTTGTGCTGGTCTTGGGGCTTGAACTCAGGACCTGATCCTGAGGTTTTTTTTTTTTTTTATTTTATTGTGAAAATACCGTATAGAGGGGTTACAAGTACTTGGTCTAGTACATTTCTTATCAAGCATCTACAGTTCAACCCTCACTTACATTAAAGACCTTGAAACTAGAGTTTTCATTCTTCCATTTTAGTAACCTATTTGTGTATTATTATTATTTTGCCAGTTTGGGGGCTTGAACTCAGCCTGGCACTGGCTCTGATCTTATTTGGGCTCAAGGTTAGAGCTCTATCACCAGTTTTTTCTGAGTAGTTTATTGGAGATAAGAGTCACATGGACTTTCCTTCCCTGGCTAGCTTTGAACCACATCCTCAGATGTCAGCTTCCTGAGTAGCTAGGGTTACAGATGTGAGCCAACAGCACTGAGCTCAATTTTATTTTATTAGAGAAACATTATGATATAGATGATAAAACTGGCTTCCCTCCTGTTATTTTCTTTTTTCCAACAGCTTTTTGCTGATGGATTAGGGAAATGATAATTTCTCTAATATATTAGTTCAGTAGACATTATTATTGCTTTTAGAACCAGATACTATCCATTTTACAAATGCAGATGAAGCTGGGTGTTTACATCTTTGATACTGACTGCTCAGGAGGCTGAGATCCAGAAGATTGAGGTTCAAAGCCAAGTAAGACAGAAAAACCACAGAGACTCTTGTCTCTAAAATAGCCAGCAAAAAGCAGGACCATGGGGGTGGGGGGAGGATGGGACGGGGAAACAAAGGAGGAGGCTACAATGCTTGATAAGAAATGTACTCATTATCTTGCCCATGTAATTGTAACCCCTCTGTACAGTATTTTCACAATAAAAAAAATAGAGGGACAAAAAAAAAAAAGCAGGACCATGCTGGGCACCGGTGGCTCACACCTATAATCTTAGCTACTAAGGAGTCTGAGATCCAAGGCTCATGGTTCGAAACCAGCCCAAGGAAGTAAAGTCGTGAGACTCTTATTTCGATAAACTGGAAAAACTGGAAGTGGTACTGTGGTTCAAGTAGTAGAATGCAATCCTTGAGCTGAAGAGATGAGGAGCAGCACCCAGAGTTCAAGCCCCACAACCGACAAAACAAAAACAAGTGGTAGAGGGCTAAGCAAGCAAAAGGCTCTGAGTATAAATTCCTGTTACAGCAAGGAGAAACAAAAGAAATATAAATTATGTATGTTTCCTGAAGTACATCTATAATATGGCTAGTTATTTTTAGTAATTACTGCTTCCTTACTTTATAGATTTTAAAAAAGACACTGACCTTTTTTGCTTTCCTTACCCTACCAACAACAGATTGAAGAAGAGATGTTGGCTTTGCAGAATGAACGCACAGAACGAATACGAAGCCTGCTAGAACGTCAAGCCAGAGAAATTGAAGCTTTTGACTCTGAAAGCATGAGACTAGGTTTTAGTAATATGGTCCTTTCTAATCTCTCCCCTGAGGCATTCAGCCACAGCTACCCAGGAGCTTCTGGTTGGTCTCACAATCCTGCTGGGGGTCCAGGACCTCATTGGGGTCATCCCATGGGTGGCCCACCACAAGCTTGGGGCCATCCAATGCAAGGTGGACCCCAGCCATGGGGTCACCCCTCAGGGCCAATGCAAGGGGTACCTCGAGGTAGCAGTATGGGAGTCCGCAATAGCCCCCAGGCTCTGAGGCGGACAGCTTCTGGGGGACGGACGGAGCAGGGCATGAGCAGAAGTACAAGTGTCACTTCACAAATATCCAATGGGTCACATATGTCTTACACATAATAGAGAGTGGGAATTCCGCTGGAGCTGTCTGCCAAAAGAAACTGCCTACAGACATCATCACAGCAGCCTCCTCACTTGGGTACTACAGTGTGGAAGCTGAGTGCATATGGTATATTTTATTCATTTTTGTAAAGCATTCTGTTTTGTGTTTACTAATTGGGATGTCATAGTATTTGGCTGCTGGGTTTTTGTGGGGGGGAGGGTTGTTTGTGTTTAACTTTGCAGGAAATTTTGAAAAGGGGACTTGATAAATATTTCATGCATGTGGTTAAAAGAAATTGGTTAGATAGAGGGTATTTTCTTAACACTGCAAAAATAAAATATAGCAAAGTGACTTTAGGGTGTCCATATTCTATGAGAAGATCTAAAGCCTTCCTCCATATTCCAATTCTTACAAACCACTAACAGCAGGCAGCATATGCTGAGACAAGTTATTATTGGAACATACCTATACCCCTCTCACAGTGTATTTTCTTTATTAAATTGGTCCTGTTTGGAGTTAAACAGAAACCTACAAACACTGAAGGATTGTATCAACCTTTTCAGATGGTAGAAATTTAGTTCTTTTTCCAAATGCTTCATAATTTTGTCAGTGATTTTTGTCCATTCAGTTGTGCCTTCTTTGTGTCACAGTAAGATGAAATTGATTAAGGAGTTCACAAGCTCTGTGATAAGAGCTTTAAAAGGGAAGACCAGCAGGGTAAGAGGACCCCTGAAAGTTCATGTGTTAGGTATTTCCAGCAGCAGAGTAAGATGATGAAACCCATAAACACTAACATTTTGTTATTATACTGTGATAACTCACCTGAGCTAAATCTTTTAAGTCTCAAGACCCCAGACAGTACTTTTACTTTGTACAAATACAAAGACATATAGCCAATACAAATCAAATGCCAGTGGTATTTGAGTGATGCCATATTTGCCAACTGCCATCTATCTATTGGAATACTCATCACACTACATAGACATAATTTGATTATCCCCTTTTGGCTTATGAAATTTCCTGTTTACAAGTAGAATAGTCATTTATTTAAATGTTTAGTTGCCATAGTGAACCAGGAGTCACTGAGCCAATGACTACCAGCTGCTGACTAACCCTTGTCACCACTGTAAATTTTGCTGCATGTGCAGGTCCTCTGTTTTTTGATTGCTGTTTTTGTTGCTGCAGTACTTTACAAACTTCTAGTTCATTGAGACTTAATGACCATTTAGAATTGTGTTAACATCACACAATAGGAAACACCACTTCCAGAAGTCTCAAGCTGCAGTGCGTGAAATACTACTGAAAAGGAACTAGTGAGTTTGGCAAATGAAAGACAAAAACAAAAACAAAAAAATCCAAAAAACAACAAAAACCAAAAAAAAAAAAAGTAAATTGTAGTGGTCAGGGTATCTCTTACCAAAAGCTAACATTTCTTTTTGTGAGTGGGGAATGTTTTGTTTTGTTTTACAATGAAGGATCAACCCAATGTTGAAAGTCAGATGTTACTTGGTATTCCACTACTTGTGCGAAAGTTGAGTTGGAGGTAGTTGGGGAGCTGTGAATATGACTTGAAGAAAAAAAAAGTGTCTTTTTCAATGACAGTTTATCGAGGTTATTGTCATGCTCCCTTCTTAGTTGTCTTGAAGAACTCTTGCTGCTAACTCTGGATCCTGCTTTTCATGTAGTCAGAGGGCTCCAAGGTAGAACTCTCTGAGTCCCTCACAATTGTATTCTTCACCTAGAGCAAACTAGTGACCAAATTACAATCTGCTGAAATTAAAATCTGTTGAAATGTTGGTTTTCTCAACATTTTAAATCTTCCCAGGTATATTATTTTGTTTCCATGAATTCTCCCCTTTAGAAGTTTCTGAATTGATGTGAAGGTAACTGGAAGAAAAAGCTAATGTTTTAATATATGTCCTTTGAAAACCAAAATCATAAATGACAGTGGAATTCACACACATTTGTTAGCAGTTTTAAGTAGCACTCTCATGTATTGTCCTCTTAACCATGCTCCAGATCAGCTTTTAGGATAGGCTTGACTAAAATGCTGGTCATATCTAATGAAAAGGGCTTTTAGTCTTTTCACTATCTTTTTTGCATTAAAATATTATACAGTGTTTCAAGCAAATTGAGAATTGGAAAAAGCTAAGAGATTTAGAATTTAATAAAATGTCAAAAAATAGGATAGAGTTGTAATACCTATAAAAACATACTTAATAGACCCTGCCTGTTGCTGGAGGGTTAGAATAGAGATGCTTTTCAGATTTCTTTCAATCCTGAGGTGCTACCAAGGGATACATTTTAAAGTCCAGTTGTGAGTTTCAGTTAGTCGAATTGAGTTACTGAGCCCATGCGGAAGGTATGTACTTTAAAAATACTGACTCAAAATGTCTATCTAGTAGGGCTTTGTATCAAATTAAATTGTGTGGCAATGAAATTTTTTATGTAGGTCATGACTATTCTTGGATTATAACATTAAGTTAATTTGATTAAAATATATGTAATTTTCAAAATGATTCAAATTAATTGGTTTGTGTGTGTTTGTGAGGTGTAACTTCTTAGGAATCTTATGTGTGGTGGGAATCATCACATAGTAAATAAAACTAGTAGCAGGAAAATTTGAAAGGCTTTGAGATGTCCTGAAGAAAGAGTAGCACTTTCTGAATCTGTGGAAATGTCAACATTTGATCAAATTAATACTACCTCCTCCCCAGTTGTTGGTTTTTGCTCCTTATGTGTTTAAGAAAGTTAAAAGTAAGTATGGGAAAATTGTATAGCATATCAAAAATAATAAATGCTATATCTGGTATCCAGAGCCTTACATTACAAAGTTCCTTGTATTTGCCCTTCTCTCCTTTTGGGGTTAGCATTTTAAAAATGCAGCACCTCATACCTTGAGACATTTTAATCCTTATATTATCTTTCCCTTTGCACATATTTTTCTCCCATTTTAAAGTCAGCTTTGACCCAGAATTAGACTATCTAAATGCATATTCATTATATAGATAATGTTAAAACTAAAAAACGTGTCTATTTTATTCAGAGCTGCCATTCTTTTTAATCATTTCTATACCTAGAGATGAATAGTCCTGCATTTGAAGCCACACCCGCAGATCTAGTATGCTTAGTACTCTTAAGTCAAGGACTTACTAGTAAATTGAATTTCTTAGCATTGTCATGATTTTTCAGCTGCCTGGACATCAGGTAACTACCATTCAAAACACTAAAACTGTACTGGGCACTCCCTCCCACTTCCACCAATTTTCCCTCACTATTCAAAATTTGAAAACTATTTTTTCAGACGATAAGGCAGACATTAATGACTGTCTGCTTCTATAAATACTAAATCATTGAAATTTTAAGGTTTATAGAATACATTGTGTTGGACACTGGAATAATACAATTTATTCTCACCTGTGAAAAATGACTTCATTGTACTTGAAACACCTCCTTTGCATTTTTCCATTTGTGCCACTCACTAGTGGAAATAAATTGTATTATACCATGATCTACTGGCTTTTAATAACTGTTAAATATGCACATTTTTGTATAACTATTATCATTTGTATGTATATATTGTATATACATATGAGTGTATGTGTGTATAGATGGATGGGTGTAACTCATAATTGTACATTTCCATCAGAGCACTTAACGTCCTGTTGTTATTTGGTTTTGTTATTTCAGTCCTCAGTTAAGGCAAGAATGCATGTGTTTTTGAAGAACGAATGCTCTGGGTTGATATTTAGGAGAAGGTGATTATTAGATAGTCTTTTCCTTTTTAATCCCTTTTCACATTCCTTCTGTTAGTGGGAAGTTAGGTAAAATGTGGAACTATAAATTATAGTAAAATTTTGCTGGAAAGGAGCCAGTTAGTGCTTCTAGGAGTTTGTGTTGTGATGCAACAAAAAATAAGTGATGCAGAGAGAAATGAACCATGAAAAGTAAGAACACAAGTGGTGATTGCTCTGCAGAAGTATAAAAAGAAGCAGTGACTCATAATTTTTATATACTTTATGTATGTGTTTCATTTTAGTAATGTCATTGATCCTCTGATTCTTTTTTACTTAATTAATACTAATAATTATGTATTTTGCTGAGGATCAAAACAACCAAGAGAGGAATTATTATTCAAACATCTAAGGTTTTCCTTAACAGTAAAATCAACATGATATGATCACTGGAAGAGAAGAATATGGTTGGAGAGCTTTCTCCTTTTAACTGCCTCTTCTTGCTTGCTAACAGTAAATTCTCTGTGCACCTTCCACCCTTTCTGACCCAGTGATATTTATTCAAGCAGAAATTTGGCCCAACACAGCAACTCTTTCCTTGGAGGTTTATACAATTCATTTTTCCCATGCACTCAATGTGAAATGACCTAATGTTTATTCAAATCAGAAATAGTATACTTAAGATGTCTTAAGTGTGAATCTCCCATAATGATGGAAGAAGAGATTCTCATTTCTTAAAGCCTTCCCTAAGGAGCAGAGTCAAAACTTGGGATGTCATCCTTGAGCTGCTTGCCAAAATACAGATCATCACTGAAGACAAATTCTCTATTTTTACTTTTACCCATCCAATATAATAATATCCCCACCCAGACTGTAGGGTTGCCTTTTAAAAGGCCTTCACTTACTATTCATTGTTATGAACTGGAAATTTCCCATCCTCAGATCCCTTAAAGGATGAAGTGTGCTGTACACTTAGCATACTTGCCTCATGTATACAAGGACTACTGATTGAAGTCTGTTTTGCTGTGTCTGGTTATATTGTCTGCACTTTGCTGAAATCACTACAGTGGACCTATATTGGAAATGATTATTAATTTCTAAAGTTTCTATTAAGCACTGTCAAAAAGAAAATGAAACAACTTTTTTGTGCATTTATATTTTCTACTGAATTCTGGTAGCCCCCTTCAAAGTTATGCTAATTTTTTCCTCCTTGTTTATGTTAAGATTTCCAAAATGTCACTCATACAAGGGAGGAGAACCCATCTGGCTTAATGGTAGTCTTTAGATCATAAGAAATATGTAAATTAATGTGCACCTTATCTGCCTTTTGTGGGTTTCTTAAATTTGCACTTCCCACCCACCCAAATCTAGATATCTTTTAAAGAAAATAAAGGCAGAGAATTAAAACTGGGGAGCCATGTACTACGTCATCACCACTGTTAACCATTTCCCAGCAATCCAAGCTTTTTGAGGTTTCAGAGATATTTGTGTGTGTTTATTTGTGTTTGATTGCCTTAATGTTTGGTTTGTTTTGTTTTTAAAGTATTCAAGTTTTTCGTTAAATAGTGAAAAAGGTTAATCCTCTCAAACAGCAGGATACCCACTGGACATACTAATATTAACATCTGTAGGTAGTTTACCTTGAAGTGAGAAGGTGAGACTTACGAATGAATGAATGAATAAGGGTACCTTGATGCCCAAGAATTCCCCCAAAGTACGGGTAATTCAACCTGCACAGTTTCCTTTCACTCATAGTTTTTATCAATTGTGAGTGAAAAATCGTGTAATTATCTGTAAATATATAGCTAACAAATTGACCTAGTTTCTGTATTTTTTGATTTTGTACTAAAGTTTATATAGGTCTCTGCCAGCTAGAGAGGAGTTGCTGTCATTGGCAGTTGTGGTTCTAGCATCTAACCTTGAAACCATCTTAGGTGACATTTTTAGAATTAATGCTTAAGTGTTGTTAAACAGAGGGAAATGAAGCTTAATCATTGGTCAGGTTTGAAATCTTTTTTAAAGCTAAGTAATTTTATTTAATATAATGATTGACAACCGTGTCCTCAGTCATGAGTGAGGTGTAGGGAACCTCTCTTCCCCAGTGGCCATGTTTACAGAAGTGTGTTTTGTCTATAAAGTGAAAGTGTGTTCATGTGTATGTAAATTATGCAGGTGATAACATTATGGTTTGGGACTGTTTATGGGCTCTTTAACTGAATTTTCAAATGAAATGAACTATGCTTATTGCTGGCACATTGATCCCATTTCTAGAACTTTTCCTATTTCCAGAATTACTTATTTTCCTTAGACATTACCCCCACTTAGCCTCCCTTCCTTATAAGCCTTGTAGCCAAGGTATTAAAGACTGGTGAACATAGATGAGGGAAATGAATTTCTTAAAAATCCATGAACCCTCTATTGTATGCTTTCAGTACTTGTGTTATATGTTTCTATGGCAACTTTGAACTCAGTGGTTTAGAAATGAAATACCAATGTTAATGAAAAGTATGTACTCTTTGCTTTTGCATGGCTTGGCTTAGTAACCAAGGTATATTAGAGCCACTTGAAAGCATGAAGACCAGTTACATGGGAACAGGTTTCTCAGTGGCACATTTTGCTTTTTCTTAGCCCTCAAGTACATTGCCTCGGCATGAACATTATTATTGTTACTGTAAATTGCACATGGTCATGGAGTTAATTATGTAATTTAAAAAGGTTGCAGCTGCATAATGTTTGCAGTTTCTGGCTGGTCTCTGTGACCATTTGGCACATATCAAAAAACCTAGTGGGTATTGGAACACCTCTAATCCTTTTGTGTCATAAACAAGTATATTTATCAAGATGTTGGCTGCCCCTGGCAGATTGCCAGTCAGCTGCCTTTTGGTGCCCATTCCAAATGTGCTGTTGTCCTTCCTTACATTTCATCCTGTCAAAGAAATTTCCACCCCTTCTTCCTAACATTGTATGCCTTTTATTCCATGTTAAATGGGAATTGTGCCTACTTAAAGTGCCCCTCTAATTAATTACATGTGTCCCACAATAAGCCAAGCCAGAGACACAGGTGGGAAAACATTTCAAAGTGGGGGGAGGGGGAACAAGTCTACTTAAGGCCAGTAATTTATCTAACAAGGTATTTTACCACATTATCTTGACACTTGATTAATGAGCCTACTAGAAGTTGCAAGTGGTTTCATAGAGTAAAATCTCAAGTGAAGAGGGATGTGTGGGGGTTCTACTAGAAAATAATTTTGTTCTTATTTTACCTTTTATGTTCCTCTGCTAGCTTAGAACAGATTAATTGTCCATTTTTAATTTTTAGGGAAATTTTTACTAAAACAATGGTCAGATGTAAATAACATTTTAAAATATAGTGCACATAACTTCCCTAGACTGTTCCAACCTGATTATTTGTAAATGCTTTAGAGTTTTTAAAATTAACACTTGTGTTGCTAAATCCTATTTATCTAAGTCTATAAAAGTTTTTAACCCACTTAAAACTTAAACATTTAAATAATGAATGGGTTACTGTAAGCAATTTAGCTTTCAGAACCCCCCCTTGTTTTAGTATACAAAAAAGCCTAATGCGCATTAATGAGGTTGGAGAGAATATGAGAAATATGTATAGTGTATATTTTAAAACAGCTTTGCTTGTATTGTGAAGATTTAAAAACAAACTTGAGATTTTTAAAAGTTAACTATTAACACAGTTTTAACATAAGTTATCCCACTGGGTTTAAGAGCATCTTGAATGTATAATCCTTTTTGTAACCCAGGTTGGTTTCTGCTTTTACCAGTCATCCGAGCATTATTTATATTTTTGGTCTTATGTACTCATTCCCCTTTGTTTTCCTCAAACAGCATGGGTTTTGTTTTGTTTTGCACAAGTAGGTGGGGTTTTTTGTTTTGTTTTTTAAAGAAGGAAATTAGTACATCCTTTTCTCTGGGCTTTCTTCACTTCCCTTTCTTTCTACTAACCTCTTCCTTAAAGGCCATATCACTCCATTTGCATCATTTGTGCAAATGCCAGGGTTGGTTTTTATTTTTATTTTTGCTATTTACCTAAAAAAAAAAAGACAATGCTTCAGGCAATTGCTTTTTTTATTTAAAAAAAGGAAAAAAGAAAAAAAAAGGAAAAAAAAAAAGCTGTAACCTTATCATTTCTGGGTAGACCATTGAGAGATGAATGCACATCTGTCATAGCCCAGGACCAGCTTTGGTGGCTAAAGGGAATATTTTAAGCAAGATGTTCTGTTCTAAAAGTGGTATGTATTATCCACAGTCTTATTTCAGTTATTCCCACAAGTCAGGGGTCCAGATAAAATGAGGGTTATCAGCTAACCGATATGATATCATTGAGGTTCATCAATGAATTTGTACATTTCTAGTTCCCTTTGGTGAAGGGAAAAATGATAATTTTTGCAAGACCTAGATTTTGGCTTGGTTCCTTGCCTCCTTTTTTGGCAGCCTTCATCTTCTCATCTAAAGCCCTTGAGCCTGTAGGGGTTTCACAGTGGACAAAGGAAATGTGGTCCTTTAAAACTGGGACTGATTTCTTTGGTAGAAGGTTATCATGTCCAAAGTATAATGTTCTACCACTTTACTGATTACTAATTTTAACTATATTCAGTCCTCTCAATTTTTGGACCAAACAGACACCCACAGTGGAGGCTTATCAGGGTTGCATTGGGGAAGAAGCCTGTCCCTCACTGTCAGCACCAGCTGGTAAAGGTGACTGTGCAGATGTGCATTTTCCTTTTGATAGAAATGGTCCACAGCACTAACTGGTAAGGCTTATTGTACAGTATATTGTCAGTATTCTTCTGGTTCAGCATACCTTATAGTTCATATATAACCTGTATTAATTGTATAGATTGTGCATTTAAAGCTGTTACCAAGTTGTCAGAACATAAGAGCGAAAACAAGGTCATATGTAATATTTTGTTTGTAAGTATCCTTTGTATCATAGCAAAGGAAATGTTTAAAAAATCAACTGTAATAAAGTAATTTTAGTACACAGAGTGTCTGTTCAGTTTTTTAAAGCAGTGTATTACCATAAAGATTTGCTTTAGTTCTGTGATTATTGAAAGATTACTGAACCTCGAAGGCACATTTGTAGGTAGACTTGGGGATTACAGAAGGAGTAAGATACAGGCAAATGCTCTAGTCAGATTGCCTCAGCTTCTCTCACACAATAGGAAGGGATATTATGTTCTGGGTGTGAGATAATTCTCTTGGTTCTGTTACAGGTTCTTAAGTCTTACTCCTGCATTGTTACCAGTGCAACTACAACCTCCTCCCACCCTGATTTGAAAATCACATTTTAGCTCATTTAGACTATCTAACTCAGCCCTGTTATTTAAAGCACTTTTAGTGACTTTTTTTGTTTTTGTCAGAAGCTAATTCCAGGGGGATGGGGAGAATGGCATTTTATGCTGGGATTTCTTTATATGGTTGGTTTGGGTATTGGTTTTTTGCTTTTTGTTGTGAGGGGTTTTTGTTCATTTGTTTTGTTGGTTGTGGGCTTGAACTAAGGTCTGGACTCTTGTCCCTGAGGTCTTTCGCTCAAGACTAGCACGCTACTACTTTGAGCCACAGTGCCAATTCTGGTTTTCTAGTGGTTAATTGGAGATAAGAGTCTCATGGATATTCCTGCCCAGGCTGGCTTCAAACCAAGATCCTCAGATCTCAGCCTTCTGAATAGCTAGGATTACAGGCATGAGCAGTGGCTATTGTTTGTTTAGTTGGTTCTGGGGGTTGAACTCGTGTGGGTGCTATCTCTTAAGTTTTTTCATCCAAAGCTAGTGCTCTGCCACTTTGAGCCACAGCTTCATATCTGGTTTTCTGGTGGTTAATTGGAGATAAGAGTCTCACGGACTTTCCTGCCTGGGCTGGCTTTGAGCTGATTGCAATATCTCAAACTCCTTAGTAGCAAAGATTACAGGTGTGAACCACTGTCACCCAGCTGACCCCAGGATTTCTTCTTGTTTTACTCCCACAGATTACAGATTCAGATTACAGTGAACACTTCTACTTTAAAGCCTATCCTACTTGAGAGTAAAAATAAAAATAAAGGGGCTGGGAAGGTGGCTCAGTGGTAGAGCGTTTGCCTTGCATGCATGAGGCCCTGGGTTCGATTCCTCAACACCACATAAGCAGAAAGGAAAAAAAAAAAGCTGGAAGTGGCGCTGTGGCTCAGGTGGTAGAGCTGAAGAGCTGAGAGACAGCGTCCAGGCCCAGAGTTCAGGCCCCATGACCGGACCTAAAAAAAATAAAAGTAATTTTTTTTTTTAAGTAATTGCAAGCTAGGTGCTGGTGGCTCACACCTGTAATCCTAGCTATTTAGGAGGCTGAGATCTGAGAATCATGGGTTGAAACCAGCCTGGGCAGGAAAGTCTGTGAGACTCTTATCTCCAGCTAAGCACAAAAGAAAGCCACAAGTAGTTCAAGAGGTATAGCACTAGCCTTGAGCACAAAAGCTCAGGGACAGTGCCCACACTCTTGAGTTCAAGCCCCAGGACTGGCAAAAAAAAAAAAAAAAAACCACAAAACTACAGAGGTTAGCTGGCCCACAGCACCAGTGTTGTCACCTACATCACGGTGATGCTCCAGAACAGTGATCTTCCTTTGTATGTGCTAGCAATTAATGAACTTCCTTGCCTTAATTGCTACTCTTTTCAGATACTTGTTCTTAACTAATAGAACTAGATGGAGCTGCTGAGGTAATAAGACTTTAGGAGCTATGCAATCATTCTGACAGTTTTGTTGTTGTTTTTTTTAATAAATTAACACAATTCTTCCCATGGAGCAAATATACTACAGTAGCTCTGAAATTCCCCCCCCCCTTTTAATTAGCACCTTTTAGATTATGAGGTCTAAATAGGCATTTGCTATCAGACTGATTTTCTAGGAATAAGTATAAAGAGCACTGTGTGGGGACTAGACATGTAGCTCAGAGGTGGAGTGCTTATTTGCCTGTACAATGATCTGGGTTGGATACCCAGCATTGGGAGGTGGAGGAGGAAAGCCAAGGGCTGGTGCTCATACTTAATAATCCTAACCACTGAAAGGCTAAGATCCAAAGGACCATGGACCCAAGCCAGCCTCAGTAGAAAAGACTCCACCTCCAAGATAGCAAAAAGCCAGGTGGGAAGAGTGGCTCAGGTGGTAGAGCACCAGCTGAGGAAGCACACTGAGTTTAAACCCCAGTGCCATGAGGGGTGGGGGAGAAACACCTAGTTTGGATTATGGTCTTAGCCTTATCACTAATTGTGGGTTCTTAAAAGTTACATCCTTTTGGATCTTAACCTATTAGAAAAATAGATAGCTTTTACTTAAAACAAGTGAGCCACTGTGAAAACTATTCCCTTGTAATGTGGTGTAATGATGGACAAGGTCAGAAGGAAAGTTTGTTGTTTATCAGGCAACCCACGACTCAGATTGTAAGGCTCAAAGTGCTGTACCTACAGGCCCTTCCCAATTTTGCAGTGAATTAGTTAACTGGAACAAGTCTGATCTGAAAACAAAAGCCACTTTATCACAGTAACTTTGAGCTCTGGTTTTGAGGAATTAGTGTTGGAAAATGGTATTTACTTGCTTTACTATCTTGGAAGACCTTAGAAATTACAGTTTATCTTTTTAGTCTTTTTATATGGGACAACCAATAAAATCACTTTCCTACAGGCATTAAAATCATAGAGGAAGTAGATACTAGAACCCACATCTCCAAATGACTACCTCAGTACTTTATGCAACACACAACACTTAATTTTCCCCCTAAAAATTATGTTGTTACCATTGATGATCAGGGAATTTTAAGCCTGTGGAGAAAGGGTTCACCCAGAGCAGAAGGCATGGTGGTTCATTAAACAAAGCTAGCCCAGATAGTGTTAGAAGCTTCATCTACAGAAAGGAGGCAACCATCAATGAATGTAGAATGTGCAGGGAAGCTCTCTGTTAAACCCCACAGTAGGTAAGCATGGCTTGGTACACAGAGGACTTCTGAAAACAAACAGCATGTGTTTGTTTCAGGAGATTTAAGAAATAATACCATTCCGCTGTTGCAGGGAAACTATGATTTACCATTCAAAGGCAAACAAGTTGGAGAGAAAATTTTGTTCAGCTACACTAGTGATAAACATTGGGACAAGAGGCTGGAAAGATGAGAGATTTTTGATGTTTCTTTCTGTAACAAGGTCTCACTATGTAGACCAGGCTGGCCTCAAACTTGAAATCCTCCTGCCCTAGCCTCCCAAGTATGGGAGCTACAAGGACATACCATCAGGAGGCCTTCCTATCTTTTTGGTGGTGGTGGTGGTGGTGGTGGTGCTGGGGCTTGAACTCTGGTCCTGGGCATTGTCCCTGAGCTCTTCAGCTCAAGGCGAGCGCTTTACCACTTGAGCCACAGTGCCACTTCTGGTTTTCTGGTGGTTAATTGGAGATAAGAGACTTTCACAGACTTTCCTGCCAGGTTAGCTTTGAACTGCGATCCTCAGATCTCAGCCTCCTAAGTAGGATTACAGACTTGAGCCACCAGTGCCAGGCCCTTCCTATCTTTTGATTGTTTTAATGAAATTTCGTTTTAACTTTGAAATTTGAGTTCTCCCTTGGGCATCTGTGACAAAGACAATCACTAGATATCTTAAGAAACAATGGTCACTTTGTCAGGGTATTTTAATTAATATCTTGGTCATCTCAATGTTCAGTATGCTCTATCCTGATAAGGTCTGTGATCTGATTTTTGCAGACTAAAACCAGCTAGAAATCTTCATATCCCACTGAACTCATTTGCATTTCAGTTCACAGATGAGAAAAGACCTTTAATCTGATGTAGGCCACCCTCATGGTTGGCATGTGACCTCCATGTCAAGGAGTAATCTATCTTGAATATCCCACCTATAATGTACAATATGCTGCTTTTTGAGGTATTCGTCCCATTTCTGGGCACTCAGACCAGAGCATATACCTTCTCAAACTTTCCTAAAAGTAATCTATAAATTGGGAAAGCTAGTGAAATCAATTTCTGATGCCCTCTTTGTAACTTGACTATACAACCTCCTTATTTGTACTGTTACAGTTATACTAAAATGACCAAGTATATGTGCTTGTTTAAGGAGGGAGGTGAATTCATGCTTAAGTTCATGTCAAAAAAAAAAAAAAATACCTTAGCATTTCTAAACCTTTCCGATTGACAAGAGATCTTGTGGTTTGGGTGAAAGAGGAATACAACGGAGTTAATGGTGTGGATGGTTTTAGGTTATATATACCAAAATGAAACTGCCTTTGTCAAGAACTTTTTTTTAAACAGCGTTTGAGCCTTAGAAAGGATTGGCTTCACTGTAAACAAATGATGTCTTCTAAAAGAATGTGGGGCTCTGGTTTTCATACTGCTGCCTCAAGCCAAACCACCCTGAAAACCTAGAGATAAATTCATAAAATACTGACTCTTTATGAGAATAAAGTCCTAGATTAGCAGTCTTGATACCAGCAGCAAAAATTTACCAGAGGGCTGGGAAGGTGGCTCAGTGGTAGAGCGCTTGCCTTGCAAGCATGAGGCCCTGGGTCCAATTCCTCAGCACCACATAAGCAAAAAGAAAAAAGCCAGAAGTGGCGCTGTGGCTCAAGTAGTAGAGCGCTAGCCTTGAACTGAAGAGCTAATGGACAGCGCCCAGGTCCTGAGTTCAGGCCCCACGACCAGACCCCCCCAAAAAAAAAAATTTACCAGAACTCAAATCTTCATAGGCATTTGTTGCTCCTGAACCCGAGGAAGAAACAGGGCTCAGTCTCTATGCCTGAGACAATGTCCCCCTTTACTCACTGAGTTTTTGCTTTTTTTCCCTTCCTTTAATATTTGAAGGTGTTTCTAAATGAAGAGATCAAAAGGAATGCCAGCAAGAGATCTGAAAGACTCCTCACTAAAGATCCACCCTCAGTGCCACCTACGAGTTTGTCTTCTTGTCTTGCTTCCTCAAACTCAGAGCTTTCTGTTTTGTTCAAGGGACCATCTTCTCTGGTGGGTGCCTGAATCTTCACTATGTGGTTTCACCTGATTAGCTATTTACCAAAACAGTACCAGTCTGACTAAAAGAAAGTGTCAAGGGGGCTGGGAAGGTGGCTCAGTGGTAGAGTGCTTGCCTTGCATGCCTGAGGCCCTGGATTCAATTCCTCAGCACCACATAAGCAAAGAGGAAAAAAATCCGGAAGTGGCGCTGTGGCTCAAGTGGTAGAGCACTAGCCTTGAGCTGAAGAGCTGAGGGACAGCACCCAGGCCCAGAGTTCAGGCCCCACAACCGGACCCAAAAAAAAGGAAGTGTTAAACCCTTCCCACTTGAACAGAAATTATGGTTTCATGACAAAAATGAGCTGCTTAGCCCCCTTGTCTGAGCAGTAATGACAAATAAGAAATAGCTCCCCTGGTGGGCACTTTTGGCTAACAGCTGTAATCCTAGCTACTCAGGTGACTGAGATCTGACAACTGTGGTTCAAAGCCAGCTGGGGTAGGGAAGTTATGAGACTTATCTCCAATTAACCACCAGAAAGCTGGAAATGGAGCCTGTGGCTCAAGAGGTAGAGTGCTAGCTAGCCTTGAGCATAAAAGCTCAGGAACAATACCCAAACCCTGAGTTCAATCCCCAATATTTGCAATAAAAAAAGAAATAACTCCCCAAGATAGCCATGAGCATACTTTCTATAAGGGGCACAGAGAAGAAATGTTTTAAGGCTTAAGGGCTCAAGGTCCAAAGGGATTATTGGAACTTGAACTAGGGCTGTTCTGTCATTCCCCAAAACAAGCCTGTAATCCTAGCTCCTGAAGAGTCTGAGATCTGAAGATCTTGGTTCAAAGCTAGTCCAGGAAGGAAAGTCCTTGAAACTCTTACCTCCAATTAATTTGCAAAACAACAACAACAACACAGAAATGGCTGGGCATCAGTGGTTCACGCCTGTAATCCTAGCTACTCAGGAAGCTGAGATCTTAGGATCACAGTTCAGAGCCAGCCCAGGCAGGAAAGGCTCTTTATCTCTAATTAACCACCAGAAAGCTCAAAGTGGCACTGTGGCTCAAGTGGTAGAGTGCTTGCCTTGAGCTGAAGAGCTCAGGGACAGCACCTAGGCTCAGAGTTCAAGCCCCACGACTGACAAAAAAAAAAAAGTTTCTGTTCAAGTGTCTCACTTGAACAGAAAAAGCTAAGAGATACTTAGTACCCAGGCCCTAGTCAAATCCTAATATCAGCACATCCCCTCCCCCGCCCCGGGAAAAATAAAAAAAGACAAATTGCAGGATCAGGGGTGAAGTTTAATAGTAAAAGTACATGCCTAAAGCTGGGCGCTGGTGGCTCATACCTGTAATCCTAGCTACTCAGGAGGCTGAGATCTGAGGATCGAGGTTCAAAGCCAGGTTGGGCAGCAAAGTCCATGAGATTTATCTCCAATTAACCACCAAAAATCAGGAAGTGGAGCTGTGACTGAAAGTGGTAGAGTGCTAGCCTTGAGCACAAAAAAAGCTTAGGGACAGGGACAGTGCCTAAGCCCTGAGTTCAAGCCCCGTGACTGTCATTAAAAAAAGTACTTGCCTAGTAAGGCCAAGACCCTCCCCTCCATTCAGTTGCCAACACCACTACCAAAAAAGAAAAAGAAAAAAAAAACCTGAAAAACATGTATATTTCCCTCCCTACCAAGCTTTTTTTTTTCCCCTCATAAAAAATAAAATGGAAAGGAAATCTCTTGAACAACAGGGCCCTGTGGTATATTAAAAAAATAAAAGAAAAAAGAAAGAAAAAGATATTTGCCATTAGGGACCCTTTAAGCCTTAGGGTTTAAAAACTTCTGGGTTGCTTCTCATTTTGCAGTCAGTTTTGAATGGTTCAAAGGCATGTGGGACTATAAGACTCTAATTAACTGAAATCCCTACTATCCCAGATGTTGGGCAGGGGATGGTGGCCAGATGTCAGTGATTCTCCCTTACCAAGCCTACTTCAAGGCTGTGGTTCACTAACAATAGAATGGTTTCTTTATATTTCAATTCCTCTTTATTTCTCCTGTTCACAAATGGTGAAAGAATATTAGAAGAGGAATATGGAAGAAGAGGAGCAAGAAGGGAAAGGAGGGAGATAATCACAAGACAATGGTGTCTTTTTTTTATTTTTATTCTTTTGGGTAGTCCTGGGGCTTGAACTCAGAACCTGGGCACTGTCCCTGAGCTTCTTCAGCTTCTTTGGCAAGCACTCTACTTGAGCTACAGCGCCACTTCTGGCTTTTTCTGTTTATGTGGTATTAAGGAATTGAACCCAAGGTTTCATGCACGCTAGGCAAGCACTTTATCACTAAGCCACATTCCCAACCCCAACAATGTCTTTATACAATCAAGTGCTGTCTGTGTTTCAGTTCATGTTCTTTATATTCTTGGAGTTAGTTCAGAGGGCTTTTTTTTTAAATTTGATCTAAAAGAACAGGACAGAATGGGACAAGATTATCCAAATCTGATTATATGACCTCAGGAATACCTTCGACTAAGCTTTGGCATGGGGCTTTGGTATAAGCATCACTTTAAAATTGTTTTGTTCTTTGTGAGGTCAAGGCAGATGCCCTCTTTCCCATTGATGAATTAAAATTTTCTGGGCTAGAGTGTAGCTCAAGGTACAGCACTTACCTAACGTGGGAGGCCCTAGGTTCAATCCCAAGCATTATGAAATTACACACACACACACACACACACACACACACTCACACATTACAGGACAAAGATTATGAATTTTCACAGCACATGGAATCAGTTCTGATGTCAAAAACAATTTTAATGATCTAATCCAAACAGGTTATGTGGAGCAGTCTGTATACTAGTCTTTTTTTACTTTGGTATTCAGTATTATTCCTCATAAAGCCAAATACTCATTTGGTGTCTGAGTAGTCAGATCCCAAGAGAAGCTTTTCTGCCTTTGCATGGATGGGCTTTTGAATAATTCAGACAAAGCATCGTAATATGAGACATTCATAAATCACACAGTTCCAGTCAACCTCTTGGGGCTTTTATTTCCTTTGGTCCCAGATGTCTCTCTCAGCTCTCTCTGGAAAGGGAGGTGCTAGTAGCATCAAAAAAAGGGAGTAACTAAACAAATTCTGTTACAAGGTTTGTACTGATTACTCACTTCAATAAAGCCTAAATCTCAGGAGAAAAATCAACTCTGGCTGGGGCTGTCTGAAGGAATCCCCCAAATTACAACTAGAGGGAGAGAAGCATGTAAGGTCCCTGGGAATCTGACACCCTAAGCCATGTTCCAGCAGAGCCCTTTGGCAATGGGGAACATCCAGCCTACAAGATGAATAAAGCCTGCTAAATCACTTGGTACATGATGGAATAGACAGATACATTTCATGTCTGCTTCCCATAGCCATCTGCCTACATTGATACTTTTGTGTGGTATGGCCTACAAATGATGTTATCCAAATGACCCTTGGCAAGAGAAAGGTTTCCCCACTGCTGGTAGATTCTGTGCAAGAGCTTTTCCTATTCCTGAAATACCCTTGGGATCATTTCAGGGGACTTGGGGTAGGCTGGAGACCCAGGTCAGGCCTATTCTCACCCGTGTCAGCTCTCTTCAAGCTGGTCTTAGCACAGCACTTCCTGTCTGCTGCCTTCTCAGGCTGCTGAAAAAGCCAGCAACTCTGGGAGCTGGCTTCCACAGCTGCTGATGCGCTAAGTCAGAGCAGAGCCACAACCACAGAGCAAATGAGGGAAGTGGGACTGAGACACAAACATCCTGTCCTTTCTACATCAAGTGGCTCCAGCTTGAGATTCAGAGTCACCAAGATGATTATTTATTTATGTGGAACAGGGCCACCCAGTGACACACACACACAAACTCATCATCCCTGTAGTCACAACTGGGAGAGAAGCATTTTTCTCTCAAGTTTATGAACTTAAAAGGTGCTATTCCTTATTTTAAGAAGATGGTGACCGGGCTGGGAATGTGGCTTAGTGGTAAAGTGCTTGCCTAGCATGCATGAAGTTCTGGGTTTGATTCCTCAGTACCACATAAACAGAAAAGGCCAGAAGTGACGCTGTGGCTCAAGTGGTAGAGTGCTACCCTTTGCAAAAGAAGCTCAGGGACAGTGCCCAAGTCCTGAGTTCAAGCTCCAGGACTGGCAAAGGAAAAAGAAAAAAAAAAAAAAACAAAAAAACACGGTGATGGGCTGACCAGGATGAGTGGGAATGTGTTTCACAGAGCTTGGACAGGATTTCTGCTCTGGATAGTGAGTAGAAGTTCCATTTCCTGCTAGAGACCAATTTAAGATGGATAGGACAGATTTAGAAACAAAAAGCTTGAGCTCTACTCCCCATAGAGTCCTTGCTATTTGTTTGTTTGGTTGTTTTTTGTTTGTTTGTTTTGGGTTTTTTTGGTCATGGGGCTTAAACTCTGGGCCTGGTCCCTCAGCTCTTCAGCAAAGGAGAGTGCTCTACCACTTGAGCCACATCGCCACTTCCAGTTTTCTGAGAGGTTTATTGAAGATAAGAGTCTCCTGGACTTTCCTGCCTGGGCTGGCTTTGATCCAAGATCCTCAGATCTCAATCTCCTGAGTAGCTAGAATTACAGTCGTGAGCCACTAGTGCCCAGCTTTTTTTTTTTTTTTAATAATGTACCTGTTTATTTTTCTTTTGGTGTTTTTTGTGTTTATTTTTCTTTGGTGGTTTTTTGAGGGCTTTGTACTTGCTAGGCAGACCCTCTACCACCTGAGCCACACTTTCAGCCCCAAGTCCTCACCATCTTTTTTATTCTGCTGTGCCCAACTCTGTTCTTCCTTGACAGAGTGTGGCCTTCTCCAAGCACGCTTCACCTTGTGTATGATCGCTTCCAGCTAAAGATCTCTAGATTGGAAGAGGAAGAGACCTCTCGCTTCTGCAGCATTCCCCAACGACGTCGGCTTCCTAGGAATGAAGTTCGACGCCTGCTTAGTCCTTTCATCCTCTCTTCCATTCGGAAGAAATCAGTCAAGGCCCGAAAGGACTCCAAGATAACCTCGTGGCTCCAAGCTGGCAAGGGCTCCTGGCGCAGGAAGCCACAATGGCCTCCCCGGTGACTGAGTAGCAGGAAGAAATAAGGGTTGCTTTGGAAGAGTTCAGCAGGCAGTGTGCGGTCAGGGGGCCCGCATATGGGGTCATCAGTGCTGCAGATGCACAGAACAGGAACAGCTGCCTCATCCACATCCCGTAGGGGGTCATTTCGATCCCAATAGGTATCCCAGCTGATGGGGAAAGTCTTGGTGTGGCAGAAGAGGGTCTCCTCAAACTCACGAAGGGAGCAGCTCCTAAACAGCTTGCTGGTATCCACTGTATTCTCCAAGGCTGTGGCATACCTGGCAGCAAGTTGAATGGGAAAGCAGGAGAGAGAAGAATCAGAGCACCAATTGACAGCAAGAGTTGCAGGGGAGTAGCCTCTAAGCCAGGTTCAGGCCATAGAGGTTTCATGGCTAAATAGCATCTTCAAAAATTTAAATTTTGTGGGCATCAGTTAAAATCAGATTTAAAAACAACAAAAAACAAACAAACAAAAACAAAGATTCGGCCTTTTTAGGGAAATGGGAAGATCTGGCTAAAAAGGTAGCATTCCTTGCTGTGTCCAAATATCCATCAAAGCCAGGCAACAGTGGCTCACACCTGTAATACTAGTTACTGAGGAGGCTGAAATGTGAGGATCATAGTTCAAAACCAGCCCTGGCTGGTCCATGAGATTCTTATCTCCAGTTAACCACCAGGAAACTGGAAGTGGCGCTGTGGCTCAAAGTGGTAGAGCACTGGCTTTGAGCTGAAGAGCCCCATGACCACCACCACCGACAACAAAGGCCTATGGGCAAAATTTGATTTTCAAGTTGCTCAACTACAAGGACAGTGCTCCTCCTAATCTCAACTTCTACCCCTCTCCAGAAAACTTGTTAAGAATTGTCACCTCCTGGCTCAGAGTATCCAAACCACCAAGTGACACTCTTCCCACAATCACATTTTTACCACATTGGTTGTTTTTATTTGTGTGCTCTATATGCTTTCCTGATGATGCTCTCCTGATGTGACCTTGATCAGGTGCACCTGCAGCAGGTTTTCCTGGAGAAGGATAGAGAATATGGAGTGGAATTCATTTGCTGGATAGTTCCCAAAATAGAGTATTTTGTTGGGGAAGGGGGGCAACTGCTATTTCCAACCGGAGAGAGCATAGTACCCTATTAAGGCCAGAGTGGGTAGCCCAGTCCTGGGGGTAGATTAATCTAGCCTTGGCAAGATGAATTTAGGTATGTCTCCTGAAACACTACAAGATGCTTGCTACAAGTTTTCTATCTCAGACTTCCATGGGAAAGGCAGTTCCTAAAGGCATAGGTTTCTTCTCCACTTCTATCACTTTACCCAGCTGGTGCCCAAGGTCAGCACTGGTGGTGGTCATTTTGGAGTTGGAAACTATGGCAATTAAGCAGGACAAGAGCTCTTTTCCTCTGGACTGCGCAAGCCCTTTGGGTTACCATGGCAGCACTCTCGGCTGTTGTTCGGTTCAGGGTTTGACCTTCTTAACACAGATAAAATGGGGCAAGGAAAGAGAATCACAATTGCCACCATTTGTGGTCAATGCAAGCCTTTGCTTTAATTTCTTTCATTTAATTATTGTAACCCCTTTAGTGGAGGTGGTTATTATTAACTCCATTTATCTGAAGGAGGAAGTGAATCTTAAAGGGGTTTGCTAACTTGCTGGAAATACAAGCAGGATTTGAACCCAAACAGGTCTGATTCCATGTTCTAGGTATTTTTGCTACACCATACTGTTGCCATAATACCTTGGACTACATTCTACTGTCTATGAAAGACTAGCATTGTCATTCAGGCCTTCTCTGTAGTAAAAGCCCTGCCTGTCACCTGGTGGTGAATTATTCTTCTCTTAGATTAAAAATAAAAAGGTTTAAATATTTAAATTTTATTTAAATGTTGAGCATATACTTAGGAATATGTAAAACTTTTGTCGTGTGTGTGTGTGTGTGTGTGTGTGTGTGTAGCTTGAACTCGGGTGCTGTCCCCAAGCTTTGTTTTTCTTACTCAAAGCTAGTGCTCTACCACTTGAACCTAAGCTCTACTTCTGGCTTTTTTGGTAGTTAATAGGAGAAATTACATTCTCATAGACTCTCCTTTCTGCAGGCAGCTGGCTCTGAACACCATCCTCATATCTCAGCCTACTGAGTAGCTAGGATTACAAGTGTGAGCCACCCACCCCCTGGCAAGTCTAAAGAATTTTAATAAATGCAGTCACAGTTCTGATTACTGTCACCTCCTGGCTCTGAGACTGTAAGTAAACATTCTGGACAGATAATGGACTGCAATTGCTTCCAGAAGCCTCTTTGCTGACCTGGCACTCCATGGACTAAGTGGTAAATGTCAGGTGTGCTTCTGCGGCAGGCCAGAGGGTTAAGTGCTCAAGTTGCTAGGACACCTGGGACTGAGATGAGTCTGTGGGGCCCCAGCCGTATCACAGGGATGCTGAGGCCATCTAGGACTTCGAATCCTGCTGCCTGGCTTCTATGGGTTTTGAGCAGCTTTGGAAATGTTCGAGAACTTTGCCCAAACTGGCTCACAAGGACTCGTTGCCATACCAGACAAAGCTGTTTCCCTGCCAGCTCAAGACCTGCCTTTCCCCTCCCTGCTGTCTCCTGCCTGGTACCCACCTGCTGAGGGCGATTTTCTGGTGCAGCAGGAAGCCGCGCTCATAGGCCCAGGGCAGGCCGGCCTCGAACCACTCTCGGCAGCGCAGCACCGGCGAGATACAGGCAGCTCCTGTCACGTAGCTGGAGGAGCCACACTCGCCCAGGTAGGACAGCAGCAGTGCAGAGCCCGAGCCCTCGCTCACCGCGAACAGGGGGGCCGCCGGGTGTCGGAAGCGGATGTAAGTGACAGCCTCCTTGAGATCAGATGGGTCCCCAAAAGCCTGCAGCCGGGGGCTGACGAGCGGGCAGCCGTGGTGGCCGCGGCGGTGGAAGATGACGGGGTAGTACCCGCGCTCTAGGGCGAGCAGGCAGAGGCCCAGCACGTTGCGGGTGAGGCGCCCCCACGCATTGGGGATCACCAGCAGCACGGCTGGAAGCCCCCCGGAGTTGGTGACCCGGCGGCCACGGGTGCAGGGTCCTACGACCCAGTCCAGGGCTACCAGCCCATCGTCCGCCAACTGCAGGTACTCCCTGGCCAGCTCAGGCCCGGGCCCGACGGGCAGGATGAAGTGGCAGAGGGTCTGCAGGTGGGGACCGGAGAACCAGGAGCGCGGGCCGGGCTCCAGCGCCGCCGAGCGCCGCAGGGCGCGCAGCAGACACTGGGCCAGCGCCGACGGCTTACAGATGAGGCTACACCCTCCGGGCAGCGGCTCCTGCCCGTCGCTGAACTGATCCGTCAGGCCTCGGCCATCCACCTCCTCCTCGTGATCCTGGCCCGGGGTTTGGGGCAGGGTCTTCGCTCCGACGGCGCGGCTCCGGGGGCGCCTGAGCCGCAGGACCAGCAGGAAGAGCAGGGCGAGCGCCGCCAGGAGCAAAATGAGAGCGGCCCCCCACGGCGGCATGGCGGGGCAGAAGAGCCCCCGGCAGGCGGCGGCCGGCGGGCGGCCGGG
>NW_012267247.1:5047193-5068576 GCF_000151885.1 Dipodomys ordii
GGGCCCGGGGTCTACGTGGGCACGCGAGCAGCGCGGGGGCGCTTGGGCCGAGGCGGGCGGCGCGCTCACTAGCTGGCGGGACGGCGGGCGGAACTGAAATGGTGCCTCCTCTGCCTTCGGCCCCTCTGCTTCTCCTGGCAGCCCTAGCGGGGTTCCTGGGTCCCAGAGAGGTAAACGGGACCCGCTCATGGGGAAGGCTTCAGGGGATCTCAAAGCGCTCTGCCAAAAGTTCGTCCTGGAAGTAATGGCCCTCCGAGAGGAGCCGAGCAATCCCCTTTATGAAGACGGCCGGGCCCTTGTGGAGGCCAACGCCCAGCTCTGCTCTTTGGATCCACAGGTGGTAGTGACTGAGCCGGTGGAGGAGGCAGGAGCCCGTTGTCCTGAAGGCCTGTGGCCTCTGCCCCCACAGGTAGGTACCCTGGAAGGCCGTGGAGGAGTGGGGTGTGAAGTACTAGCCCAGTTTCATCCTGGCCTAGATGCTGCACCCTATGGAGACCTCTCTTGGTTCCCCAGCCCTCAGTGGCCCACATCTCTATCCTGGTTTGGGGCCTTTGGTCTTCTCCTCCAACCACCCACCCACTTTCCCAGCTTCTCTTAAGCTCTCTTCTTTCCCCATGTGTAGGTGTTACCAAGAGTGACCTACACACAGGTGAGACCAGGACAGGTAAGTGCAAGCAGCGGGGGCCCATCTTCGTGAGCTCCAAGTATTTACCCCCGTGGAAACCATGACCTCCCTGCAAGCTTCCTCCACCTTTTCTGGGTGCTCAGGTCCACTTCCTGCAGACCGAGGCAAGCTTTCCAGTTCCCCCGCCAGGACAGAAGGCCTCGATTCTGTGCACTGTGTCAGGAATGTTATTGAGTGTTGGCTGTGTAGACAAGCAAACTGAGGGTAGCAGCAGTAAATGGCTCACAGCCAACACTCCGGTGTGACTGGTGGTCTCTTGGCTTTCTGGACTCCAGTTTTGTGTAAGAGAGGGTATTCCTGCCTCTTCCTGGGAGGAGTGAATTAACTGAGTCTGGCAGTACTTAACTGAAGGTATCAAGCTCTGTTCTGTTAAGAAGGTGTCTCAGGATACTGGGCTCTAAACTGGCTTTCGCTTGCATGGCTTGTCCCCTCTCCATCTTTGTTGCCAGTGCCAGGAACCAGGAACAGTGGCTCCTTATTTCCTACTTTTTCATGGACATGCTCTCCTGCCTGGCTTCTCAGGCCTTAGTTAAATTAGTTTCATCTGATCTCTTCAAATCTTGCGTTCCTTTCAGTCACCTTGTTGGTCTGCTTATTATTTCTCCACACCTGACCTATTCTGACATGAAGCCTGCAGTTCACTGCCCTCTTGACATCCACCTCCATCCTCTCACCCCACCTTGCCTAGTCTTGTCAGCCTTTCTTCATCCCCCTCCTCTGAATCCTTTGGTGCTTATAACCTATCTTAAAATTATCTGACCACTTTTGAGTTTACTAGTTTGCTCTTTCACTTGTGTTGCCTCCCTGCATTTCTTATGCATCCCTTGCAGGCAGAATCCAAGAGTTCTCTTTTGGCATCTCCTACAGCATCTAGTACAGTGCTGAACACGCAGCCAGTGTGATCAAAGATAATGACTGGTTAAGTTTTTCCATTCTGAAATTGTGTGACTGCTGCATGCGTGCTAGATGTTCAGATGCTCTTGGGAGATGATCATACAGATTGATTCAACAAATAGACTTGGTCTTCATTTAAGGGCATGAGTACAGCCTGGACTGGGGACTGGTAGAGCCATTATCACAGGGTTAAAGGAATATACTTAAGTGAGAGTCTGACAGCTTTACCCAGGCATGCTGTTTTGGAAGATCAGTGGCAAGAGGGAGTGCATGCAATACTCAGTGCCTTTTCCTGGAAGGGTCATCTAGCCATCTTGCAGCCCTTTATGCTGCTTTTCAAGACAGACATATGTGATACTTTGGGAGGGGCCTAACCTGATGTCTCTGTGCCTTTCCTTCAGGCTGAGGGCGTCGCTTTTCTCTACCACCCCTGTGCCCACCCCTGGCTAAAGCTCCAGCTTGTCCTTCTGGCTCACATTTGTGTGTCTAACCCCACAGTCATCCCTGATTCCAATCTCATTAGGGACCGGGTGAGTAGTTGAGGAAAGGTGTGTTGTCTGGCACTGGCAGGAGGGTCCAGCCCCACATGCAGAGAAGGGAAAACTCAGGGGCTTTTTCTTGCTCTGTCTTCATCTTAGTTCTAACAGCTACTTCCTTTCATAGCCCCTGGTGCTGACAGCATGGGGGATGGCGCTGGAGATGGCGTGGGTAGAGCCAGCCTGGGCTGCCCACTGGCTGAAGAGGAGGCGGTGGAGGAAACAAAGGAAGAAAGTATGGTTTCATTCTAACAGTCTTTCTGGGCCCTCTTTCTTTGTGTCAACCCCCAGCAGAGGGAGGTTGTGCCAGAGAGGGTGTGTGCAGGCGAGGGGGGTGTGCTGGGCCCAGGCTAGTTGGTGCTGTGGTCACTGGGTTATCTGAGCAGGGCAAGGGTGAACTCTTTTTCCCTTAGGCCCCAGCGTTGGCCTTTGCTCTGCGGAGCTGGAGGCCTCCTGGTGCAGAGGTGGCATCCAGAGGTCCCAGGAGATCTTCCAGTGGTGCCAAGAAACGAGGCCTGCGTGCTGTCCTTGAAGTCCAGTCGCCTACTTCCTCAGGCCTGAGGGGTCCTTCTGCTTCCTCTTGGAGTTTAAAGGCCCAACAGCCCGTTTTGGGAACCCTGGGTGAGGAGGATAATGCCTCATCTATGCCCTCTGTTCCCTTGTTGCCTGGAGGACTTGGAGGAAATGCCAGCTCTAGGACAGGGGCTCAGATACCCAAGGGGCAAGGCAGCTCACAGGGCTGTGCCTGCCCAAGTCAGGCTTCCATGGCCCCTCGGGCAGCAGCGCCACCCCGGGTAGCCCGGGGCCCCACCCCGCGCACGGAGGAGGCTGCTTGGGCCGCCATGGCCCTGACCTTCCTGCTAGTGCTGCTCACCCTGGCCACGCTCTGCACGCGGCTACACCGAAACTTCCGCCGCAGCGACAGTATCTACTGGGGGCCCACAGCAGACAGCCAGGACACGGTGGCCGGTGAGAAGCCCCCGCCCACCCTTCGCCCACTCGACCACGCCCCAGGGCTTCCCCGCCCTTGACCGCACCCTGCTGCCCACAGCTGTGCTGAAGCGGCGGCTGCTGATGGCCCCGCGCCGGGTCAAGCGCTCTCGTCGAAGACCCCTGCTTCCGCCGGCGCCAGACAGCGGTCCGGACGGGGAGAGCTCCGACTGACCGGCCAGGCCCGGCCGGGCCCCGCGCCCCAGCTCCTCCTCCCTCTGAGCGGCCGCCACCTCTGCCACGTGGGCCGCACTCACGGGGGCCCCCTGGCGGCAGGCGAAGGGACCTTGCCTGCACGTTGCCAAGGCTTCCTGGGCCAGGGAATGGGGGTGGGTTAGGAGAGGGGCCCTTTCAGCCTCCCTTGCCCCAATTCCCTAATTAAATTATTTTAGTAGAGCTAGGAGTGGAGGCTGTGCATCCGACAGTCCCGTTGCCTCAGGAAACCAGCCCTAGGCCACGCTGGCTGTATTTGTGATTTTTCATAGTTGGTTTGGGCCCCTGGCAGCCCACCTGCTCTAGCTTAAGTCAACAGGCCTTCAGGGGTGTGGGTGTGTCAGTAGGGCGTGGTGGTGTCTGGCGAGTATTCCTATTGATATGTTCATCTGGGTTTTTCCAGCACCGGGACTTCCTTAGCACCAGGTCTTCTATGTTCCAGGCTTTTCCAGGTTTGTCTTCCATCTGTTTCCCTCCCACCCCAATCTAAGTATCAGAAGCAACCCATGGTCACTTATTTATTTTTGATACAAATGTACATGACACATATCTTGACAGCCCACCTGTCACCACGCAGGTAGGGCCTTGCCCCTTGGGGGAGGCAGATGCGGAGAGCTGGTGGATGCCTCTCCAGCATTCCTGGCTGCAGCCAGGTTCCCAGGCCTCCAGAGGGTGGGACCAACACAGGTGCAGGTAGTGATGTAGGTGCTGGCCTTGCCAAAGTTAGGGAGAGGGGCTTTCAGCTCCACAGCCATTGGCTGAGTTGGGAACCCTGGGGAGCCAGCCCCAGGCTTAGGTGCTCAGTCCTCCACCTGACCAGCACACTTCCCCCCACAAGGGTGGGAGAAAAGATGGAGGGAAGTGGTTTTCCTTTTAAGTTCTTAGAGCAGGGGTATGAGTGGAGCAGCAGCAGGTTCACAGCTGGTGACCTTGGCAGTCCCTGGCTCCAAGTTGAAGAGAGGAAGGTTGACCCCCCAATGCTGGTCCCACTGCTCTGGTCCCCTTGCCACCCAAAGCTCCACACAGGCAAGCCCTCTGAACGGCACTGCCGCCCGCACACTCTCACGCAGGGACACTCAGTTACCACAAAGTTAAAATTAAGGGGTCAGGAAGAGGAAAGAAAAGATTTTCCAGTGTTTGCTGCTGGGGACCCCAGCACATAGGTTGGGTCTTTGCCCTAGGCAGGGGCCAGTTTGGCATTAAAGGAGAGCAGCAAGGGGGCTGGTGGCTACAGGGCGAGGACATCCAAGAGATTATATACAAAGGATGGGGATGCCCCCGCTCAGCCCCCAATAGGGCTGAACTGGCTCATGGGGGTGGGGTATAGGTAGGAGCTGCCCCATTTGGAGTGTCCCTGTCAGACCCTTTGCTGAGGGTGCCCTGAGGGCAGGTTGAGGGGCTAGTGGGAGGTGCCTTGTAGGCCCCTGCACACCAGAAAGGAGAGGATGCTATGTACAGGGGAGGGAAGAGCATGGAATGTGGGGGACAGAAGACCTGCCACCCCACCTCCTCATCCATAAGGATGCTTGAGGGGGTGGGCACCAGGGCACTTGGCTGCCTGGGGAGAGTGGCAGCACTAAGGGCACTTGTGCCAGTGGCTCTGTTGGGGTGGGTTAGTGTTTGGAGTGGCCCAGCTCCCGTGGACAATGAGGTCACAGGAGATGGGCAAGGGCAGGGAGAGTGGTCACTGCTTCTTTTCTCGGGTGGTGATGGTGACCAGCTGCTTGGCAGCCTTGGCGATGTCATAGGCGCACTGGATCACCTGCTGAGTCAGCAGCTGGAAGTCCACAGGGGCCCCAGGCTCTGGGGGCACTGTCTTCCGGCATTCACTTTGCAGCCGGTAGGCGCTGGCATTGAGTAGCCGCAGTGAGCTGCGCACTGGTTCTAGGGCAGGCCTCTGAACGAAAGAGACAAGGGAGGCTGGGCCTTGGACTTTAAGCCAAGCACCTGACAGCGGCCCACTGGGCGTGGGTCTCCACCTGGGCAGCAGTCAGGTTCCCAGCTGCTGCCCCACCCAAGCTCCTCCCCTTCCTCTCCTGGCTAGCCCCAGTACCTTTGGGAACAGAGAGGCCATCTCAGTAACAGCCAAATGGATCTTCTCTGAACAGGGCACAAAGCTGTGGGAGAGGGGGAGGGATGGGTGAGGGGCTATTAAGGATTCCCCCCCACTCTGCCTCAAGAGCAATAAGCAACCCACACCCCTACCTATCATGTTTGAACTCCTGGGCTGCCCGCAACAGCTCCTGAATGTTCTTGGTGACCTGCTCTGTCTTCAGGATGACATCTTCAGTACTGGGGAGTCCAGGGTCTAGGTCTCCATCCAGGCTTTCCAGCTCAGGGTGGATATCATCTTCCTTGCCCAGGTCTAGGAACCGCTTCCCTTCCAGCCTGAACCCAGGTTTGGAAAAGGGAGGTCCATTAGAGCCATAGGCTGCTTGCCCATAGACACTCAAGCCCTCTCCATCACTCCCCTTCCTGGTGCCAGCAAGGCACCACTCGGGTGGAGAACCGAGTGTCTCACCCAAGCAGTGGGTCCCCACTAGGTGTGTTCTCATAGTCGCTGTCGGCACCACTTCCATGGCGGGAAAGCTTGCTCTGGAGGGCATGAAAAAAGGTGGAGGGTGACCCCGCACAGCCCACATTCCCCTAACTCTATCCTGGGGCAGTGGTGTGGAAATGTTACCATATGGCGGCTTCCTTCCTGGGAGGACAGCAGCGGGGAGGTGGGAGTGAAGGGCACGGCGGAGGCAGAGGCGGAGGCCGACACAGACACCCCCTTCCGAATCTGAAAGCCAGATCAAGGTCACCGTCAGTTTCTACTCTAGGCCGAACCTACCTGCAGGAGGGCCCATGTCACTGTAGCCTGGTCTCAAGCCCACAGAGGCTTGGATCCACATTCCCCAGGCCCTGCTTACCCGGTAAAGGCTGGCAGGCACATGCACGGAATACATGGCGTCATCCTCTAGCTCCTGGGGTGGGGTAGCGTAGTTGGTATCATGGAGGCATTGTGGTAACCCCCATTCACGTTTCCCCACCCAAGACCTACAGGCAACTCACAGTGCTGTGAAAAGGCTGTAGTCGCGTGCTTAGCTCGTCCCCTGGTGCACCCCCAAAGGGCTTTAGGGCAGAGCCTGGCTCATACATAGAGAAGGCCTGGCGGTCCCGGCGATGGCTGCTCCCACTGGTGCCCATGGCTGAGTGTTCAGCCCGGTCACTGGGCAATGTGGGTGTAGGCACTGGCCCTGATGGTTGCCGGAGCTGCAGGTTCTCCGCCTGCAGTTTGTGGATCTGTGAGTGCACATGACAGTGCTTAACAATGGGGTCCATCTTTTGGAAAACAATCCCAGTCTGTGTCTAGAAGCCTTCCTACCCCTCCCATTAGGCCACAGTCCACACCTCCCTCTGCAGCCTCCGGAGCTCGTCACTCAGGCTGCTGTTGACCTTCATGAGCTGCTGCACTTTGGCCTCAGAGGTAGCCAGGGCCTTCTTCAGCTCCAGGTACTCCTGCAGCGTCACGGCCCCATCAGACAGATCCGAAGAATCCATGCTCTGCAGAGACAAAGCCCATCAGCTACAAGGGCAGGGGGAAGACACCCTCCAAGCTATGACCAGCCTACTGTTCCCAAGACTCTAGGCTGCGACACCGAGCTGGGCCTTGATTGAGACCCAGAGGCAAGTATAGGAGGGACAAAGGAGGGACGATGCTCAGACCCGGGCACGGTTGTTCCGAGTGGCGTTGGCACTGCGTGGGGGCTCCTGGTCCGTGTCCTCATCAGAGGCCACGCTGTCGTAGTCGTGCTGGTCGTCGAGGTCACTTTGGTTCCGCGCAGACAGCTCGAGGTTCTCTGAGGATACAAGACCTGTCACCCCAGGCTTGCTCTGCCACTCCAGCCATTTATATGTCCCCATGCAAGGGCGGCATGGAAGCCCACACCCACACATGCCCTACCTGTGGGGCTGCTCAGGCTCTTGCCCTGCTGCCTCCGTTTGGCCTCACTGAGAATATCAATGATCAAGGTGGCAAACTCGCGTGCATTAAAGCGGGCCAACTTCTGTCGTCCCTGAAAAGCAGAAAGTGCCAGGCCCACATGAGGGATGAGAGGACCTTTATTGCTGACCTATAGGGTAGAACAAAACAGCAAGGCAACACCCTTCTGTCTGTCTGACTCAATCACAGCCATAGCTAAAAATTCCCCGTCAGCAGCATGGCTGCCCCAGGCCAGGCCAACAAACAGGCTCAAGGGAGCTGGAATACTTCCCAAATGCTCAGAAGGTCTCTTCCCAATCCAAAACCCCATGCCACCTAGACCCTGAGGGAGACATCCCACAGGGCTCTGAAAAGAAAGGAAACTACCCAGAACCCCTTCCCAGTCACCTCACCTGATTCCGTGTGGCTGAGTATTCAGGGTTAACTGGCAGGAAGGGCACAGCACTTCTCTCCGTCACCAGGGTGCTGTGGTTTTGGGTAGCCAGCCACACTGGGGGAGGGACAGGGAGCAGATCATCCAGTCACGGGTTGGGGGGGTAGCGGGGGGAGGAAAGCTGAAGATAGCCCTTCAAGCTCCCTCCTACACCCACTTTGCTGGTATCAGACATAGGTGGTCTCCACACACACGAAGCCAGCTAAGAGAGGGTGAGGCCCACTGGGGACTGATAAGCAGAACAAGGCCTGTCCTGCCAGGCCAGACCAGAGTTTGGGCTGGTATCTGGCTGTGGCCAGGAAGGAGTGATGAAGGAGGGCGGAGCAGGGCTGGGGAGGCAGCCAAAGTGGGAGGCAGCCAGAATAGAGATGAGCCTCAGTGCAGGGAGGGGTAGGGAAGCAGCTGGCTGCCTAGTTTGGCACACACTGCCTGCCTGGTGAGGAGGAAGCAGTAGGTTTCCATGCAGCCCAACCCTACCTAACCCTTCTTAGTCCCACTAATGGAGCAGAGGTCCAGGCCGGGTCACAGCCCTTCCCAGCAGGCTGCCCCCCACTCACCAGCATCATTTTCTCTTCGGTCCACCTCATCATACACGTCCATAGCAAGTTCCTCAAAAAGCCGGTTGCTGAGCTGCGGACAGAGAGGGGGGGATCCAACTTCTACTAAAGCAACTAGCCCTGGTGCTGCCAACAAGGGCAGATCACCAGGATGTTGTGCGACATGGAGACTGGAGAATGACTCATGTCCTCAGTCCCCTGGTCTTAGAAATGGGATGTGGGCAGGGGGTCTATATGCTAAGCTATTAGTAGGAAAAAGACAGAAGGCCAGACTTGGTCATTCTCTCACAGACCAGGAGGAGACCCTAACGCTTTGAAGGGCAGAGCTGGGGTCAAGGCCAAGGGTGTGGGGAGGGCACAGGGAGATTGGTAAGGCTGGCATAGGGTGGGGCAGCTCTAAGCATCACTAGCTTGTCTAAGCAGACTTACCCCTTGTAGCTTCTTCTTGGCAGCTTTGGCCAACTCGGACAGATCAAGGCTACAGAAGAGGGAGAAGGGGAGAAGCCATGCATGAGAGGTGGCCACGCCACTGCCGGGGTTCTCCCAAACATGCAAGGATCTCAGGGAGACAAGACCTTCATGCTACACACACACACACACACCAAGCCTCCCAACCCTACCCAAACTTGACAGCCTGCAGCCGGCAGGCACAGTATACCTCTGAGACATGCACTTTTGCCGAGATCTAAGTCCAGAGGAAGGCAGTGTAGGGAAGAAGAGGACAGAGCAGCAATTATCTAGGAGCAGGGCAGCACACACCTTCTCACATCATGCTCAAACACATCCCGACCCAGAGCATACAAAAAGGCACTTGCCTCCCACCCCTTTCTCAGTGACCTGTCAGTCTACTTCCTGCCGATACCTGTAGTCTCCCCTCAAATTCCAGCCAGGCTTCCCAGTTCTCCCATCTTTTCCTCTCACCTGAACTTCTGCAAGTATCCAATCCACCTGCCAATCTGGCCCCTAAAATTCCTTTTCCTTCTAGTCACCAAGGTGATCTTTTTGACACACCCCACCTTAAAAACAAACACTTCAACAGTAATATGTACTTAAAAGAATACTCCAGCCGGCGCTGGTGGCTCACACTTGTAATCCTAGCTACTAAGGAGGCTGAGATCTGAAGATCATGGTTCAGATCCAGCTTAGGCAGGAAAGCCCGTGAGACTTATCTCCAGTAAACCACCAGAAAACTGAAAGTGGAACTGTGACTTAAGTGGTAGAGCTCTAGCCTTGAGCTGAAAAGCTGAGGGACAGGGCTCAAGCCCAGAATTCAAGCTCCACAACTGACCAAAAAACCCCCCCAACCACTCCAATTAGACTTCATCCAAAAGCTTTTTAAATAATATGCAAAGCATTTTGTATGTACTGCCTTACTTAATCCTCCCACCAATTACACTTCCATTTCCAGGTAAGATAACTAAGGCTCAGAAAGGTTAAGCAGCCTGCCTCCTATCATATAGCCAGTAATTAAGTGCAGAGCTGATTCCACTACCTATGCTCAGAACTCTGCCCTCAGGCTGCTCACAGCTCTCACTGAGGCTCACAGGACTAGTTATTCTCTTGCTTCTATCCAGCCTTGTTCTCTGTTGTCACATAAGCTTTGTGCAGTTCTTAGTAGATAATTTCTTTTTTTGGGGGGGGGGTCTGGTCGTGGGGCCTGAACTCTGAGCTTGGGCTCTGTCCCTCAGCTCTTCAGCTCAAGGCTAGCGCTCAGCCGGGTGCCAGTAGCTCCCGCCTGTAATACTAGCTACTCAGGAGGCTGAAATATAATGATCGTGGGTCAAAGCCAGTCCAGGCAGGAAAAGGCCGTGAAACACTTACCTCCAATACCAGAACACGGGAAGTGGTGCTGTGGCTTAGGTGGTAGAGCGCTAGCCCTGAGCTAATCTCAGCTTCCTGAGTAGCTAGGATTACAGGTGTGAGCCACTGGCACCTGATGAGTTTTTTCTTTTCCAACAACATTTATTTGTTATTATTACTTTATTACTTTATTTATTTATTGTGGGTCATGGGACTTGGACTCTGGGCCTGGGTGCTCTCCCTGAGCTCTTCAGCTCAAGGCTAGTGCTCTACCACTTGAGTCACAGTGCCACTTCCGGGTTTTTTCTTTTTGCTTATGTGGTGCTGAGGAATCGAACCCAGGGCCTCATGCATGCAAGGCAAGCGCTCTACCACTGAGCCACCTTCCCAGCCCCTTAGTAGATAATTTCTAAGCTCTTCATCCTCGTCTCTTACTATTCTCTGTTCAGTGGTCTACAGAGCCGGCTAGGCTAGGTGCCTCTGTGAAGCTGCAGTTCCTCAAGGGAAGGGATGGTGTCTGAGTGACCTCTGTGTCCCCAGAGTACCAGCTAGCTCTGAGACAGTACTAGTTAGCAATCACTGAAGGTAAATCCATCCGTGGGCATGTTTACTATATATACCAGGCATGCATGCATACACCAAGCAAAACTAGACCACAAAGTAAAGCAGAGTCTTATTACAGAGAAGGTCTGAGTTAGGGATCTGAGCTGCCCTTGTCTGACTGCCCCAAGCCCTTGGTGAGGAAGGCCCCAAGTTGGGCCAGGAAGTGCAGCCAGATAGGAAGATGGAGCCATCTAAGGGCCACCAGGTGGCGCCAGCACCCATCCTGTAAGCTGGGTGACCATATGGGCATTTAAGGGCTTAAGAGCAGAGGCAGCCAGGCGCTGGTAGCTCACGCCTGTAATCCTAGCTACCCAGGAGGCTGAGATCTGAGGATCGCAGTTCAAAGCCAGCTCAGGCAGGAAAGTCCATGAGACTCTTATCTCCAATAAACCACTCAAAAACCGGAAGTAGTGCTGTGGCTCAAGCAGTAGAGCGCTCGCCTTGAGCTGAAGAGTGCAGGGACAGAGCCCAAGCCTAGAGTTGAAGCTCCACGACCGATCAAAAAACAAAACAAAACAAAAAACAAAAAAAGAGCAGAGGCAGAAGCACCCCATCTGTACCCTGCCCAGAACTCCTGCCCAATTTGGGACACACCGGAGGACTGGCCAGCAATACCAAAGCTGGCTAACTCCAAAGCCCACTTCTCTGCACAAAGGGAAGCCCTACCCTAAAGATTGTATAGAAGGTCAGTACCTAGCTGTCCACCATCCTGGCTTAAGCCTTTCCTTGAGCTCAGTGCTGCATGTATTTAACAGTCAGATGGAGCTGGTGCATGCTGAAAAAACATATCTGACCTGCATTGGTGCTCCAAGTATTAGGAAGGGGAGGAATGGGGCTCTCGGTTTGGGCACCACTTGGATCTAACAGCCTCTGGAAAAGGGTATCAGGTGGGCACTCACCTGTCAGCCATCTGTGGGATGATGTAATGCCCATTCTTGTGATCTGAACAAAAATAAAAATGCAAAGTCACTGATGCTGGGTGGCCTCAGCAGCTCAAGAGCGCATCTCAATGCCATGAGCAGGGTTTGGCACCTGGATGTGTCGGGATAGGAAGGAGGACAGGCCACCTCAAGAGTGCTGGAAGCTGGCCGGAAGTCAGGCCCACCCCACTTCCCTGGCCCCAAAGTGCTTGCAGCAACCCAAGAGCCTGCAGCAGTCTCACAGGAGGCAGTTGCCTAGCAACACCGTTCCCTAGCTGGCTTTGTAACTAAGGCACCTGCTGTTGGGGTGTGTTTGGGTCCTACCTGCCTAGCCCAGCCAGGCCCATCCTCATACTCTGCTCACCCGGCTTGCGTCCACAGAGGTAGAAGGCCAACCGGTCAGTGAGCTCATACTGGCACTCCACTAGCCTTTCCGCCAGTTCATGGTGTCCCGCCTGCCTGTGGGGAGGGGCATGGCTCAGCCCTGCAGAAGTAGCCCAGTCCTTCCACTCAAGCCCTTAGCTTCACCTGACCCTCACCTGGCATAATCGATGGGTGTGCGGCCATTGACATCAGGAGAGCCAGGGTCAGCCCCATAAACCACCAGCAGCTCTGCCTGCAGCGTCTGACCTGCCTTGGCAGCCACATGCAGAGGTGTGGTGCCCTTCTCTGGATGGAAAAAGTTGGCCTGGGCACCCAGGGACAGCAAGCGCAGACATGTCTCCAAGTTGCCTGTCCGTACACTCGAATGCAGTTGCTGGAAAGAGTAGAGTGTGCAATTAATCTGTGTGCAAAAACCCTAGTTCCCATCCCTAAGCTACACATGGCCTGAGCTGCCCCTAGAACTCCTCCCAGCTCCAGGTGGCCCAGCCAAACATTGAGCCATGTCAGGCAGGACACAGGGCTTCCTACTAGTATTACTATTAATGAAAACTGTTGAGACAGGCTTTGTGGCACATGATTGTAATCCTACCCTTAAGGAGGCAAAGAAGAGGATCATGAGTTCAAAACCAGCCTGCACTATATAGCAAGACCCCTTATTTCAGTGCACCCCACCTTCCCCCACAACAATTTAGCCAGGTATGGTGGTATACACCTGTAATTCCAGCACCCAGGAGACATGAAAGACGTCTAAAAACAAAAAATAAAAAAACTGCTCCTATATCTACCATGTGTTGTGTGCTGTTTCGAAGAAATAATATCTGTGAGGGAGGTAGATACTATCATTTCCCACTTTCCAAATGAGGAAACTGAGTCTCTAAAGTGATTAAATAACTGTCCCAAATTTTTCTACTTTTGTTTTGTTTTGTTTTTGGTTGGTCGTGGGATTTGAACTCTGGGCTTGGGCGCTGTCCCTCAGCTCATCAGCTCAAGGCCTAGTGCTCTACCACTTGAGCCACAGCGTCACTTCCAGCTTTTTCTGTTTATGTGATGCTAAGGAATTGAACCCAGGGCCTCATGCATGCAAGGCAAGCACTCTACCACTGAGCTACCTTCCCAGTCCCAAATTTTTCTAATTTTCAATGGCAGCTGGGTATAGTAGAGCAGTTGCCTCGCAAGTTCTGAGTTCAAACTCCAGAATAACAGCAGCAACAACAACAACAAAAATTAAGTATCAATGACAGCTGGAGGATTCTAGACTTGTGTGTCTACTTGGAACTTGACAGAGCAATCTTCCCTCTACCCCCACTGTTGTCCCATCTCTGGGATCAGGGCCCAGTGGTGACAAAGGAAAGGCTTTAGGTGTCATGGGTCTGGGAAGAGAAGAGGCCTGCTCATCTGTTGTGTGGACCCCCAAACCTTGCTGAGGTCTTTGGCGGTGACCCCGTCGTCATCTCGGCAGGGGAGCTTGTGCACAAACGCCAGCATCTGGTACTTGGCCCTGATGAACTCTGACTTGATGGGGCTGCGTGGGGCACAAAGGAGACAATGCAAAGAGCAGGAAAGACAGGCAACCCAGATACCTCCAGCACCCCTGGCCAGGCACACACAGCTCTCCTTACCACCCCGATAGCCCCACTTACTGGACTTTGTCTTGGGGGTTGGCTTTGCGCCGGCCACTCTGCACTTGTGCAGGGTCCAGCAGGGAGTGCTCCCAGATGGAGTTGGCCCCGTTGCTGGCGAGTGTGTGGACCATCTGCAGTGAAGAGATGCCAAGTTAAGAGTGCCCACTGCATGCTGGACACTGAGGCAAACATACTCTGAGTACTTAACATTGTTAGAATCGCACCAAGGGTCCTACTGTGACTCCATGATTCCATCTAGTAAGGCCACAAAGTCTATGGTTCTGTTTAGTGCTTCAGGATAGCTAAATGAAATGGCAAACTTTGCCAAAATTCAGAGAGGCTAAGTGACTTGCTCAAAGCTATCTGTTCATTAATACATGGCAGAGCTAGGCTTAGACTTTCCCTTCTTTGTGGGTTGAGGATGGAAAGGGTCAGAATAAGACTTGCCCAGAGAGGTGCTGCTCCTGGAAGCTGCAGATTGCAGACAGGTGTCTAAATTGGTATGGGGGATAATCTCGGCACTGGTGGCTTATGCCTGTAATCTGAGCTAAACAAGAGGCTGAGATTTGAGGATCAAGTTTCAACCAGCCAAGGCAGGAAAGTCCATGAGACTCTTATCTCCAATTAGTAACCATGAAGCTGGAAATGGAGCTGTGGCTCAAGTGATAGAGTGCTAGCCTTGAGAGAAGAAGCTAAGAGAAATAGCCAAGCCCTGAATTCAAGCACAGTACTGGCCAAAAAAAAAAAAAAAGTTGGTAGAGGGGAAATGCCCAGGCTCAGCACATGGTCTGTACTGGAAGGAGAAACGGTGGCCCGGCCCCTACCTGTAACAGTGTGGGCGGCCAGGCGCTGTGGCGAAGGTGCTTGACAATGGAGATGTGGCGTCCCAGGCTCCGGTGCACGCTGCAGCACTCGTCACACACAAGCACACCCCTACTGATAGATGCCCAACCAGGGTCTGCAGGGAGGAAGAAGGGAAAGTCAGCTGGATTGGGAGGATGAGCATGACCTCCAGAACTCCCACTGTAAAATGGTACTATGCTTAGTGCTTCCTGCTCAATCACTTATTCCCTAAAAGCCTAGAAGCTGGGATGACAGTCCACACCAGGTAATAGATGAGAGGTTTTCCCCAGGCCTGGAAGCTTAGGGCTGACAGGGCCACACCCTTTTCTACACAGCCTTGCCCCTCTGGGAACACATGATCTCCAGGACCCATTCAGTCCGTACAGCTTCCTATCCTAAAGCCACCAATACCAGTCTCACAGCCTTTCCGCAGAGAGCAAGTTCTGCTGCCCAACTCTTCTATAGGAAAGCAAGGATCCCCTATGGAATATGACCCTGATGCCATATGCTACATAGTTGTGAGCACTCTGCTGTTCTGGGTCAGTGCCACATCTCTCCTGCACCCAGGTTCTGTCAGCACCTGCCAGAGGTAGCAGCCTTCCCACAGCTCCTACTCCTGCCCTCACACTGGCAGGTAAGAGGCCCTTTCAGGCTTAAGCCTCCCACCACCACCACTACGAGCTGCAGCCCCATCTAAGGAGAATGGACAGGGCTTGGGGCATAGCTCAAGTGGTAGATGCTTGCCTAGTAAGTGCAAGGCATTGAGTTCAAAGCCCAGTATGGTGGGGGAGGGAACAAAGAGGGATAGAGCAAAGGAACTAACCTTCACTGAACATCTACTGTGTGCCATGTGAATGGCTTTATGTATGATACCTTTACAATGCCAGAAGATACAATGGCTCAGAGAAGTCAGAGGGCCTGTTCAAGGTCACACAACTAGTGAGTAGAATTGCTAGAATGAGAACTCAGGCACTTTGACAAAAGACAGGCTAGGTCTATATTTGCTGCTACCTTCTGTCCCTGTAGCCCTGGACAGGCATGAACCCCAAGAAGTACTCTCCATTCCTTGGGGAGATGCAAACTTTGGAAACAAGGAGGAAGCTAAGATTGGGTGGGAGTTCCCAAGCCCTTTAAGGGTAGGGAAGATGCCACCCAACCCAGGCCCCTAGGGAGAGGGGAGGAGGCAACCATACAACTGGAGCTACGGAAAGGAAAGGTCATGGGGGAGAAAGCAGCCATTGTGTGCTGTCCAGAGTGGGGGCAGGGAGCCTCTCAGGACACTCAGCTCTGTCCAGGCCCCGCCTAGGCTCAGGAAGCCTGGCCTGGGGGTGGGGTCTTGCTGCCGGCCTAGTCTTGTCAGTGCTCATGGTGCCCAGCAGTGCTTCTCCTACTTCCCCACAACCCCTGCAGAGGAGGCAAAAGCTTGGGTGATGGGAATCTCTCCCAATCAGAATTTGATTCTCAGGCCCTTCTGCCCAAGGACTCCCATAAATATTCCCAGAGTTGTAGGGAAGCCTAAGCTTTGCCCACACCATGTGGCCCCCAATGAAACATGCAGACAGGAATCTGAAGCTTAAATCTTTAGATATAGGCTTCTTTAGGGATCTCACAAAATAGGGCAATGACTGATGCACAAGGTGACCACTCTACACCTTGCTAAGGGCTCACGGGGAAGGGACTGGCTATCTATGCCGAGAGCCCTAGGATGCTTTCATGTGAGGCACCCAGGAATGGAAAAACCCCTCCCCCTACGCCTAAGCATCACAGGGTCAGGGGTCTGCCAGTCAGGAAGCGGGAAATGATGCAGCCTAAATTCCTCTTGTTGAAATGGTGGGGTTTCCTGTAAGCAGGGAGACGCCCAGGACAGCATCATAAATGGACTGCCCCGAGGCCTCCACCCCAGGTTTGCTACACTACAGAGAAGCCTGGCCTAGAATCAGCTAGATATTTAGAGTCAGTGGCTCCAGAACCTCAAGTTTAGGGCAGACTAGACAAAGAGTCCCTGGATATGGCAGTGTGCAAGAGACCAGGACCCAAGGAATGAGATCCAAGGCTTTGCTTGGTGTTCTCTCCTAACCTCTAGGCTTCCTGTCCTCTTCAGTGACCTGAAACAGGAAGGGTGATCAGGAGATTCCAACTTGGTATGGATAACACTGGTGGCAAGCTCAGTTCTGGATGACACCCATGGACAAGCCCATCCAAACTATTCTACCTATTCTTTTTTTTTTTTTTTTGGGGGGGGGTGTCTGAACGTGGGGCCTGAACTCTGGGCCTGGGCGCTGTCCCTCAGCTCTTCAGCTCAAGGCTAGCGCTCTACCACTTGAGCCACAGTGCCACTTTCGGCTTTTTTCTTTTTGCTTATGTAGTGCTGAGGAATCGAACCTAGGGCCTCAGGCATTGCAAGACAAGCGCTCTACCACTGAGCCACCTTCCCAGCCCTACCTATTCTTTATCTCCAACTGAACCTAGGGAACACCCAAGCTGGAACCCTAAACCCCACCCAGGCCAGTTCGCAAGCAGAAGGGTCAGGAAGGGTTGCTGAAAGTCAAACAACTATTGTAGTGCAAGGAATCTTTGCTCCTAAAAAATTCCTTGGAGGAGAAGGATTGGGATTGGGGGGGAGGGGGGCGGCTGGGAAGGGATGTGAAGGGTAAACCAAAGGAGGAGGCTGCAATGCTTGGTAAGAAATGTACGCATTATCCTGCCCATGTAATTGTAACCCCTCTGTACAGTATGTTCACAAATAAAATAAATTAAAAAAAAATTCCTTGGACCAAACTTGAAGCAGAGGGACAGCGAATGTTCAGGTTAGGGAGCATTTGCTGTCCCTCAAGTTTGGTGGGATAATATATATATACCTAGTGCCAATACCAAGGAAGACTTGATTAAGACGGATTCATGCCATTACCCAAAACTATCACTGCCTTCTAGGGCTAGCAAGTCTCATACCTAAGGGTCAGATTCTCAACAGACAAGAAGGAAAAGTTAAACTCCTTGAAAGAAGGCATGAATACTCCATGGGGACAAGGCTGATGGCTACCTATATAGGCATGAGCTGATGAGGCAACAGGAAGCTGTTTGAACAGGTGTGCTGGTGGCTCACACCTATAATCCTAGCTACTCAGGAGGCTGAGATCTAAGATCACAGTTCAAAGCCAGCCTGGGTAGTAAAGTCAGTGGGACTCCTATCTCTAATTAACTAGCAAAAAACCTGGAAGTAGAGCTGTGGCTCAAGTGGTAGAGTGCTAGAGTTGAGCATAAAAGCTCAGTGCCCAGGCCCTGTGTTCAAACCCCAAAATTAGCACAAAAATTATTTTTCTTTTCCTTTGCTTTTTTTTTTTTTTTGTCAGTTGTGGGGCCTGAATTCTGGACCTAGGTGCTGTCCCTCAGCTCTTCAGCTCAAGGCTAGCGCTCTACCACTTGAGCCACAGCGCCACTTCTGGCCTTTTCTGCTTACGGGATGCTGAGGAATCAAACCCAGGGCCTCATGCATGTGAGACACTCTACCACTGAGCCACCTTCCCAGCCCCGCAAAAAATTTTGAAAATTTAGAAAAATTGAAAAAGGGGAAGCCTCAGAGTTATGAAAATGTTGTATATCTTTAACACATTTGCACACACAAAACACGGGACCACCATTAAGGCCTATGGCTGTATGTAAGTTATGTCACTAAAACAGGGAAGAAAAGCCTGCTACTATGCCACCCCAAAAAATCTACTTTACAAGAAGACAAATGAATGCTGGGTGATGGTGGCTCACGCCTATAATACTAGCTACTCAGGAGTCTGAGATCTAAGGATCACAGTTCAAAGCCAGACCTGGCATGAAAGTCCATGAGACTCTTATTTCTAATTAATTACAGAAAAAGCTCAAAGTGGTGCTACAGCTCTAGTAGAGCACTAGCCCTGAGCCAAAAAGGAGCTCAGGGACGGGACAGGGCCTAAAATTCAAGCCCCAAGACTGGAGGGTGGATGGGGAAGACAATTGAACTTGCAGGTTGCCCTGTAACATGTTACCAGCTGGGAGTCCTGGCTGCTCATAGGATAAGCATTGTGAGGTCTTTTAAATTCTTTCTTTTTTTTTTGTCCGTGGGGCTTGAACTCTGGGCCTGGGAGCTGTCCCTCAGCTTTCAGCTCAAGGCATACTTTCTATTACTTGAGCCACAACGCCACTTCCAGTTTTCTGATGGTTAATTGAAGATAAAGAATCTCATGGACTTCCCTGTCTGGCCTGGCTTTAAACTGCAATCCTCAGATCTCAGCCTCCTGAGTAGCTAGGATGACAGGTGTGAGCCACGTGAGTGTAAAAGGGGCAATCTTTCCAGTGCATCCTAACCCTGGCCCCTCTCCTGGACTCTCAAGGCAGTCCAAACACAGCACCTGATGAGATGGTGGGAACTGCCACAGCAGCTACAGTGGGTTCAGGTGCTTACTCACACTTTGGTGCACAGGGACCCTTGGATACAGGCTGCATCTCATCTCTCATCTCCAGCATCCCCCAAATTAACCAACTACAAAAAGACCACACATTGGGCTGGGACTTTAAGGTTCCTAGCACTGAAAGAGGAGTCTATAACTCTGGGTTGGAAGCATATACCAAAGAGGGCAGCACTGGGTCTAGATTCCCTACCTCTGTGTGTTCTCATGCCTCTTATGCCGGAGATGCTATTGGACCAGCTTTAGAATGCTGCTGCCTGCAGGGGCCAGTGTGGCAAGGTGGGAGTATAGGACAGTCCTGACAAGCATTGAAACTGAAACATACTTGGTGCTGCCTGCCATGTGCCAGACACCATGCTAGGTGCTGGGGAGGGATGATGAGTAACATTTGGTCAACTTGCTACTCACTTCCCCACGCTTCATCTATATTCTATATCAGAGGCTCCTGGAGAAGGAACATCTGTCTATGAAGACTGGAAATAGGAGCCAGTGTGGCCAACATATCTGACACATCATTCCTCTCTGAGCCCAATGGGTATCCAGAGGCTTCGGCCAGGAATTCACAGTCAATGCAGAAAGTCAACCTGCTTTGCTGATGCTGTCCTACAGGCTTCTGTACCAGAACCAGGAGCACAGGTTTTCTACTCCAACTTCACAGTTGAAGAAACTGACAGTGAACAAAATCTTGCCACAGGTCACAGAGTAAGCAAAAAAAAAAACAAAGGCAACTCTAAAATCAGGCTCCCCTAATGGAGGGCTTGCTAAATCCCAGCCGTGCCTACAGAATAGTCTAGCATACATAGAAGGCAAGGTCTCCTGTTAGTCCTTTCTTCACCAGACCAGCCTGTAGCTGGGAGGGGGTCAGCAGTTAGTTTCCAGCTAATCTGTAAGAAAGATATCTACTCCCAGATGGTCCCTCAAGGGCCCTCCAAAGCATGACATGCCTTGAAAAGGGGCTTCAGGATCATCTGGAAGACACCGGGTACCTATGCTCCTAAATAATACTCTAGCTTAGAACCTAACAACTATCAAGCCACCACGCCTGGGGGCTCAACCTGTCTGGGTTTGCGGATATTCAAAAGATGTCTGGGGGAAGGAATAAAGGAATAGGTGATATTGTCCAAAAAGGAATGTACTCATTACCTGACTTATGTAACTGCAACCCCTCTGTTCATCACTTTTATGATAAATACATATATAAATAAATAAAACGTGTCTGGAAGTTATAGGCCTACAAAACAGCACCTTGCACTCTCAATCATGCCCACAGTACTCCCTGGAGTTCACAACATCCACTGAGCATGTCCAGGAAGACGTTTTTTTTTTTTTTCTGGCCAGTCCTGGGGCTTGAACTCAGGGCCTGCGCACTGTCCCTGAGCTTCTTTTACTCAAGGCTAGCACTCTACCACTTGAGCCACAGCGCCACTTCTGGCTTTTTTCTCTTTATATGATACTGAGGAATCAAACCAAGGGCTTCATGCATGCTAGGCAAACACTCTACCACTAAAGCCACATTCTCAGCCCAGTACATCTCTTTTTAAAAAAAGAGAATAGACATGGAGCCAGAGCTTCCTTCTCCAAGCCGCTGCTGAGCCCCATCACTGACAGTGTCCCCCCATATAAAAAGGGAGCAGCGCTGGTGGGTCACTGTGCCTCCTTTCCTGCCAGGGGGCTTTTACACCAGCCCAGATGGAACTCTGTAGGGAAGAAGAGGGCGAAGAGTGACCTAAGAACCATCAGGAGGCTGGCCAGGAAGCCAGCTAGATGAGAAGGGTCTAGACACCCCCTTGTCACTGCCTCCTACAGGATTCTTGCCAGACTGGGATATAAAGGTCTAGAAGGGATTCCTACCCAGGCCGGGACAATGCCAAGCCCACCTCCCCAAGCAGGCTAACCGGGACCAGGAAAAGCGAGCACACTCGTCCCCAGTTCCCAGCAGGCCTGGGGATGCTTCCGGAGAAGATGCCCAGGTTTGGACTGGCCCTGAGCACCAGGCCCTTCCCTACAGGAACCTCAGCCTTGGGCACCGGGGGGGCAGAGAGTCCTAAGAATAACCCACCTTTCAGGTGGCTCCTGAGAAAACTGAATTCAGTCAGGGTGGCTCAGCAGGCCCTTGCCCTCCGCCACCCCGGGCGGGCAAGCGGAGCCTGCGAGCAGCAGGTGCAAGACGCGGGGGTGGCACTGACATGACACAAAACCCGACGGGCGCCCACCTCCCGAACCCCGCCGGCCTCCCCCACCCCCTCCCGCCGCCCCAGGCCGGCGCTTCCGTTTGGATACCGAGATGGAGGTGGGGAGGCGGGCAGCTAGCCGCCTCCCTCAGACTGAGGGGTGGGAGGTGGCGCCGGGCAATGTCCTACCTCGCCCGGCCACCGACTCGACTGAAATGGGGGCCCCCGGGCCGGCCCTCCCGCCAAGGACGCGGCTCCGCAGTGGCCCCGGTAGGGGCCGAGGCCGGAGGCCGCAGCCCCCCGCCCCG
>NW_012267247.1:5069036-5072146 GCF_000151885.1 Dipodomys ordii
CCTCCCGGAGAAAGGAAGCCGGGCGCGCGGGCTGGAGGGGGCGGGAGCGCTTAAAGGGGCCGCGGCCGCCGCCGGCGTGGTCTGCGGCCCTGGGCTGTGCTCCGGCGCTCCCCTCGTCCAGAGGCATTGTGAGTCACCCTCATAGCCCTGGCCCCTTAACTCTCAGCGGGTGGGGGAAGGGGGAGGGGGTAATCCGGGGTGGGGGGAGGACCGGGATGAGAAGAAGGAGCCACAGGCCTAGGGCCCCGCCCCGTCAAACGGATTGGACCCTTGGTTGCCCGTCTGTCTTTGGTTGGGGTAAGGTGTACGTCCTAGCTCCATGTGTTCACATGTGTGTCTTGGTGGATCGCTGGTCACACCTTGCTGAGTGTGCATGCCGCCAACAACATGGAAGTCCGGGTGCTCGAGAGGTGCATGCAGTGTGTCCTCGTGCCTTTGGACTTTTTAATACAGCGATCATCCATCCTTACATCCTTGCTACAAGCCCGAGGAAGACCACTTCGTGTGCACTTAATATCCATTTGTCATCTTCCTTGTTCCCACAGCTCCTGAGCTACCAGAAGGGGGTGCATCCAGAACAGGTGTATATAACCCACACGAGCTTCCTGGATTTCACACAGAGGGTCATGGTGGAGGGCAGAGCTAACATTCAGGATGCACGTGGGTTCCCCCCCCAGTCCCCATCACAGTAAAGGCGGGGGGGGGGATTCCTGCTTAGTGACAGGGCAGAGGTAGGGGGGAGCCCTTGGGTACAGGTGCCTAAGTGGGTCGAGATCTCAGCAGTACCCAAACATTCGTGATTTGCGGGCCGGCAGGCTCCTTCCCTAGGTGAGACAAGTAATGCTGTGAGTCACACCACGGGAAATACAGGGCAAAGCAGCCTTCATCGCCTTTCGCTGCAGCCCAGATTGACAAGTTTGTTTGAAATCGCGATCCACAGGATATATTTATAGTCACACCTTAAAAAAAAATTCTTCTTGCAGCCTCTCTCCTCCCTCCCCCTCCCCCCACCCCGCCCGCAGCGGCTAAGCTGGTGGAGCTTCTCTAAGGCAAAGAGAACTCCTGGGTGTGTGTGGGAGCACCACCTGCCCGGGGTGTTGCACTCACACCGAGGAGTCCCTGGTTTTAGTGGCGCCTGCGAGGGAGGGGGATTGGAGGAGTGGCCTGGCAATTCAAGCCGGGCACGCAGCCCACAAGCGGTGGCCGCCTGTTCACCCCCGATCGACCCCCAGCTATGGAATTTCATTTATTAAATGTCAAGGCGGCTGCTGGCAGCCCTGCCGCTAGGCTGTCTTTGTTTCTCGGCTGTGTGGGCGCGTCTCAAGCACGTGGCAAGCCTGAGCGCTCAGATCAAAGGGAAAGCGATCTAGGCTTAGTGTGAAGGGCTGCCTGGCAAAAAGAGGGCTGTCCTCCAAACCCAGGTAGAGCTCCCTGTGTCTTGGGCTCCAGGAAGGATGATTCAACCTATCTTCTGGTTGGCCAGGAGACTACCTGGGAGTGGCCCTAAGCATAGACACACAGTCCAAAACTTTGTTCCTCAACCTTCAGCCTCGTCACAGCCAAGCTGCAGATAAAGGGTTTCTGGATTTCCCAGTGGAGATGTCACCACCGCTGGAAGCAGGATAGCTCAAGTGGAATCTCACACCGGGTTCTAAAAACAGTTTAATGAGAAACGGTACAGGCATTCTTCTGGCCACTCCTAATTGTCCCTCTTTCCCCACCCCCAACCTTAGCCCCCTCCCCAAATCTGGCTGCAGTCACGACGCTCTGCTGACCCCTGGTGGTGAAAGTGGGCAGTGGCCCTGAGCTACAGGCTCCTCCCTGACTGGAGAATGGGGCGAGGCAGTCAGTCCTCTCCTTCCCCATCCGTAATCTCTGGATGCCTGGCACCACAGAGTGTGGGGGAGGCAGAGGAGAGGACCACATCTAAAACAAAAACAAGAAAACCACAAACCTGAGGAAGGGGGGGGGGGAGTTTGCAGGCTTTTGCTGGCACCTCCTACACAACACTTCTTGCATTGCTGGAGCTGGTGTAGAATCCCTTATTCCTGCCTTGTTTTAAAGGTGGACTCAAGAAGGCTCTCAGTCCACCTGGCTGCAAGAGGGAGGGGGTTTCCAGGGCATTTGTTATCCTTAGTTCACCCTGGAAGATAGTATCCAGTCTCATTTTACAAATGGACTGAGAAACTCGGGAAAATGGTAAGCCATTAGTAATTGGTAGGGAGGTATTTGAACTCAAGTCTCTCTCTGATATCGAAGTCCAAGGATTGAGCTAAACTTCTTGATCCTTCTCAGTCCTTGCAATTGGAAGCCAAAGAGCTGATTCCACTTTCACCACACTCTCTGAAAGGGATTCTTTTGGAAGGACCTGTTTGCCCTGGGTCATTTCAGGAGGAGTCACTTCCTTCGACCAGAGTCCAGCGCAGTGGAAGCTGCCACCTGCTGCATTCTCTGCCCAGACTCACCCTTGTTCTTAACCGAGCACAGGTGTATGGAGGAAGCGATGTCCTTTCCGCTCTACTGGACATACATTCTATTTTCAATATCATATGTGGCAGATGGATTTTAATTTTCCAAGAGGTCAGGCAAGATCCCAGATGAATATTTCAACCAGATCCCTGGCTGCTCTAATGATCCTTGCATCTTTCCCAAGAGTCTCTGTCACGATTCTGGCATCCAGATCCTTCTTAGGTCTTGGGACCTAAGCTTAATTCTGAAGGACCATCTCCACCCAAAAACTGCTGAGTGAGGTCCTGAGCCCTCTGGCTCTCCTGAAAAAGGCAAAACGTCGGAGGATGGGGCCCTGCCCCAGCCCCGCCTGGAGTTAGGGCACTGTCATTTCCCTGTCCATCTTCTCAGGAAATGAGACCCACAGTGAGACCTTCCCCGGTCACTCCATACTCTCGGTTCCACGAGGCAGACTACAAGCCCCATGATGCCCCGGGGCGGTCTATAACACTCTGCGCGGTGTACCCGGGGGCCCCCCCTCCCCACCCCCGCACCGCGTCCATCGCCGGCCGCTCGGGCTGAGGGCCTGGCTATGCGGCTGCGGGGAGCCGGAGGCTGCAGGCGTGCATCCCTGCAGCGGCGGCGGAGGCATCCCCGGGGCC
>NW_012267247.1:5072491-5127054 GCF_000151885.1 Dipodomys ordii
TCTGGCGCCGTCCCTCCTCCCGGGCCGGGCGCCGAGGCCCCGGCATGAGGAGCGGGCGATGATCCCCGCCAACGCCTCCGCCAGGAAGGGGCCCGAGGGCAAATACCCGCTGCACTACCTCGTGTGGCACAACCGCCACCGCGAGCTGGAGAAGGAGGTCCGCGCGGGCCAGGTAGGAGCGCCGTCGGGGGGCCGCAGGGACCCCGCGTGGGGAGGGGGCGCGGCGCCGGCCGTCCCGCCTCCCCAGCGACTTTGCAGCGCTTCTTTGTTTGCTGCCTCGGCTTTTGTGCTTGTTGACCAGGAGAGGGTGATGGGAGCGGCCCCGGTCGGCTCCCCTCCTTCCCCGACGGGCGGCCCCCCACGTGGCCCAGGCCCTTCTATATTGGGGTAGGGGGACACTGCCCCTCCGCCGTTCGGGCTGCGAGGACGGTGGGGAGGGGCTGCCGGCTCGGTCTGGGTTCCATGTGAGGGGAGAATCCGCCCGGTACAGTCGAGCCGCGACATCGCGTGGGATTGCGGAGGTGGGAAAGCCCTGCGTGGGGAAGGGGGCCGCAGGTCAGGACCTGGGCATGGGCGGCGTGACACTCCAGGGCAGTCCTGCTCCACCCAGTGCCCTCGCTATTCCTGATGAGTGCTTTTCTCTGTTTGCCACTGTATCCCTCAGACCTCAGTCCGGTTCAGAAATGGGAGGAGTGGAGGAAAGACCCTATTGGAACCCAACCCTGAAGGGCCTGTCCAGGTGCTGAAGAGCCTCGCCTGCCCTCTGGGCTGTGGCTTGGCTTCTAGACACTGAGGATCAAGCCAGAGGGAACTGGCCTCAGGAATGGCTTGAGGTTCTGCACAGACCATGGGCATTCTGGTTTCTGCTGGGGGGGTGAGGACCTTGGGGCAGCCAGCTTTGGGCTAGGTAGTGGCATCCATCAAGATAGGGGAAGGGGTGGAGTCTCCTGGCCATTCTTCTGGACAAAGGCAGGCCCTAGTCACTATGGTCCTCCTGCTCTTGCTACCTAGGCTGCAGGGTAGGCACTGCTGTGTAGATTGTCCACCCTCTTCTAGAGTGGAGAGACATAGGCAGAGCTGGACCAGGCTGCCCTTTATTGCCAAGGTTGGGACACCCCTACTCCCCATCCAGACTCAATTGGGGTCTGACACCTGGAACTGTGGGCTAGGAATGTACCAGGCACCTTCCTGAGTTATGGAAGTTCAGTGTGAGGAGCTGTCCAATTCCCAAGGGAAAAAGTCCAGGGTAGGCCATCAGGCAGAGGAGGGTTGGACTGTGTTTCTGGAGTGTATCCCTTAGCCTCCCCCCACCCACCCCCACCAGACCCGTGTGGCATCCAGTTCTGCATAGCATTTCCCAGTGAATAGTGAGTGGGGTCTTGGGGCCTGCAAGCCTGTGGACTGGTCTAGGTGTCCGTTTGCTTTATTACTTCTGCTTCTACAAGAATTCTTCAAGTTGCTTCCCAGTCCAGTGGTTTATCCATCATTGAAAGAAGTGCTGGGCAGCCATGAGAATTCTTACAAAGAGAGGCTGGAGTGCTCTGGAACAAAGACACCCAAGGCCCAGTACCTGTCCTGAGGGGGATGCTGTTCGGGGTGTGACTGGATTACAGGTGTGCTAGGCAGGGTGTTGAGATCCAGACAGTCTATCTTCTCTGGTTCTTCTCTGCTTTCCCATTCTGACAGGTTACAACTGAAGGGATTTAAGTGTGATCTGAGAGTAACTTCATGGAAGTCCAAGGATTGTTAAAATGCTAGAGAACGATTCTCAGTCCACTCCCGTCCAGGAGGAGTGTGGGTGCTCCTTTTCCTGCAGATTGCAGAGGCAGAATGCCCTGGAAGAAAGGCCTTTCCTCTTAGGTTTCTCTGTTGATAGCTCTGAAGTATTCAGCCATTTTGCCAAGAGAGGCTGAGAGAAAGAGAGAGAGGGAGAGAGAGGAGAGAGGAGAAGCTGCTGCAGGTAAAGGTGGCCTGGAGAAGCACCTTCTTCCTCTCTTCAGGCAGCCTGAGAAAGCAGTACCTGGTTTCCCTCATTCTGGTCCTGGTGAGTTAATGTCTTTGAAATGGACACTACCTGCCCTGTCCTCAATCCAGGCTGGGGGAATATAGGGTACCAGGCATATTAACCCTTGTTCAGCTACAGAGGAGCCAGTTCTCGCCTTCGTCTGGGTGCCAAGAAGGGGCATGCCAGTTACACTGGGCAGAAAGCCCTTGGCTGTGCCTTCAACTCCAGGACTGGCCCAGAGTGACACTCATCAGTGTTCACTGCCTCATCTTTGAGGCATCAGACTCTGTTTGGTGCAGGGGAAATACCTGAGTGTCAGCCACCTAACATGACAAATCTCCTGAGACCCTTGGCATTCCCACTGGGGGTCTCTGCTCTCTCTGGTGCTCCTGGCATCGGCTGCCACAGAAACAGCCAGGCTTTCCTCAAGCACTTGGCAGCTGGGTTTCCCTGCCTTCGCTTGGCATAGTTGTCTCTGTTTCACTCCAAGAAAGCCCTGCGGAGGTCTCCTATGGGCAGGTCTGACAGTGCCTGCTGGCCAAGGAGGGAGTGAGCTTAGTGGCCTTCAGAGCAGACTTCTGGGCTTGGCTCAGCCCTGGCAAGCTTTGCTGGGAGGTAGGAGGTGCTGAGGTAAAGGAAGGGGGCTAGCTGAAGCCTGGCAATACTATGGTTGCTGGATGCCCTGCCAGGTTAGGAGACATAGCTAGTTATAGCCAGTGGATGTGCCAGTTCCCTCTTGCCTGGCATGGCCTTGGGGCTGGCACAGCCATTTGGGCATGGCCCTGGTTGTGGAGTCACGAGTCCCTGCTGTTCCCTGGGGGTGAGGGAACAGGATTAGACTGCTTGGCTCCCTGTGGGAGGCACATGTGCAGGCAGAGCCAGGGGAGCAGAATTCTTCTCCTGGCAACAGGGACTCTGTAGGGGACTTGACTATGATCCCTAGAATGTCTCTCTTTCTGGGGCTGTCTCTGCCGTTGTGCTTTATGCTCCCCATTCATCCTTGCAATCTAGAGTCCATCAAGATGGGGCCCCATGCTAAGATACTGCCCCACTGGTTATGTCCAGGACCTTGGGTAGCACCTGTGACCCCTCCCTCAAGTGGGAAGTCTTGGGTGTGGGACATCACCACAATTGGTAAGCGAGGAAGCTTGGAGAGGGAGCCACAAACCCCAGAAACCAAAAATCAATGCATTCTGGGATGAAGAGGAGGGGCTGTGGGGATGGAAGGAGAGTCAGAAGCATGGCCCCCAGCCATTCTGGTCCCCTGTGCAGCCTGAGGAAGCCTCCCTCCCCTCACATCTTAAGAGATCTCAGACTACCTGGCCCACACCCCATGTTAGGTGCAAAGCTCAGAAGCAGTGACCAAACTTGACTCCTACAATTTCCCCTGGGGACAGGGGCTAAAGCAGAGGCTGAGCAGCCTCTTCTCCAGCACCTAGCTTTAGTCTACCAATTTGTACTCTGGTGAAAGACTTCACTTGACAAAAGGAGTCCGTCCATGCTAAAGGAGCTTGGAAAACATCCTCCTAATGCATGTAGTAGTTGTAAGAGGTGTTCAGTGCAAAGATGTTGGCAAGGAGCACAGGTGGTGTCCATGAGGAGATTCCTGCAGAGCCAGAGGGCAGCTGGGCATGAGTGTGCTTGTGCTTTTAGAGGGATACAGGCAATGTATGTGGAGGCAGAAGGAGCCTTTCCTGTGGTACCTGTGCACACCAGCATGCATGTGTCTGTGTGTGCATGCTTCCTCCTGGGCAGGAAGCTTCAGCTCCTAAGCTCCAAAGACCCCAGATTTGACTCATGCTGAGGCCTGCTGGGACCAGAGGCTCCATTCAGTTGGTGGGGATGCCCCGGTGTTGGGTTTCATGAAAACCTTTTCATTCCAGCAATTAAACAGCTGTAAGCCTTTGCCAATGAGATTAATGAATTCTCCCACCTGGATCCAGGGCAAAGTGCCACTTACACTGCAGGACCTGCTCTGGATCCCTGAGGAGAGCTGCTTTAGGGCCTGTCTGGGTGCATTGGGGTCCATGTAGGCCTCAGAATCAACGGTGCCCTATGGTGGACTTTGGGAGCACTCCCCAGGAATTTTAGAGAGGGGGTCTCCTGGCAGACACTGTCAGCCTCTCTAGAGCCTGAAGCTGGGGCACCTGAAGGGGAGGATGCTCAGCATCTGGGTCCCTGGGCTGGGCAGAATAACCTGCCAGTTCCCTGGGGCCTTGTTAGCAAAGGTAGCATGTGGGGCAGAGTTGATGGGAATGGGGAAGGCCACCTCCTGACTTCTTCAGCCAGAGAGGGTCTGTGAGGGATTCTCCACCATTCACATTGCAAGGTTCAGGACCCTACTAGGTTGGGAACCCCAGGGGCCCAGCCTACCCCATGACAGCAAAGGGTACTCCGCCTTCCTTGTGGGGACCCTCACATCTCCAAGCCAAAGTTCAAGGGTAGAGAAGGCCCAGATACATGTAGTTTTTTTTGTTTTGTTTTTGTCAGTCACTGGGTTTGAACTCAGGGCCTGGGCACTGTCCCTGAGCTTTTGTGCTCAAAGCTAATGTTCTACTACTTTGAACTACAGCTTCACTTTTGATTTTCTGGTTGTTAATTGGAGAGAAGAGTATCGGGTTTCTTGCCCAGGCTGTCTTGGAACCGTAACCCTCAGATCTCAGCCTACTGAATAGCTAAGATTACAGGCTTGATCCACCACACTTTTTTTTGTTTTTTGGTGGGTTGTGGGGCTTGAACTCAGGGCCTGAGCACTATCCCTGAGTGCTTTTGCTCAAGGCTAGTGCTCCCACTTTGAGCTACAGTGCCACTTCTGGAAGTTAATTGGAGATAAGAGTCTCATGGCCTTTACTGTCCAGCCTGGCTTTGAACTGCGATCCTCAGATCTCAACCTCCTGAGTAGGATTACGGGTGTAAACTACCAGCACCTGGTTTAACTGGCTCATGCTTGTAATTCTAGTTTACTCAAAGCTGAGATCTGAGGATTGCGGTTCCAAACCAGCCAGGGCAGGAAAGTCTATAAGACTTATCTCCAATTTACCCCCAGAAAATCTGAAGTAGAACTGTGGTTCAAAGTGGTAGAACGCTAGCCTTGAGCAAAAGAGAGCAGGGATATTGCCCAGGCCCTAAATTTAAGCCCCACAAATGACAAAAACAAACAAGCATGAGCCACTGGCATCTGGCTTCAAACTTGTTCTTTAAATGAGAAGAAATGACATTTTCAAACCTGGAGAAATTCAACACGTTAAAAAATGATATAAATTATTAAGAATGTCTTATTTTTGACAAAGGAGTTTTATACATGTTTTAACATAGTTGTTGCTAGAAGGCTTTGCATGAGAAATAGCTTTCCCAGAGTGACTTTCTGCTCCCTCTTCCAGGTCTCATTTCTGGGGTGACCACTTGGAACTCCGGGTTCTTTTTTTGTAATTTACCTCTGTCTTTGTGACCAATCTACTTCCACCACTATCTCTTAGTTTCTCACCTTTATACTTTGTTACCTTCCCTTCCTCATGTTTCCCCTTACAGTCACCAACACAGATATCTGTTCCACTCCTTCCCTCTCCCCCCCCCATCCCCCCAGTTATGAGTCTCCAGCCACCTGGGGGCAAAGAGGCTTTTAGTGAAGAAGATGGCAGGCCCCTGCCTTGCAAGGGGCATGTTCTAAGTGAGAGACAATGAAAAAGTAAACAAGCCTGGATGTTGGCAGAGAACCAGAGCAAAATAAGGGGCAGTGGATAGATACGTAGCAACTGTCACCTGAGATGGGTTGTCAAGGCAGACTAATCTAAGGAGGTCACATTTGGGCAGCAACCTGAGGTGAGCCGGGCAGTTTTGTGGCTTTGAGGTGCTTCTGGTCTGTTTGTGTTGCCACAACAGAGCACCTGATTGCCTGGGGTGTGGCCAGGGATAGAGCACTTGCCTGGGGCACACTAAGCTCTGCCTACCACTGCAGAAAACAAAAAGCCAGGGGCTGGGAAGGTGGCTCAGTGGTAGAGCGCTTTCCTTGCATGCCTGAGGTCCTGGGCTCCATTCCTCAGCACCACATAAGCAAAAAGAAAAAAGCCAGAAGTGGCGCTGTGGCTCAAGAGGTAGAGCGCTAGCCTTGAGCTGAAGAGCTGAGGGACAGCGCCCAGGCCCAGAGTTCAGGCCCCACGACCGGACCCAAAAAAACAAAACAGAAAAGCAAAAAATAACCACAGATAACTGAGTACTTTATAAGGAAATAAGATTTCTTTAGCTCCTGATTCTGGTGGCTGAGAAGTCCACACAGCATGGTGCCAGCATCTGGCACTGGCCCCCTGGCTGTGTTACAACATGGGGGATAAATTAATGCAGAAGGAGCCGACATGGGTGAGAACAGAAGCTAGAGACAGCCAAGAAAGCCAGCCAGCTGAAGTCTACTTAAAACCATTTTCCTACCAGTGGGAACTAATCCAGTCCTAGGAGACCTGACCTATTCTAGTAGGAGGGCATCATGGCTCCTTTCTGGGGTGCCCATGACCTGACCACCTCCATCTAGCCACCTCTCTCCATTACTTCATGGGGGACCAAGTTTCCAGCACATGAACCTTTAGGGGACAAACGACATCCAAACCATGGCACTAGGGTATCTAAGAGCTCCTTCCAAGGAAAGCCAGTAGTGTGAGTGGAGGGGAGTCTGGAGAGCAGATGACTTTGAAGAGCAGCCCAGGACTGTTGAATTTTATGGTAAAGATAATAAGAAGCCACAGGAGGGATTTGAACTAAAGTGTATCAGGACATCACTGGTCATGAGTTGTTAGCCCCACGATCTTGTGGTCAGTGTTCCTGGGTTCATATGCAATGATCAGTTTCCACAAGAATAAATTCCTGGCATCCTGTGTTAAGAGGTTATCTCTCAGCTTTATGAGGTTGTAGAAGGGACCAGAAGTCAGGCTGAGAATGTCGCTTAGCGGTAGAGTATTTGCCTAGCATGCATGAAGCCCTGGGTTTGATTCCTCAGTACCATGTAAATAGAAAAAGCTGGAAGTGGCACTGTGGCTCAAGTGGTAGAGTGCTAGCCTTAAGCAAAAGAAGCTCAGGGACAGTGCCTAGGCCCTGAGTTCAAGCCCCGGGACTGGAAAAAAACAAACAAAACAACAGAAGATTTCTGAGTTTTAGTTAGGCTCTTCTCCTCCCCCATTTAACTCTGAGCTTAACTCTAGCTGCCTATAGGTCCTGCAACTTCTAGAAGAGCTGGAACTTGGCCCACTTATTCGTTAGTGATATGGGTTCTAGCTTCCTCTGCTCTCCTGTCAGTGGCAATGCTGCTTTCCATGTTCTAAAGATGTCTTGAAATTTCTTATCTGCTGACATCTCTTCTTTATTCTTGTGGGTTTTAAATATTTTACTGACATTCTTATACTTGCAGATTTAACATTTTTGGCATTCTTTGTTCCTTTGTGTAGATCCAAGTTTCCATCTGCTATCCTTTTTTTTTTTTTCACCTGAAGAATTCCCTTTAACATTTCCCACACATCTTCTGGCAATAAGTTCTCTTAGCTTTTGTCTGCAAAAGCCTGTTTTTCTCCTTCATTTTTGAAGAATATTTTCATTGTAAGGATTTTTTGTTTTCCCCAGCACTTTAAGGATTTTACTATATTGTATTGTGGCTTGCATATTTTCTGATGAGAAGTATATAGTGATTCCTGTTTATTCTTCAAGAGGGACCTTCCTGTAATTTTCTTTGTATTTGTCTTACTTTGAGGGTCATTATGCTGGGCATTGGTGGTTCATGCCTGTAATCCCAGCTACTCTGGAGGCTGAGATCTGAGGATCTCAGTTCAAAGCTAGCCCAGGCAGGAAAGTGTGAGACTCTTATCTCTAGTAAACCACCAGAAAACCAGAAGTGGCACTGTGGCTCAAGTGGTAGAGCACTAGCCTTGACCTGAAGAGCTGAGGGATGGCACCCAGGCCCAGAGTTCAAGCCCCACAGCCAACAACAACAACAAAAAGGGGGTCATTGAGTTTCTTGGTTCTGTAGGTTTATCATTGTATTAACAAATTATCATTTCAATACAATTTACCATGAACTTGGTAGCTTAAAAATGACAAAAATTTATTCTCTTTTCTGAAGATTCAAAGTTGGCAGGCTGTACTCCCTCCAAAGGCTCGAGGGGCCTCCTACCTTGCCTCCTCCAGGTTCTGGTGATACTAGGCATTCCTTAGTACTGGTTGTTTAACAGACTCTTTGCCTCGGATTTCACATGGCCTTCTGAACTCAGTTGCCTGGGTACTGTCTCTGAGCTTTTTCCTTCAAGGCTAGTTTTCTACCACCTAGAGCCACAGCTCAAAGTAGCTAGGATTATAGACACTAGTGTTTTATAGACACTAGTCATTGGATTCTGAAACAACCAAGATTATCCTGGATGATGTTTTCTTGAAATCCTTAACATAATTTTATCTACAAGGATGTTCTTCCCAAATAAGGCTACAAGGACAGGTTCTGAGAGTTAGGATACGGACAGATCTTGTATGAGGCACTATTATTCACCCCAACAAAATAGTTTTTAAATCAAATTGGACAAAAAAAATTAGCACTTGGGAGACAGAGGCAGGAGAATTGCAAGTTTTAAGGCCAGCCTGGGACTACATAGTGAGACTATCTCAACCAAATAAAAAATATTCGAGCCAGGCACCAGTGGCTCATGCCTGTAATCCTAACTATTCAGGAGGCTGAGATCTGAGGATTGTGGTTGAAAACCAGCTCAGGCAGAAAGTCCCTATGAGACTCCTATCTCCAATTAACCACCAGAAAACTGGAAGTGACAATGTGGCTCAAAGTGGTAGAGTGTTAGCCTTGAACAAAAGAGCTTAGGGACAGTGCTCAGACATGGAGTTTAAGCCCCACAACTGACCCCCGCAAAAAAATAAAATTGGAAAAATGTGTCCTTTTTTTACATATGTCTTATTTCCTCTATGTCCATATTGGGATTCCAGTTATACATATGGTAGAATTCTGGACAGTATTTCACAAATGACTGAGACTCTGATTTTTTTTTTTTACAGCACCTGTTTTCTCCTTTGTATAAGTTCTGTTGTTGTTTTCAAATTCAGTGATCTTTTTTGAAAAAAATATATATAAATTCTTAATTTCTTGTTTTGGTCAGTTGTGGGGCTTGAACTCTGGGCCTGGGAGCTGTCCCTTAGCTCTTCAGCTCAAGGCACTCTTGAACCACAGTGCCACTTCTGGTTTTCTGGAAGTTTATTAGAGATAAGAGTCTCATGGACTTTCCTGCCTGCGCTGGCTTCAAACTACAATCTTTAGATCTCAGCCTCCTGAGTAGCTAGGATTACAGATGTTAGCTACTAGTGCCTGATTTCTAATACTTTTTTTTTTTGGCAGTACTGGAATTTGAACTCATGGACTTGTACCTACTAATCTGCCACTTGAGCCATGCCCTAAGTCCTTTATTGCTTGCTTGTTCGCTTCTTTCTTCTTTTTTCTTTTCCTCCCTCCCTCCCTCCCTCCCTCCTTTCCTCCCTTCCTCCCTTCCTCCCTTCCTTCCTTCCTTCCTTCCTTCCTTCCTTCCTTCCTTCCTTCCTTCCTTCCTTCCTTCCCTTCCTCCCTTCCTTCCTTCCTTCCTTCCTTCCTTCCTTCCTTCCTTCCTTCCTTCCTTCCTTCCTTCCTTCCTTCCTTCCTTCTTTTGTCTCATGTTTTTCCTCAGAGCAGGCCTCAGATTGAAATCCTCCTATCTACTTATGTAGGAAGATCTTGTAGCTGAGATTACAAGTCTCCACCACCATGCCCAGGTCTTTTCACCTAGGCTGTCCTCAAACCATGATCCTTCCAATCTCTGCCTCCCAGCTAACTAGGATTACAAGTGTGAGCCATCATGCCTGGCCTCGTTTCTAGCATTTTTGTTTTTTTCCCTCTAATTTTTCTAGTTCCCGGGACTGAACACAGGGCCTCACACTACATGATGGGTAAGTGCTCTAGCACTGAGCTACATTACCAGTAATTTTTAACCTGACATTGGACACTAAGCAGCTGGATTTTTTTGTTCTTCCTTTAAAGAGTGCTAGGCTTTGTTCTGGCAAACTAAATAAAATGCTTGCAAATGAATATGATCTTTTTGAGGGTGTTTCAGTTTGTTAGGGTGGGTCTAGGTGGGCCTTTTCTCTAGGGTTAGTTTAGCTCTACTATTAAGGCATAACACTTCTGGGATTTCTGAGAATTTATCAGTTCATTGCTCTTTTTTACACTATCTTACTATACATACACGAAGTTTAATCATCAGCAAAGATTCAAGAGAACTTTTCTTTTTTTTTTTTGGAAAGGCTCATGCCCTTGTAGAACTCTGCCCTTCAATTTCTACTTACCTCAGAATCCTTGGAGTCTTGTCTCTGTCTCCACAATTCAGTAAGACCACCAACCTCTGCGGGGGATTCCTCTTCTGAATTACATGCTGGAGTATTCCCCCAGACAGAAACCAGGGAAGTCATAGAACCAATTAGTAGTAAAATAATAACAATAATAAAATCAATAGTCATTGATTGTTTTGGTTACTTAATCCAGAGATCCCAGTCTTACACTCCAGTGTCTGGAAGGAATTTTTTCAGATTGTCATTCTCTCATTTAGCTATTTTATGGTGGGAGTGGAATTTCAGCTGTCTCATCATGGCTGAAAGAGAAACCTTTTACTGGCATTTCAGTCAAGTTTTGGCAAAGAAGGAGGAGTTACATGCATATGGTCAGTTTGCTGTATTTAACTTTAAGTCATAGACTCCTGTGATATATTTAAATACTTGCATTTACCATATATGATTTTATCACACAGCAAAAGTCTCATGCCACATAATCATGCTATAATAAAATAATAGGACAGTCTGGGAAGGTGGCTCAGTAGTAGAGTGCTTGCCTTGCATGCATGAGGCCCTGAGTTCGATTCCTCAGCACCACATAAGCAGAAAAAGCCAGAAGTGGTGCTTTGGCTCTAGTGGTAGAGTGCTAGCCTTGAGCTGAAGAGCTGAGGGACGGCACCCAGGCCCAGAGTTCAGCCCCCACGACCAACAAAAATAAATAAATACATAAAATAATAGGACTTTGGAAATTGTTAATACATAGTGTCTCCCTGGCATAAGGCATGTCTTTGAAGTTGTGCTCTCAACATGTTCTTCTATTGCTATCAAGATATTACTGAACCTGCGTGGTCCTAGGTGGACAGGAAAGGAGGAATTCCTTCCCCTCACCCAGTGTTTCTTTCTGCCCTATCTTCTTAGCTCCTCTTACCTGGCTGCAGCTCATGATGTCAACTTTGTGACACAGCCAGAGTTGCTGCCTGCTGAAGGGCTGCGAGGCTCAGGCCAGCCGCCTCAAAAGTGATCAGGGCTACGTCTTCACTTCCTCCAGGTGGACATCGAGCAGCTGGATCCCCGTGGTCGGACTCCCCTGCACCTGGCCACCACACTGGGGCACCTGGAGTGTGCCCGGGTGCTTCTGGCGCATGGTGCAGATGTGGGCAGGGAGAATCGCAGTGGCTGGACAGGTGGGCACCCCTGTTAACCCTGGCTCCACAGCCAGGGTGTCCCCAGTATCAGGAACTTCCCCGGGGTTGGCTTCAGTGTCCTGCCCTGTAACCTTACCTCCCTTTGCCCAGTGCTGCAGGAGGCTGTGAGTACCCGGGACTTGGAGCTGGTGCAGTTGGTGCTGCGGTACCGGGACTACCAGCGGGTGGTGAAGCGGCTGGCAGGCATCCCTGTGCTCCTGGAGAAACTGCGCAAGGTGAGGCCTGACCTCCTGCCTCCCCCCTGGGGCCCTGCACGCCATTTCTAGTGCTGGCTCAGTTCCTCTCCTTGTTATCCTTCAGGCCCAGGACTTCTACGTGGAGATGAAGTGGGAGTTCACTAGCTGGGGTAAGAGGGGTGGATGGGTCTGGGTCCTGCCTGGTACACCCTCCCATTGCTCTTTGTGGGGCTGCTTCTCTTCAGGCTCTCAGCTTAATGCCACCTCCTCAGCTAGGTGTCTTCAGAGTACCCCAGACACTGTCCTCTTCCTCTATTAATTCTTTCACTCAGTAGTGATTTGCTGGTTCACTCCCATGCTGGAAGGTAAGTGCCAGAGGGCACGAGTCCTGTCTGGTTCAATGTTGTATCCCTGTGGACTGGAATAGTGCCTAGCATGTAGTAGGTGTTCAATAAATATTGACAGCGTGGAAGAGAGGGTGAGTGAATGAATTAATATGCAGAGGCTGCCATAGACTTAGTAGTGGCTGAGTCTTGCCTGTCCCCAACCTTCTGCCCTTTGCATCTGAGGGAATGTGGCTGTATTTGTTGGGGGTAGAAGTGGAAGGAGAATCTGCTCTCCTACCAGTGACCTCCCCCTTTTCTGACCACAACACTGACTCTAACTCCTATGCCCTAAGCTCTGGTCCAGGCTGTGTAGGTCATACATACTGAAGTCACCTCTGCCCTTCATTTCCACCTAGTGCCCCTGGTGTCCAAGATCTGCCCTAGTGATACCTACAAAGTATGGAAGAGTGGGCAGAACTTGAGGGTAGACACTACGCTCCTGGGCTTTGATCACATGACATGGCAGCGAGGGAACCGAAGCTTCGTCTTTAGGGGTCAAGGTCAGGCAAGCAAGAGGTGGGGCAGAGAGGATGGGACAAAGCCTTGTGCCAGTCTCACCCCCTGTGCTGTTCTGTGGCTGCCAGACACAAGTGCCATAGTCATGGAGATTGACCACGACCGCCGGGTAGTATACACAGAGACATTGGCACTGGCGGGGCAAGACCGGGAGTTGCTGCTGGCGGCGGCCCAGCCTACAGAGGAGCAGGTGCTGAGCCGCCTCACTGCACCTGTTGTCACTACGCAGCTTGACACCAAAAACATCTCCTTTGAGAGGTGAGTGGGAATCACCTGGCCAGCCTGGAGCTAGCCTCCTGGGTTCCCACCTCACATAGATTACTTTACTTCCTCAGGAACAAGACCGGCATCCTGGGCTGGCGCAGTGAGAAGACAGAGATAGTGAATGGGTATGAAGCCAAGGTGAGACCTGCCAGAGCCAGTAACACACGTGATTAGGACTGGACTGGACAGGAGGCTCCTGACCAGCCCTAGTTTACAGGCTCCGAGGCAATAGAGCATGCAAGCAAGGGCCTTAGAATAATGCTTACCCCAGGAGATGGGCATTTACCATATTCCTGTCCCTGGCGCAGTTCCAGCGTTAGACAGCTGTATGTACTTACCTAGTCCTCTCGCCACGCAGGCGCTCTTGCCTCCCTTTCACACATGTGGACTGGGTTCTTTCCCTGTATCCCATTTCATCTTTAATGTTTTTCATCTTGATATGGTAATACCAAGCTAGACTGACTCGTGAGGACAGGGATTGGGTTTGGCTTGCTCATCATTGTATGTCTAGTGGTCACCTCCAAGGATGGCATGGAAAGGCGTCTCAAAAAATGTGTGTTAAGCCAGGTGCCGGTGGCTCACACCTATTATCCTAGCTACTCAGGAGGCTGAGATCTGAGGATTGCAGTTCAAAGCTAGAAGTGGAGCTGTGGCTCAAGTAGAGTGCTAGTCTTTTTTTTTTTTTTTTTGGGTCCGGTCGTGGGGCCTGAACTCTGGGCCTGGGCACTGTCCCTCAGCTCTTCAGCTCAAGGCTAGCACTCTACCACTTGAGCCACAGCACCACTTCCGGCTTTTTTCTTTTTGCTTATGTGGTACTGAGGAATCGAACCCAGGGCCTTGAGCATGCAAGGCAAGTGCTGTACCACTGAGCCACCTTCCCAGCCCTAGAGTGCTAGTCTTAAGCACAAAAGCTGAGGGACAGAGTCCAGGCCCTGAGTTCAAGCCCCACGACCAGCCCAGAACTGTGTGTTAAGCCAGGTGCTGGTGGCTTATGCCTTAATCCTAGCTACTTGGGAGGTTGAGACCTGAATATAGAGGTTCAGCCTGTGCAGACAAATCCAAGATCTTTTTTTGTTGTTGTTGTTGGTCATGGGCCTTGAACTCTAGGCCTGGATGCTATCTCTCAGTTCTTCAGCTCAAGGTGAGTGCTCTGCCACTTGAGTCACAGCACCACTTCTGGTTTTCTGGTGGTTAATTGGAGATAAAAGTCTCATAAACTTTCTTGCCTGGGCTGGCTTTGAACCGCAATCCTCAGATCTGAACCTCCTAAGTAGCTAGGATTACAGGCAGCTACTGGTGCCTGTTTTTTTTTTTTGCCAGTCCTGGGACTAGAACTCAGGGCCTGAACACTGTCCCTAAGCTGCTTTTTCCTCAAGGCTAGCACTCTACCTTGAGCCACAGTGCCAATTCTGGCCTTTTCTGTTTATGTGGTACTAAGGAATCAAACCCAGGACTTCATGTATGCTAGGCAAGCACTCCACTACTAAGCTACATTCCCAGCTCAAAGATTCTTTTTGTTGTTGTTGTTGTCGGTCATGGGGCTTGAACTCTGGGCCTGGGCACTATCCCTCAGCTCTTCAGCTCAAGGCAAGCGCTCTACCACTTGAGCTACTTCCGGTTTTCTGGTGGTTTATTGGAGATAAGAGTCTCACGGTCTCTCCTGCCCGGGCTGGCTTTGAACCGCGATCCTCAGATCTCAGCCTCCTGAGTAGCTAGGATTACAGGCGTGAGCCACCAGCGCCCGGCAGCCCAAAGATTCTTATCTTCAATTGACCAGCAACAATCTGGAAGCAGCGGTGTGGGTCAAGTGGTAGAGCACTAGTCTTGAGCAAAAGAGCTAGGCCAGAGCAGAAGACCTTGAACTTCAAATCCCAGTACCAGCACATACCAACACACATGCTGGGTTCCCCAGCAAGACAAAAATATTAGTTTAATGAATGAAAGATCTATTTACTTCCCCAAAGGCCCGGGAACCAGAGCAAAGAGCCACTCCAGGACCTTTTATTGCACACAGCCACTTTTTCTGTGTCCTCAGGTATATGGGGCCTCCAATGTAGAACTCATCACACGGACTCGGACGGAACATCTTTCAGAACAGCACAAGGGCAAGGTCAAAGGTAATGAGGCCAAGGTGGATGGGAAGAAGTACTGTAGGACTGGAGGAAGTAGATTCCACTCAGAACCCATTTCAGTATTCGTTTTGGCAGCCCAGCAATAGCCAGGATGGCCTATTCAGGCAAACATTTGAAGTGCCAAGTCACTGCAGCTGCCTAGTGTACTAAGATTCTTAGGACTTACTTAAGCTCAGCAGACAGGCATACCACAATTAATGCCTGCATTTAGGAGTAGAAGAGAGGCCAGGCGTTGGTGGCTCACACCTGTAATCCTAGCTACTCAGGAGGCTGAGATCTGAGGATTGGGGTTCAAAGCCAGCTCGGGCAGGAAAGTCCGAGAGACTCTTTTTTTTTTTTTTTTCTTCAGTCGTGGGGCTTGAACTCTGGGCTTGGGCGCTATCCCTCAGCTCTTCAGCACAAGGCGAGCACTCTACCACTTTAACCACAGTGACACTTCCGGTTTTCTAGTCGTTTATTGGAGATAAGAGTCTCACAGACTTTCCTGCCAGGGCTGGCTTTGAACCTCGATCCTCAGATCTCAGCCTCCTGAGTAGCTAGGATTACGGGCGTGAGCCATGGGCACCTGGCTCCAGGAGACTCTTATCTCCAATAAACCACACAGAAAACCAGAAGCAGCTCTGTGGCGCAAGTGGTAGAGTGCTTGCCTTGAGCTGAAGTGCTGAGTGATAGTGCCCACGCCCAGAGTTCAAGCTTCATGACTGACAAAAATAAGTAAAAGAAAAAAAGAAAAGAAAAGAAAAAAAAAGGAGTGGAAGAGATATCATGCATGCCATTTATCAGCTAGTCTAGTGTACTGTGACATGGCCTGGGTAGAAAGTCAGGGGAGCCTGTTACTGACTCTATGTGTCCATATGTATTAAATTCTCTGGGCATTAGTTAACCTGTCTCAAACAGAAATGCATAATTCCTACATCACAGGAGAACAAATAGATACTTGTGTCCAGTAGCACCAACCAGGGAAGGCTTTGGAAGCCTTTTATTCCAGTTATGCTTGCAGTGGTCAGGGCCTGCCCCTTAAAGTCTTCAGTGGCCTTTAGATGAAGATGCGTGGGGATGTTGTGTGAGCAAGCTGCCTTCCCCCCCATTCCAGGGACCAAGCCTCCTCCCTAGGTCCTGGGTGTTGTCACATCTGAGGTACCCTCCATGTGTGTGGGGTTGAGTGTCCTGAGATACCACATTTCTTATAGGTTGTAAGACACCTCTGCAGTCTTTCCTGGGAATTGCTGAGCAGCATGGTGGTCCTCAAAATGGGGTGAGTGTGTACCAGGGCCATCACTGTGGAGGGGTATGGATGTGGCTTAGGAAGCTTGGTCTATATGTGTCTCCACAATGCCCAAGGCCATGTCAGCTCCACATTGGCAGGGAGGAGAGCTGGGGCCCTGTGGTACCAAGAAGCTCCCTGGCATTGGATTGAGAACTCATGGTCTCTCCCATGTGGTATAGACCTTGATTACTCAGACCCTGAGCCAAGCCAACCCCACTGCCATCACTGCAGAAGAATACTTCAACCCCAACTTCGAGCTTGGCAACCGGGACATGGGCCGTCCCATGGAACTGACCACCAAGACACAAAAGTGAGGCCCCCAGCTTCTGCTTGGGAGGGGTGGGCAGGGATCGAACTCCCAGAGGTGCTGGGAGGCCACGGAATCCTTCCTGCAGCAACCCTTACCCCTTCGGATCTGGGGGGCAGGTTCAAGGCTAAGCTGTGGCTGTGTGAGGAGCACCCCCTGTCCCTGTGTGAGCAGGTGGCCCCCATCATTGACCTCATGGCTGTTAGCAATGCGCTTTTTGCCAAGCTGCGGGACTTCATCACCCTGCGTCTGCCTCCTGGCTTCCCAGTCAAGATTGGTGAGAAGGGGCTGGGAAGGTGGCTCGGTGGTAGAGCGCTTGCCTCGCATGCATGAGGTCCTGGGTTCAATTCCTCAGTATCACAGAAGCAGAAAAAGTCAGAAGTGGTGCTGTGGCTCAAGTGGTAGAGTGCTAGCCTTGAGCTGAAGAGCTCAGGGACAGCGCCCAGAGTTCAAGCCCCATGACTGACAAAAAAGAGGTTTGGTGAGAAATAAACTTGACCCTACACACCACCACTTCCTTTAGCACTTTCAGAGGTTGGGATGGAGTTCGGATGAGGTCAGGGGAGCAGCCCTGAAGTGTGATGGGGGCTGTGTGTGTGCAGTGCCTGATGCTTCTCTCATCCCCAGAAATTCCAATCTTCCACATCCTCAATGCCCGCATTACCTTTGGGAACCTCAATGGCTGCGACGAGCCTGTGCCTTCCGTCCGAGGCAGCCCCAGCAGCGAGACCCCCTCCCCAGGTAGTGACTCCTCCAGTGTCAGCAGTTCCAGCTCTACAAGTAAGACTCACACCCCTCACAGTCTTGCCCTCTCTGAATTCAGCTCAGTTCCACCCCCATGCTGCTTTAGGGCAGCCTGGAGGGGTAGGCCCAGCATGCCTGACCCTCAGATCCTTCCCCCAGCCTCATGCCGCAGCTGTGAGATCTCCCCAGCCTTGTTCGAAGCCCCACGCGGCTACAGTGTGCTGGGTGGCCAGCGAGAGGCAACAGCCCGGGACGATGACGACGACCTGCTGCAGTTTGCCATTCAGCAGAGCCTGCTTGAGGCGGGCAGTGAGTATGACCAGGTGTGTCCCTGATGCCACGCCGGGCCATGCAAAGTGTGGAGTTGCACAGCTAACAGGCCCCTCCCTCCAGGTCACAATCTGGGAGGCGCTAACCAACAGCAAGCCAGGCACCCACCCTATGTCCTATGAGGGTCGCCGACAGGACAGGTCAGTGCATGATAGGCCAAAGAGAACTCTCCCCACCCCCACCAAACACACAGAGTCTCTCAGTACTCCCCTTACACTGAGTGAAGACGCTAGAACCTTTCTATGCCTAGAGAACATGTATTCTTTAGGAAGGCCCCTACCTGGTACCCTTTCCTGATGCTGAGTCATAGCCAGAGCTCCCCCTAAGCAGGTAGAGGGCAGATCCTCATAGAAGAAATAGGGGATACCAGATAGGATGCTGGGGCCAAGATGTGTAACACTGGGGTGGGGGCCCCCAACTAAGCGCCTCCTATTGAGGGGTTGTGGACCCGCTCTGCTCTGGGGCCTCCATGCTGTCTCTCACCCTAGAGCAGAGCAGGTGCACAGGGAGCACTCCACAAATCCTCCCCGCCCCCAGGAGCGCCCCGCCGACGCCACAGCGACAGCCCGTGCCCCCAGCCCCAGTCCCCAGTCCAAGGCCCAGTCCTGGCCCCGGCTCCAGCGGCCGCATGTTCCCGAGTTACGACGAGCAGCTGCGGCTGGCCATGGAACTGTCTGCGCAGGAGCAGGAGGAGCGGCGGAGGCGTGCGCGCCTGGAGGAGGAGGAGTTGGAGCGCATTCTGCGGCTCTCGTTGACCGAACAGTAGCGCCCCCTGCTGGGCCCCTCGCCCACTCCATGCACAACCCCACGCGGGGCCAGAGCGCAACATGCCGGGGCCAGTGCACCTGCCGAGCTGCGGCTGGAGTCTGGAGCCACCGCCTCAGGCGTGTGGCAGCGCACCAGGCACAAGACGGGGAGGGGTTTGACCTGGGCGCGGGATAACTTTCCAGGCCAGGGCCCTGGAGGCAACTGGAACTGCCAGAACCTCTTTGTTTGGCTGTATCTTGACCCCCTAATCCGCTTCTGTGGGCTCAGATATGCCCAAGGGCGGAGCCAGGTGGTCCTGAAGAGGAAACTGTTAGAGGAGCATTGTCTCCATCTCTGGCTCCTGGCCGGCCCTCCTTCCCGCTCACTGACCCCATTCCAGGACACTGCCCCTGAAGCCTTTGCATCTCCGCTCTTCACCCCCTGGGAGGCAGCTGAGCTTCCCGTGTGCTGTGTTGCTGCTTTGTCCCAGACACAAACCAGCACATCAGGGGCCCAGCATCCCTGCCCTCCACATCCCGTCATTTCAGCGTCAAGTGCACTTAGCGGGGTGCCCTGCTTCCTCAACCCCCACACCCATCCTGGGTCTCAGGGTGGTCCCAGCTTCTCCTCGGGCAGCCAGAAGTTGGAATCCCCATGCTCAAGGCACATTTTTCTGATCAGGTTGTGTGTCCAAGGTCGCCCCCCGCCCCCCGGCCTGGGCAAGGCCTGACTACTTTGTGGTGCCTTGAAGAGTGTGTATGTGGGGCGGGGAAGGTATTGGGCTGGGGGCAAGCACTAGATCTGACACAAAACTGGCTACAAAGGGGTTGCCGAGGACCCTGGCACCACCACCTACCCTTCCCACCAGCTGCTGCTAGCCCTCTGTGGTTGTGCATCCTTGTCCCCGCTCTGGGGGCTGACTAACCCTTCATCCAATGGTGCTAACCCCCGGCTCTCCCCACCCACCACAGAAGCACAGGCCCTGCCAGGGGCAGGGGCCCACCGCACACTCTTGTCCATGGCCTCTTGTACTGGCCTTTCTGCTCAGCCAGTGAGGCTTAGAAGGGGACAGAAGAAAAGAGCAACAACAACAAAAATGTCCTTCCCACTCCCTTTCCTGATGCCAGGGGCACCAGACTGATTATGAGGCACAAATAAAAGAGGCTTCAAAATGAAGATTTTCTTACCTGACTTTACTGGGGGAGGAGAACCCCTGGTGGGTGGGAGTTGGGACCCTGTTGAGCCATAGTGTGTTGACTCTGAGGGTTTAACTGCTGTCTGGTGGTGGGCCCTCAGCCCAGGGTTGTATTTTCTAGGTTCCCAGCACTTGCAGAGGCTAGAGGCTCTCCCTCATTCTCACCCATGCAGGAGGCACAGATTTTGTAAAATATTCCATTTTCCTCGCAGAGGGGGAGGGGGAGGGGCACTGCGTGCTGGGTGTGGGTGAACCAGTTTCCTCACGCCAGTTCTGAGATTTCTTAGGCAGGGACTATCTCAAGGAAACCACCTTCTCTGGCCATGGAAAGGGAGAGCCCACTGCCTAAAACTGCTGAGTGTCACCAGTGGGTTGGACTTCGTAGGCAAAGGATTGTGCATATGTCTGCAGAACTGGGGACCCGTCATCTGTCTGAATTACCACGAATGGGTGGTTAATCAAGTAAGCTGAGTGAAAAATCCTTCATTTTCCCCAGCAGGGGTAGGCCCACTGAAAAGTCATCCCTTTGGGTTGAGGCACAAACTTCCTAACTTGCACAAGCATCGCGCGAATACTAACTACTTCCCCTGCCCTAGGTGAGGAATAGAGGTGGATACCACCCCGCCATGCAGCACCATTGCTGAGGCCTTCCTAGGCCAGCTCCTGCGCACAACCTGGCCCCTGCCAGACATGTGAATCTCCCCTACACTCTGTCCAGGTGTCTGGCGAGGGGTGGGATTTCTTTCCTAGTCCGGATGAATCCCAACCCAGGGACCCAGGCAGGTGAGAGCTGGCGTCCTAGACCACAACCCAGGGTGGGGTGGAGTCCATGCGTCCCACTCTGTCCTGCCTGCGGGTCTGCGGGCTAGTCAGTGCCATCCACCAATTCGCACAGCATATTCTCCAAAGCGGTGATGCGCTCCTCCTGTGCCTGCACCCTTTCTCGTAGGGCCTTAATCTCCTCCAGCAGCGTCTCCAGGGTGTGTTGCTATTGGGCGTGAAGGACAGAGGCCAGGTCAGAGGATTATGAGGATATGCAGACTGAGTCTGGGTACAGAGGGTCAAGATCTCACCGACAGGGGGGCGTCACTAGCGGATTGGCTACGGCGGGGGCCGGAGGGGGGTCGCACATCCAGGATGTTGCGCTTGGTGACCCGGAGCTCGCGGTGCTTGGGGGGCACGTAGCCATCCTTCAATGAAATGAGCACAGGCTCAGCATCTTGACCTGCTAGCCATTCATCTGCTTCCAAGGCTGGCTCTGGGCCTGGAGTGTCCGGGTATAGATCGTCCTGGAACAGGTCTGACTGCGGAAGTGGATGAACAGGCAGACTCCTGTGAGCTGGGGCGCCAAGCCTGCCGCAGTCCCTTCCTCCTCGGGCCCCGACCCATCCTCACCTTGCGGGGCACAGTCATAACGATGGGTTCACACTTTCGTTCGTGCAGCTTGTAGAACCTGAAAGGAAATGGTGCTCAGCACCCTAGAAGATGCTACTTCCTCCTCTCATCATAGCCCAGGGGTTGGAGGCCAACACTTGCTTAGTTTTACCACATGCATTGATCTTTACATTCACGATCAGTCCCTAAGGCAAAACACTTCTCAATGTGTGTCATCAAAGAATGTCAGCCTAATGTGGCTGGTACTTCAAAAAGAAAAAAGAAAAAAAAGATTTCATCCCACCTCAATCTTTTCTTTTCCAAAGCCCTGTGTCTTTGGGGAAACCCCAAAGGTCAAGAAAGACCTGACATGAATATGGGATGGAGGCATGCATGCAGGAGGGACCAAGGCTGCTGACCGGGCAATCTCGCACTTGCTGACATCCAGCCCCCGCTTGGGCATGAAACCCATGCCGCGCTGCGGCTCTTTGCTGCTGAATGTGTTCAGGTAATGCACGAAAGGTGGTTCGTCGGTAATTTCAAAGTACCGGATACTGCTGTCACCCTGCAAAACCAGTCCATTCAGAGGGTCCAGGCTGCGCCCTCACATCTCTATCCTGCTTCATTCTCCCGCCTGGCCTTGAGCAGCGCACCTTGCCACACAGGTAGACGATGCTGGAGTCTGGATCATAGAAGGGCAGTAGGACTCCGTTGCTTGTGTCCATCTCCTGCAGTGCCACTGGCTCCTCGAAGTTGTTCTGCCCGGGCACAGGAGGTGTCATCTGCCCTGCTTATCCCTTTGGAATCCCCTCTACTTCCTGCCTGCCCCAAATTCCATGCGTACACAGGGGGCAGCTCTTTTGAGAGCGACAGGTTCCTCCCTTAGACATGTCACCCCAGCACATTGTCCACTTGTCCACCACCCACTTGTTCCCCACCCCCCCCCTCCCCTGTGCTGCTGCATGCAATCACCGCAAACCACCCCCAGGGACTCGGCATCACCAGGTGGAGGCGCCAGCGCGAACTCCTTCAGGCGACGCAGCAAAACCCGGCAGAGGGGGATGGGTGTGGAGATGGCAGGCGCTGCGGAGGTAGCAGCAGCCTCCAGCCCTGTCCAGGTGGGCACGCCCTGGGGGGGGGCGCTTGGCCCCTCTCCCGTGATGCCAGTCCCCGGGGCACACACCCCCAAGCCTCCAGCTGTGTTACCGGGTCCCACAGGCCCAGCTCTCGCTGGCTCATGCGGGTGAATCCCGTGGTGAAGATATGGCCCTGGCGCGTGAAGACAGCCCGCATGGGCCTCATCCCCTCGTGGGCCGCAAACCTCTCCTGGGGGAGGGGGAGAAGGGAGGGGCATCACCCAACTGTCTGGGGAACAATGGAGGGCTGAGCAACCCGTGTGCTGTCTGGGAAACTGGGGTGGAGACAGGGAGATATTAAAGGGTCCTACAGATTCACTGCGGATGTTTTGGGCGGGGGTGGGGTGGGGAAGGGGAGGCAATGGCTGGCCTCTGGCCTGGAGAACATCTGGGCCAAGACGCACGGCGGTCCACAGACCCCAAGCCCTCAAGCGCCCTCATAGGCCGATCCCTAGAGCAGGTGAGGTCGTCTGGCTTCTCCTCTCTGGTGTCCTGGGTGCGGGTCACGGCCCTCGGGGAGGGCGCTCCTGGCCGACCCAGCGAAGGAAGGAGGAAGCGAGCGAGCGAGCGCGCCTGGCGCGGCCTGGCCTACCGGGTCCCAGAGCGCGACTTGCCGCTCACTCATCCTGCTGAAGCCGGTGCTGAGCAGCTTCCCGTCTGCGGTGAAGACCGCCCGCAGCGGGCGGGCGCCCTCGTGAGGCCGGGCTCGCTCCTGCTCACGGGGTGAGTGGGTTAGAGCGGCCGCCTCCTGCCGCTCCACCCACGCGCGCTCCACGCAGACATGCTCGTGCTCGGCACCCCAGGTTAGACTGATGGCGAGTCAAGCCAGGGCTTGACTCCTCCCAGAACACTCAGCTGGGGTTGCCCAGCCCCGCCCAGCGGGGTCAACAAGAGCGGGAAGCCCGCCAACCAGTGGTCAGACCCTAAACCCAGGAGGATGGCGCTGGATGCCCTCTGAGAGGAGAGGGTCCGGGAGCTCAGTTTTCATGCAGGTTCTGATGGGAGACGGAATTTCCAGGGTCTCCCCTCCACCATCTCAAAGCAAACAGACCTCTCTGCTTCAGGAGAGGTGAAAGGAGAGGAAAGGAGGTGAGGGGAGAGGATGCTCAGGGAGGGAAACGAGCAGGGCAGAGAATTGTAGGCTGGAGACTTTTTCTTAGGGCTGGGATTGGGGTTGCAGAGACTTGTGTCGAGCCAAGACTGAGCTCTGGAGTAGGAATAGGACTGGTGAAAGCTGGACCAGGGGTTCTGCTGGCTGTGGTATATGGAGTGCTAGCAGCTGGTCACCAGGGAAGGGCTTGTAGGCAGTGGTTAGGTACTCACCGCCACCACTTGGCCTTTCCGAGGATCGATGATGCGCAGAGTCTTGTCCTTGCAGGTGGTGGCTAGCAGGGTGCCGTTGTTGTTCCAGCAAACACTGTGGATGAGGTCCGGATGCAGGTCCTCCAGGCTCAGCAGCACCTCTCCAGTGCCCACATTCCAGATGATGATCACATTATCACCACCTATCCAGAGTGGCCAGATATGGTCACCTGGGCCCCGCCTTTGCCACCCCCACCTTCGTCTGCAGTAGAGACCTTCCCTAAGCTCTCATACCTGCACTAAGCAGGACATTCCTGGCAATAGGATGCCAGGAGAGGATGCCCACTCGCTTGGAGTGGCCTTCAAGTGTGATAATAGGTTCTGTAATGTTGCGCACAGGAGTGTAGTCTGGGATCTGCCACACCTGGATGGGACAAAAAGGCAAAGTGTATGTAGGATAAGGAACCAGCTCTTTATTCCTCTCTACCCTCCATCTCTACTCCTTAGCTCTACTGGCTCTCTCAAGTGGTAAGGATCAAATACAGGGCAAGATCTAGTAGTGTCTGCCTAGGGCAGAAGCAGCTAGGAACCAGAGGAGGCACGGCCAGCTCTCCAGAGACCTTCCCATTCACTCCAGCAGGCATTGTCCCCCTGCTCTTTGGGCCCCAAGTTATCCATGGCTATAATTAGTCCTTAGCAGTGGATCCTGGGAGGGAATAGGCATGGAGTTAAAAATAACCTGGTTAATGGGCAGGGCAGGTCAGGACTCTGGGACTTTATTTCCTAGCACTTTGCTCAGCACAGGTGAGACAGCTGTGCATATTTATTCTACCCAACTTTAACAGCATCCACCTGGCTCCTACCATGATGGTGGTGTCATCCGAGGCACTGGCGATAACATTGTCATTGTGGGGGCACCAGTCGATGTCCAACACAGGGGCAGTGTGTCCAGTAACCAGTGGGTAGTTCTTATCCACTCGTCCTGTCTGGAAGGATCAGAGAGGGAGAGATGGAGCCACGCTCCTGTGTGTCATCTCTGTGTGTGTGTGAGTGTGTGTGTGCACGCGCGCCCTCACACTACAGATCTAACCCAGGGCCTCACACATACTAGCATTCTGCCATTGAGCTACATTCACTCATTCATCCTGTGTTTTTGAAATGGAGAGTAGGTTTGTTATGTATCAATTAAATATGTCTTCTGTTTGCAGACATGACTCTTAACCTCTAACCCCAAAGTTTTAACCCCAAAGTTTACTCTGAGTGTGTTTAAAGGAAGAAAGTTGAAATAATTTCTATTAGGGAATCTGAGAAGCAAGCCAGGGCCCACAATAAGAGTCTAGTAAAGAATCCAGATAAACTTTCACTCTAGTGCTTTTGAAAAGACATGTATATGGAAAAGGCTTTTCTTTTTCCTTCCTTCCTTCCTTCCTTCCTTTCTTTCTTTCTTTCTTTCTTTCTTTCTTTCTTTCTTTCTTTCTTTCTTTCTTTCTTTCTTTGACAGGGGCTCTCTCTGTAGCTAACCTCAAACTTGTAATCCTCCTGCTATCGCCTCCCAAGTACTAGGACTATGGCTGTCCACCACAGTCCATGTCCATGTGAGAAGACTGTTCTTGAACCTGTCTGTGGAAAGCCTCTAGTGGAAGAAACCAATATGAGGCAAAACTCAATACTAACCAACTCCAGCAAGTCTCTCTTTTGTCACTGGCTTTACCTTGGAAGCACAGAAATAGGAAATCCTAAAGCCTATTATTCCTTAGTAGGGGCTGAGAATTCAACTCTTTGGGTCTTCATTGACTGCTTGTAGAGGCTCTGAGGCCTTTGCAGGGACTGGCATTGATGTAGATCAGGCAGTAGGGGAGAAGGGTAGCCAGGAAGCATTGAAATGGCAGTCATACTCAGGGAGGAGGTGGCTCTAGCTGAAATTTGAGCCTTGGGGATGCAGTCTCTGGATAGTGTCTGCATTGTCCTGGGTGAGTCACAGGCTATTGTCAGGTCTTTTCTTGACCTTGCTACTGTGCCTCTCCCCCGCCCTTTCCCCAGTAGAGGGGCCAGAATCCCAGTCAAGGTCAAACCTTTGGGTGTCCATCCTGGGTGTAGAGTCTTCAGGTTGCTTTATAAAAGTGACAGTCATTGCCTGCCCCCCTTCCCTAGGGCAGGGAGGGCTCTGGTCTTAAATGTTATGTCTTTGCCCTTTACTCTCATTCTACTCCATTGCCAGAACCAAAGTGGGAGGAGTCAGGAATGCTTTGGATAGAGTCTGACTCTGTTCTTAAGTGTGCTGCTCTAGGATGTGATTTAATCAAATAAGCATCCAGAGCTGAGGAAGGAGGATCTCCAGCCCCAAAACATGAGGGATTGTGATTTTAGGAGAGACAGGGACAGAATCCCGCTAAATCTTCATTCTGCTGCATCTTGACCATCCCTATTACCCAATTCCCATGCAGATCCCTACTAGAAGCAAGGTGCTGCATAGAGGTGGAGGGCCTAGGTCACAGTGGTCACAGTGACAATGCTGCTTAGGATGGGGTAAGGGACCATCCCCACTGGTCCTGGAGGGCTTCAGGAATAGGGGGCAGCCAATCCACACAAAGTGCCCTCCTATCTGATGAATAGGCCCAGGTGAAAATTTAGGCTGCTGTCAGGAGTCCCCAGGGTCCCCGCACCAGTGCCCTCCCACTTATTTACCTCCCATCATCCTCTACCTTGGCCAAAGGCAGGACAATGAAGGCACCACCACCTCCAGCCTCCACAATAATAGCCAGGAATTTGGGGTTCACAGCACAGAAGGAGCTGTCCCATGTGACCTTGGACACCCGGATGTCCTCATAGGCCTGGTCGGCCTTTGCTGCCTGGCCAAACACATGGCGGAATTTGCTCTGCCGAACCACACGTCGGCTCATCGCTGGGGTAGAGATACAGGATCTCAGTTGCCCAGAAGTGCCTTTGGTCCTTAGTCCTGTGAGCTGTGGGAGGGAGAAGGAGTGGAAGAGGTGGCCAGTTAGAAGGGTTATCTAGCCAGAACAGGAACTTTCTTCAAGATAAAGTATGAGATAGTTTTGGCAGGCGCTGGTGGCTCACGCCTGTAATCCTAGCTACTCAGGAGGCTGAGATCTGAGGATTACAGTTCAAAGCCAGCCTGGGCAGGAAAAGCTGTGAGACGCTTATCTCCAATAAACCACTAGAAAACTGGAAGTAACTCTGTGGCTCAAGTGGTAGAGCACTCACCTTGAGCTGAAGAGCTGAGGGACAGGGCCCAGGCCCAGAGTTTAAGCCCCACAATCCCCCCCCCACACACATAGAGTATGAGACAGTTTTTTGTCACCTATCAAATGCTGTTAAATGTGAACTCAGAGTTCAGATTTAGGCCTGAACTCTTCTTATAGACCCATGCTGAGGGCAATGAAGCCTGGCAAGTAGAATGCTCCCTGAAGACAGAATGATTTGGGAGGAATCTCAATACCAGTTCCCTTTCCACTTGTGGCCTTGGATGATCATCTCTTTAAATAGTGGTTTTATCTCCTAGAGGCACCCTGACTAGAATCAGAGGCTTTGGGCATTGGATCTTAGCTCAAGGCCAGTTACTTGGTTAAAACTGCAGCCTCCAAGATCCTATCTTTTTCTAACAAATTTGCCATAGGAGAAGTTCCTCCTGTTAGCTAACCTGAGCTGGCTACCGTTCTCATCAGTTCCCTCCTACACTTTTTTTGGGAGGGGCGGGGTAAGGAGGGGTGGAGACTCATCATAAGGTGAATTCTCTTCTTCCATTTAGCCCTACACTGGTTTTCCAAAAGGCCCGAGCCATTATGGTCTTTGGACTTTTTGCACACCAAACTTTTAAGTCCAGCTTCTCTATTGGGCACTCTGTCTTCGCTTGGGTCTGTCTCTTAGTAAACTCTTCTGTAGGTGGGGGTCCTTGATCTAGGGGTCATGACCAGAATTTCAGGGTTGGGGAGGGAGGGTGAAGTGCCTTTTCTAAAGGAGTCAGGGCCTGAGCGAGGTCTGCTACTCTCTTCCAGACCCAATTCTTCCAAAGGTACAAGAGTGTCTGCCCCTCCCCAGCCCCAGTCATCCCCAGTGCCCTTCAAGCAGCTTCTGCGGCCCCAGGCCTGAGGCCCGGCCTCCCCGCACCCTCCTCAGGCCTCCTGTCCCAGCACTGCGTTCTTGGGACACGAGGTGTCTGCGCGCACCGGCCAGCCGCTGTCCGGCCAAATATAGACATCAAGTCCGTCCTGCCCCGACTGAATTTGGTGGCGCGGGGGAGGGGGCGCAGACCTCGGGTCCCTGGGGAGTCGGCGTCCGCTCCGCTGGCTGCGGTGGCGGCGTGTGCGTGTGCGTGTGGATGTGCGTGTGGGGGGGGTACCTGGTCCTAGGGCGGACGGGAGGACGCTCACGCTGCGACTTCTCTGCGGAGCGGCCTGGGGATACGCTGGGGGATGAGGAAGGCGTCAGGGCACCGGACGGCTTTCTCTGGGTGTCCAGGGCGTCTGGGGGCCCGGGTGTTGACTGCACGCTCCGGCCACTGCCTGCGGCTGTCCAGCGCCGCGCTCCGCTGCAGTCCCAGCTGCCGCTGCCATCAACTGTAGGGGGCGGGGCCTCCACAGGGGCGTGGCCAGGGCCAACGAGGCCCCGCCCTATCCAGCGGCGGGGGTGGGGTGGGGTGGGGTGGGGTGGGGTGGGGGAGCCCAAACTTCCCCTCTCCCCTCCAGCGCCCCCGCCCACAGTCTAAGGGGCTGGGTAAATCGTCAAAAGTATGTGTGCGCGGGGTTGCGCGCACCCCGTCCTTCTCTCGGGTGCCTCCAGGGCAGCCTGGGGAGGCCCAGGTTCCCCGGCGCGTAGGGAGGCCCGGAGACTGAGAGCCGGCGAGGGGGGCGCGTGCCCCTAGAGCCGGCGGCCGCGCGGGATCAGGTGCCTTCGCGCCGCATTCCTGCCGCAATCGCGCTCCCAATTTAGCTCGTCTGGGTTGCAGGGCTGCACGGCCAGGCACCTCTGGGAGGAGGCCCCCGAAGATGCTCTGAGGGAACATCTCAGCCATTGGATGAGGGCTTTGGGTGGCCCACAAGGGGCCGTGAATGCCAGTTATTATTAATAGCAAAAGCGATCATTTGAGAACCTAAACGCCAGTACTGTGACGGGCGTTCCACCCTATGAGAGGACTCACCAAGGAGGGCAGAAAGTAGCTGAGACTCCTGGGAGGGGAGGAAAGTGAACCCACCAGCATGACCTTCCTTTTCCCCTCCCTTCCCTTTCTCTCCCCCCCCCCCTTCCCCAGCACCAGGTTCAGAGGGAAGAGAAGAGACTGGCATAAAGTCTTTAGCCACATTTTAGGGGTTAGAGCAGCTAGATGCTTAGCCCAACTCCTAGTATCTTCTGGGCCTTGATTAAGATGGTACCTGTTTGTCCAAGGGAGAGGTCCCAAAGACCAACAGATCCTGAATATTGTTCAAGGTCAAGGGGATTTAAAAAAAGTAACCTGATCAAAATACAGTGAAGAACAGTCAGTAGTTAGTTGCTGAACACTGATTTCTTCTCTTCTTATGGCAAGGTCCTGGAGGATAAAGTAGGGACAATCACTACTTCCCAGTTTCCAGGGCAAACCTGGAACAGGACACAACCTTCTGGAGGGCACAGACTATCCCTGAGGAAAAGGTGGAAGGAAGATAGTAGGAACCATTGAGGTCCCATATGTCAGGCTCCTTTGCTTCTCAGGAAGAGTCCAGGGAAAACAGAAGCAGAAATTGCTAGATGGTGCTCCAGATATGGCATAGGGGTCTCCATGATGGGGTGTTTTTATTTTTTTAAACCTTAAAACATTCCAGGGGGGCTGGGCACTGGTGGCTCACGCCTGTAATCCTAGCTACTCAAGAGGCTGAGGTCTGAGGATCGCAGTTCAAAGTCAGCCCAGGCAAGAAAGTCCATGAGACCCTTATCTCCAATAAACCACCGGAAAACCTGAAGTGGTGCTGTGGCTCAAGAGGTAGAGCTCTAGCCTTGAGCTGAAGAGCTGAGGGACAGGGCCCAGAGTTCAAGCCCCACAACTGACAAAAACAAAAACAAAAACCACAAAAAAGGTTCCAGGGGGGAAAAACTCCAGTGATTCACTTACCTTTTATAATAATTCACACTTACCACAAGTAAGGCACTACTCCAGGGGCTTCACACATATTAATCACATTCTGATAATAAATTCCAGAGATGAATAGCTACCTCTTTTTACAGATGAGGAAACTGAGATAAAATGAAGTAGTTTACCCATCCCTTAACTGGTGGTCAGTGAGGCTGAGATTTTTGCTCCAGGATCTGGCTTCTACTACTTCTTGAAAGACAGTGATGCTGTTTCACAAATGTGATAAAATGCCACTTCATCTCAAGTTGTGCTGTGTCACACAAAGGATTGCTTGCATTAATTAGAAAACAGGTTCCATTCCTGACTTAGTCAACTATTTTTGCAGTTTTCTGGGATGTAAAATGAAGACAAGGTCAAGTTGTTTCTAATTTCCTCACTGGTTGGCAAAAGAGAGATTTAACCTTTTGTCTTATACACTGAAATGGTACTCCCTCCCCTTCCCTCAACTATAAAGATGTGGGACTGGAGCCACTGGTGCCACTGTAATCCTAGTCACTGAGAAGGCTGAGATTTGAGGATCAAAGCCACTTCAGACAAATTCTCAAGACTTTTAATCTCCAGTCTTGAGCTAAAAAAGCTAAACAAGAGTACAAGGTCCTGAGTTCAAGTCCTAGTAGTGGCACTGATAGAAAAAAATAAGATGAAGCTGGGTGCCGGTAGCTTGCACCTGTAAATCTTAAGATACTTAGGAGGCTGAGATCTGAGAATTGTTGATAAAAGCCAGGAGAGTCCACAAAGACTCTTATCTCCAACACCCACCCACCCACTCACCCCCACACACACATACAAAATTTAGAAATGGAGCTGTGAGGGCTGGGAAGGTTGCTCAGTGGTAGAGTGTTTGCCTTGCATGCATGAAGCCCTGGGTTCGATTCCTCAGCACCAGATAAGCAGAAAAAGCTGGAAGTGGTGTTGGGGCTCAAGTGGTAGAGCGCTAGCCTTGAGCTGAAGAGCTGAGGGACAGCGCCCAGGCCCAGCGTTCAAGCCCCATGACCGACAAAAGAAAAAAAATGGAGCTGTGGTTCAAGTGGTTGAGCACAAGCCTTGAGCATACCACCCAGGCCCAAAGTTCAAGCCCCAGGAATAGCAAAAAAAAAAAAAAAATGAAGTGTGGGATCAGGAAATTGGAATTCTAGTTCATCTAGCCTTTAGTTCCATCATCTGGGAAGAGGGCTAGGGACTTGAAGGTCTAGCCACCAGGCCTGCCAGAGCTTGGGTGGAGTTAAGGATGAAGAACCTATCAGGTGAAGAAGCCACTTGTGTTTGGTGCCTTAAAACTTTTAGCTGGGCTCTGAACTGCATGCAACCCAATTTCAATTCATGAAGCCATTTTCTGGTAGAGGAGACCTGGTAACTTAGTAATAATTTGGTCCGCTTGCTTTAGCTAGAAAGCCAAGACTAAACTTTGTTAGGGACTCCAGAACTCTTAGAATATTTTATGAAATGACCATACCTTCACCATGTACTCCCTTTAGGGACTTAAAACAAATAGCTCATCCCACTGATTCAGAGCCGGGCGCTGGTAGTTCTTGCCTGTAATCCTACTCAGGAGGCTGAGATCTGAGGATCACGGTTCAAAGCCAGCCCGGGCAGGAAAAGTCCGAGAGACTCTTATCTCCAAGAAACCACTCAGAAAACCAGAAGTGGTGCTATGGCTTAAATGGTAGAGTGTTAGTTAGCCTTGAGCTGAAATGCTGAAGGACAGCGCCCAGGCCCAGAGTTCAAGCCCCATGACCAACCAAAAAAAAAAGAAAAAGTATTTTTCTTTTTGAAGCATGAGCAGATTTGACAGTTGAGGAAATGATTGTCTCTAGGTAGTAGTGCTCTTATATATGAATAGCATCATTAAACATCTCACAATGGAAAAGTGGGTGGACCCTGGGTTGGAAAAGTCGAAGTGGGGACTCAGGCTCCAGTTCATTTGTCAGAACTGTTCTTTGGCTATTTGTCCCTCCGGTACCACATCATAGATTCTCTTTTACTGGTGGGAGAGAATGGAAGCTTTTACTTCTTTGGAAATTCATGCACCCTTTCAGTGAGCTGAGGTGCCCTGCACTGAAAGCTTGCTAATTCTATTTCACTAATGTCCAGAGAGGTCACTCACCCACCAATTTCAGTCTCTGCTAGGTCACTGCAGCTGTTCCAGATCAGTCACTTTGCACCACAGATGGTAGAGGAATTTTGGTCTTTTTGCTAATTTATTCTCTTAACATTCAGGTGGCAACTTTGGCAAATGCCTCTTTGACCACACAAGTTCCCGAACCCCACTGGGGCTTGAACGCTGTCCCTCAGCTCTTCAGTTTAAGGCTAGCCCTCTACCACTTGAACCACAGCACCACTTCTGGCTTTTTCTGCTTATGTGGTGCTGAGGAATCAAACCCAGGGCCTCATGCATGCAAGGCAAGCAAGCACTCTACCACTGAGCCACCTTCCCAGCCCCTGGAATAATTTTTAGTGATTCTATCTCCTCTCCAGTTTTTTTTTTTTTGTTGTTGTTGTTGTTTTACTTTGTGAAGATAGAAGGTTCTATCTTTCCTATAGAGTTCTTCAGGGTGTGCTTGGTTGGGATCTGTTATCATTGCTCTCCTCTTCTAACCCTTCCACCTTTTCCAGTACCCCTCCCCCTTTGTTGTTTTTAAAGAAACACACATTTCGTCTTCAAAATAAAAATTTATTCAATCTGTAACAAGAACATTGAATCTGCACATTTGCGCACAAGTTCACATTTAAAAACAGCGGAGCACATCAGTAATAAAAAAACTCTATGATACAAGTGGAACATCCCAACCACCAGGAAGATTAAGGAAGGAGATGAGACCACTCTATATTCTGCTTCAAATGCCTCGAAAAGGCCCCAGAGATTCCAGGGAGCACCTGCTTTAGTTAATAAAATGTGAGCATAAAAGTTTGGGTAGCCTGGGGGGCAAAGGTAACAGTCAGTGGGAGAGTCTTCTGGACTTGTTTTTCATGTTTAGAACAAGTCCTACAAAATAAAGTTAAAAAATAAAAGAAAAAAGAAAAGGCACCTTTAGCTATGCCAAGCAAATCAAAAGCCAACAAAGCATAAAACCCAAACAATTCCAGGTGGGCTTATTGATTAGGAGGCATTTCAGGGTCAGTTCCCCAGTTTTCAGTTTGGGTCGTCAGCTTGAGTTAAGCACTGGGTACAACTCTGCATGCATACACAGGACGCGGCCACCAGCATCTCTTGAGGACACGATGGCAGTACCAGTCCTATACCTCTTGGGAGAATCTTCAAGCTGATAAGGATGATTCCAGTTTAGAAATCTTTTCCTAGATCTCTGGGGCATTGAGAAGATGAGGCTGGTTCTTTTTTCATAGCTGAAGCTAGGCCCAGCTATCCTCCACTTCCAGGCTGAAAAAAAATTACAGAAGCACCTTGCAACAGCTCAGCATGGCGTCAAGGGACCTCAATCACTGGGAGGAAGGAGTGTGCAGCTTCCATCTTTGGAAGCAGGCCTTTTCCTAATACAGGTATGTTGGATGAGTTGAGGCCACAAATACACTTATGTCTAATACATGCTTTGATCTTGTAGTTCAGAAGGGAAAAAGTCCACAATGAAGTTGGATGATGCTGAAAACTAAATTTCATCTTATCTACCATCAAAAAAGGAAAATTAAACAAAACATACTACCCATTCACCATTTTGACCATCACTATTAAGATACACCACCACTTAGGAAGTTATGACTGTTGGAAGAGATACAGGATACAGATGGTAGTCAGCTCCAGGCTTTACCCACGTATCCACAAGGGCTGACATTATGGCATTGCTCTGAGTGAGGACTCACAGGACAGCCAGGGCCTGAGTGCCTGGAGGACTGAGTGGCCAATGAGATGATGCATATTTTAATACTCACAATGTAAACAAAGTATCAATAAATTGTCTGAAAAAGCCAAAAATGGCTTTATTTGAAAATGCCCTTAAAATTGACTCTTTGCATAATGCTTAGGAAAATAAAAACCCCAAAACCCAACAGTTACTTCCACAAAACATCTTTACTCAACTAGATCACTTCACAACTGAAAAATTTCAGGTTTACCCAAAATTTGGGGCCCATGAACAGGAGGGGACCTCAGAGCCCAGGCTGTCATCCTCAGGCTGTCCCTGGAGTTCTTGTTAGTTTCCCAAATGAGGAAATACCATTTGGGACAAAGGTACAGAACGAGGAAAACATTAAAGAGCTTGCTAAGGCTGAGATGCTAGGAATGATCCCAAAACATGTTTAGATAGAATTTGAATGGCAACTAAAAGGGGGAGAGATGATCACTACCTTACTACAGTACTAGGTGTCTACTATAGCACATACTACTGCTAAGTGTTTCTGAAAATTAAGATGCAATGGGGTTTCTCTCTTACTGATCAGGTAACCATCCAAGTACAGCTCTAATCCATGTGCTCTGGGGCTTTTACCCTGTGCACTGAAATGTCACAACTTTTGTATGCACGTGTCCAGTTGTGCAAGCATGCACACACAAACATTCCCCCCAAGTTACTGAGATACTATAGTGATTTAAAAAAAAGAAAGAAAAAGAAGTCCTGAGCAAGAGGACAAACACTAGACAAGAGGTCAAAGTTTTCCTGCTCAGCACTGTTAATTTGCCAAACCTGATGGCCTTTTCATGAACAGAAGAGAGAAACAGACCACCTGAAATTATAAAAAAAAAACTTTGGAGAGACTGCAAAGTCCTTTATGCAGTTCATTATATGCACTTATCCTCAACATTTACTCAGCTATGTACATCACTCATGAACACCCAAATGTGGGTGTTTAGAGGCTGGCAAGACCCCTTGGCATGGCTGGATCATAAACTCTGTAAAGATGTTTATTTAGGCAGGTAAGTTAAATGGTAAAAAAATGGAATAATAAAAAAGGCAGGCAGAGCAAGACTTTCTTCCATTCTTTAAAAGAGTAGCTTGGGTTTTAAATTTTTTCCTCACAGCATTAGGGGGTTTCCTCTCAGTCTCTATTGTATGAGCACTAAACACTGGAAGGTGAGAAGAGGGAATAGTGTCCTGTTGTTGATACTGCTTGCAGTTGGTTAATGTGTGGGACACTGATGCCACTCAACCACCATTCAAATCCTTTCCTGCCCATCCTTGCCATACTTTCTTGTCCTCTTTCCAACAAACTGGTAGTGGGAGTTCCTCCACAAGACAGCATGCTTTAGATGGATGAGCCCTGGAATTGATCACTCTGTCTCACAAATCTACTTGAACTGGTATAAATCACCTAACAAAAACCTTAACAGCACATGAATATCCAGTAACCACAACGCACCGATATTTAAGGAAACTACAGAAAGGCTGGCACAGGTACACATGACTACACGACCATACACTTTTTAGCAGGGGTTCCTGTCCAACCTGCCTCCTGGAAGTGATATCAGACCCTTGTAGATTCTATATGGTAAATGGATCCATTTGCTCTGAAACACTTGCTTTAAAAGGTGGCCTGGGTCCACTTTTTTTCTGTATTTTCTATTTGCACTCCAAACCCTGGCCTCTGACATCACGTTGACAGTCTGTACATCCATCTTTTTCTCTCATTGCTATGATGAATCAAAACGCTAAGTCTCACATTTGTACTCAGCCAATCCTCAACAATGTGGACATCAACCAAAGAAGACAGGAAGCAAATTTGCAACCTCTTCAGTTTTGATGAGCTATGTTGGGAGTTTCATTCCAGGCTAAATTTGTTTTCTGTAAGCAGCTCAAAGTGGCTTGCTTATGGCAGGCGCTCCTGTGTTAAGGATCTTCACAACAGCAGCAAAGCAAAGGTATCCTAAATGGACTCATTATGGGTGTTTACTCTTGGCTGAGGACTCCTCAGTGGCCTCTCAGTCTTCATTAGGAGCTTCTACCCTAGGGAGCGCGCATGTGCACACAAAAATGCACGTACGCAACTCCCTGGCTGTGCTTCAGCTACTGGCAAATGACATCTCAAACACAAATCAGTCTTCAGCTATGCTGTGATCTAATGGGAATGGAGCTGGAGGTTAGAAGTCTCTTTAAACAATTAAAACTGCCATCATATGCTGTGCAGATTCCTACCAACAACTATCAGTTTTATTTCTGGTGTTTCTGTGTGTTTTCCAGGTGCAAGTCCTTCTTACAAAAAAAAAAAAGGGCCCACAATATCAACAACAAAACATTAAGAAAGTGACATTATATACATAAATACTGTGTATAAACTTTAGTGAAATGACAAACTTTCCAGGAAAAGAAAAAAAACCATATCAAAAAAAATTACGTCAAGTGTTAACAGTGAGAATGTAGAAAACTTTGCATTCAATGGAGGTTATGATATATAATGTAACAATTCAAATATAACCCATGAAATTAAAAAAATGGGCAGGATGGGCAAACAGCAAGGGGGAGGAAAATAAATTGGGAAAAATGTGGCCATAAACTCAGAAGACCTACAGAATTATTCAAGTAATGGAAGGGTTAAAACCCTACATAGTTAGCCTTTGTAACAAGAACACTTGAACTTTTGATTGCTGTTTTCCAAACCAGTCCCCCTGTGTTTTAGTTGGAGGCTGCTGCAAGTCACATGTCAGCAAAGTCGGATAGATGACCACCTGTGTGCATCCTGCAACTCAGGAAGTATTGGGTAGCAGCCAATCTGTCAGGTTTCAATTGGGGTTCCTTTTAATTAATTTTTTTCTTAGGGGAAAAAGTATATGCTTGATAAATTTATAAAAGCAGCCACATTATCTAGAACACTCTAGAACACCAGAAGCAAGCAAAGTAGAGCCAGGGCTGGTGGAGCATGCCTGTAATACCAGTACTTGGGGGGTGGAGGCTAGCCTGAGCTACACAGTAAGACCCTGTCTAAAAAAAACAAAGTGGAACCCTTCCCATCTTAAGAAGTCCCAGAACGAGGCCTGGAGATGAAGGCTGAGAACACCGACTTCCCAGCTACCCTTCAGCCCATTCAATGCCTCAGGCTTGGGGAACATTTCCATTTCTCAGCTTCAGTGCCACCCTTCCCATCTGCTTTCTTCCCTCAATAAAATTAAAATCAAGCATGCTTTTTCTCAGAGGGCAAAATGAAGAGCAGGTGGCAGTTGATTGAAAAACAGCAATTTGCCTTTGATAAAGGTGTTCTTTGAAAAATGTTTTTTTTTTTGAGGTTTGAATTTTTTAAAAATGAAGAGTGATAACGGTCTTGCCATCTAAGTCAATCTGTCTCTCTCTCTCTCTGTACACACGTGCACACACACACACACACACACACACACACACACACACACACAGAAAAACCCAAACCCTGCATGTGCCAGGAACAGTAAAATGACAGAAATATTATAAAATTAACCAATAAAGTGCATGTTCCTTACATATTACACCTGCCCCTTTTACAAACATTTTTCTTAGAAAATCACATGTATAGGCTCAGAATCACATGGTGTTATAGAAGGGGTTGGTTGTCCGTTTTTTATCATTTGCCCTTTTCAGTCTCCTAAGGGGGTGAGTTCTGCCATGTTGCTGACGGGGTGCCACGGCCAGCCCTGGAGCTGAGCCTGCGCACTGCAGTTCCTGGGTCTGGAGCAAAGGAAGGCCTCCTTCAGAATTAGTCAATTCTGGCCCTGCCCTGGGGAGCAAACACTGCTGACTGTAACCAAATTCTTTGGCATACTGCACAAGGGGCCTCTCCACTGGCTTGCTCTGTGCAATACACTCTGATGTTCTGAGTTGCTCTACAAAATACTTGGTAGGCTCTGGGTTCTGAGGGGCACCTGCGTTTTCTGGGGGCTCCTGGGCCTCTATGGCATGCATGCCTGAGTCTGTTCTGATGAAGGGCTGAAGCAGTTTGAGATGAGTGGATTCAGAGGAGAGGGGCTCTCTCTCTGGTAAACAGTCTTTACAAAGGTCCAGGTAACCTAACTTGGCGAGGGAGGCTGAGCGCCTCATTTGGGATGGTTTGGTTAGCCCTGTCTGGAAAACCACTCTAGATTCAATTTCTTTAGCACGCTCCTTCACCACACCAGGGATGTGGCTGAGACCCTTTACATTTTCACTAGAGCTATGTGGGAGGTGACAGGCTATAAGTGATGAATCCAGTTTTTTCTGTAACTCCCCAACATTGTCACTGAATTTGCTAATTAAACTTAGATCTTCACTACTTGACTGGGAGCCCCTGTGTAGCATTTCATTGCCACTGGAGGCAGGGCTCCTTTGGCTTTCTTGCCAGTTAAGCTGCTCTGCAGAGGGCTCACTGTCTGTGGTGCTGCTTTGTTCTGTGCAGCCTTCCAGGTGAACCATGGTCTGGGGATGCAGGTAATCCATGCTGGCAGGTGGTATGTGGGTTGTATGACTGACAAAAGGTGCTATTGTCTCTAAGGTTGTAGATGGGCTACTGCCCGGGTCTTCAGGGCTTCTCAGCATGAAGGTCAAGTCAGTGGGCCTGTCATACTCAGGAGAGGAAGAATGAGGCAGAGGTAGCAATTGGGAGTGCAGAGAAACCTGGTTGGGGTCTAAAGTTCTGTTCAGATTTTCATCCAGGGCACAGAGCATAGTGATTGACTTCTCTACCTTCACTTTCCTTAGTCCTTGCTCCTCCTCTTCTTCTCTGGAGGCTGTTTCACCCCCTAGTCCTGTATGATCAACTGATGTAACTGTGTGGGTATACTCAATGATTTCTATCCTTTTTGGAAGGGGCATAGGGATGGCTTGTGTTTCAGATGCTTGGTGAGAAATCACAGTCCTATGCTCCTTCAGGACTCCATCCTGTTTTGTTCTAGTATCTGACCCTGGGAACTCTTGAGGAGAAGGGAAGGGGTGATACTCGGGAAGCTGGGGAGCTGGAACAATGGCATTGTGTTCACAATGGGATAGTAAGCTAGCTTCAGACCCACCGCATTTCCCTTTGCCCTTGCTCATCTCTCGTTCCTTAGGGGCAAATGAGTATTCTGAGATGACTTCATCATTTTTCCCTTTCGGTGCTAGGTCTGCCATAGAAGAATCATTTTTAGAATTCTTGCGAGTAGACAATGAGGTACACACAGGGCTAGTACCATGGTGCTCCTGCTCCTGTCGTAAGCGCTCTTCAAACTCTAGGGTGGCTCTCCTCACAGATCCAGGGCACCATTTGGCACCAGGATGCATCCCTGGGCCCCAGAGTTCATGTTCCCCTTCAGCTAGGTTCTCTTCTTCCAAGTCTGCCATGGCTGAGTGTATGGTTAGGCAGCCTTCTGGGTTGTACTTCCCTGAGTCTTTGTCTAGTCCAGGCTGGGCTGTGTAGTAACTCTCATCCTGCTCCACATGTCCAGGCTTGTTTTCAGGGCTCTGGGCTCTCTCAAGGGGCAGCTCATGGATGGTGTTCTTCTTTGGTGTATGGCATGGGTTGGACAGGATGTCTCCTCCTTTCAGTGGAATCTGTCCAACTCCTTGACTGATAGACTCAATTTCGGTGACAATTTCTTTGACTGAAATTGCATTTTCTGAGTGAGATTGCATGAAGATATCTGGGCTGACCAGTTCTGAGATTGCCTGAGAAGAGAAAGTAGCAAGATGAGCATGGAAAATTGTAGCTTATCTGAAAGTGTTCTGCTTCTTCATTCTCTGATCCAAGACAATCTATTTAGCTATGAGAACACAGTCAAGGTCCAGGATCATACTGCCCCCTATTTTGTCAGGCAATAAGGAAAAGGACAGAGAATAAAAAAATTCACCGTAAGTCATAAAACTGCTTACTAAATTTTCTGGTCTGTTCATTTAGACAGAATTCTAATCTAGTACCTTGCTCTAAAATAAACAGCACATGGCTTTGGAGTCACTTAGAATCCATATTTTCCTAGTTCTCAGCTTTCAGGACTCAGGTCATGCTGAGGTAATGAGACCTTTCTCTTCTGACTGATCAACTTCCAGTTCAATCCTAACCTGCTCAGGGTGAAGGCCCAAAGCTTAGTGGCCAGCTCGGGTATGCCTAACATGAAACAGGGCAAGATGGATGTGGCTGTTGTCTGATCTCTGATTTGGAGACCCACTGCTCTCTTCTCTCTAGCTTTTTTCATCCATATCCTTCCATTGCTTCTCCAAGTAGCAGCTTCTCAGAACATAAAAGAGCAGAAGAAAACACTGTCTGACCACATAATCCCTAAATTTCACATGGGAAATTTATTCACCCACATGCTTCAGCACACTTAGAAATAATCACTCTTTAACAACTTAACCAGTTCAAAACTCTTGAGCTAGTATTGGAGCTTGCTCTCCTCACTTGGCTTTTTTGTGTAGGGCTGGTGCTGTACCACTTGAATCATACTGGCTTTCTGCTGGTTAATCAGAGATAAGAGTCCTACCGGGCTGGCTTTGAATTGTGATCCTGAGACCTCAGCGTCTTCAGTAGTTAGGAGTGCCACCAATTCCTGGCAAAAGCACTTTTTTTTTCTGTGTGTGCCAGTAGTGGTGGTGCTTTTCCTTCCAGTTCAAAACTGATGGATGATAATGTCAGCTGAGTACTAAGTGGCTCATGCCTGTGATCCTAGCTACTCAGGAAGCTGAGATCTGAGGATCACAATTCAAAGCCAGCTTGGGCAGTAAAGACTGTGAGACTCTTACCTTCAATTAACAGTCCCTCCCTCCCCCAACACACACACACACACACACACAACAAAGCTGGTAGCAGAGCTATGGCTCAAGTGGTAGAGGGCTAGCCTTGAGCAAAACAGCTCAGGGATGGGCTAGGAATGTGGCTTAGTGGTAGAGTGCTTGCCTAGCACACATAAAGCCCTGGGTTTGATTCCTTAGTACCACATAAACAGAAAAAGCCAGAAGCGATGCTGTGGCTTAAGTGGAGAGCACTAGTATTGAGCACAGAGAGGATCATGGACAGATCCCAGGCCCTGAGTTCAAGACCCAGGACCAGCAAAAAAAAGAAAAAAAGCTCAGGGACAGTGCTGGAACCTGAGTTTGTGCCCAAGGACTGGCAACAACTATAACAACAAAGAACAAGATCCAAAGAAAATTAGCCAATGCAAAATCAGGTCTTATTAGTATGATTATCCATTTTGTTAACATTTTAAAATAAAACTTTTAAGTATTTTCCTAGGAATCAATCTGGTTTGAATTGTAATACAAACTAACAAGGTCAGTTTTGACTCTAGGGGGAAATTTGTCAGAACATCAGGTAGAGGTGGACTTGCCAAGACTGGAGAGAAGCCACAGCAGGCCTGATGTATGCAGGGATCTTGGAGAGAGTACTCATATGACCAAGGATACTGAAGGAAGGCTATTTCTGTAATTCCTACTGCACTGTTTAATACAAAAGAAGAGCTCAAGCATTCTGACTTCCCAGCAGAAACAAAACAGTATTAGCTTTTGGGGAAGGAAGGAGTCAGAAGAAGCAGTCAGAAGAGTTGCCTTGTGCTGGTTACTTAAGCTGGTAGCTCATACCTCTAATTATGGCTACTCAGAAGGCTGAGATCTGAGGACTTTGGTTCAAACCCAGCTGGAGCAGGAAAGTCTGTGAGACTCCTCTACTTAATAACAAGAGTAACAAGCTTGAAGTGGAGCTGTGGCTTAAATGGTAGAGCATTAGCTTTGAGCAAAAAAGTTCAGGAACCACATGGTAGCATATACCTGTAATCCTAGCAATTGGGAGTCTGAGACAGGAGGATTATAAATTTGAGGCCAGGTTGAGTTACATAGCAAGACTGTCTCAAAAAACAGAAAAACAGAGGCTGGGAAGGTACCTCAGGGGTAGAGTGCTTGCCTTGCATGCATGAGGCCCTAGGTTCTATTCCTCAGCACCACATAAACAGAAAAAGCAGGAAGTGGCGCTGTGGCTCAAGTGGTAGAGCACTAGCCTTGAGCTGAAGAGTTGAGGGACAGCGCCCAGGCCCAGAGTTCAGGCCCATAACCCACCAAAACAAAACTGAAAAACGTTTTTTTTTTGTGTGTGTGTGTTTATCTGGGCTTGAACTCAAGGCCTGAGCACTCTCTAGCTTTTTTGTTCAAGGCTAGTATTCTACTATTTGCGCCAGTTTCATTTCCAGCTTTTTGGTGGCTAACTGGAGACAAATGTCTGATTGAGTTTCCTGCCTGGGCTGGCTTAGAACTACAACCCTCAGATCTCAACCTCCTGAGCAGCTTGGATTAGAGGTGTGAGTCACCAGTGCCCAGCTCAGAAAAACTTTTTTTTTTTTTAATGATATATACTATTTTTTCCCTGGTTTGAGGTGGCACTTAGGAATCTTAGGATTGTTTTTCTTTCTTTCTTTTCCTTCCTTCCTCCCTCCCTTCCTTTCCTTTCCTTTTTTTGGAGTCAGTCCTGGGGCTTGAACTCAGGGCCTGGGCATTATCCCTGAGCTTCTTTTGCACAACACTAGCACTCTATTTTTTTTTTTTGTCGGTTGTGGGGCTTGAACTCTGGGCCTGGGCGCTGTCCCTCAGCTCTTCAGCTCAAGGGGAGCGCTCTACCACTTGAGCTACAGCACCACTTCCGGTTTTCTGGTGGTTTATTGGAGATAGGAGTCTCACGGTCTCTCCTGTCCGGGCTGGCTTTGAACCGCTATCCTCAGATCTCAGCCTCCTGAGTAGCTAGGATTACAGGCATGAGCCACCAGCGCCCGGCAACACTAGCACTCTATTGAGCCACAGCACCACTTCCAGCTTTTTCTGTTTATGTGGTATTGAGGAATTGAACCCAGGGCTTCATGCATTCTAGGCAAGTAGTCTACCACTAATCCACATTCCTAGTCCCCAGGAATCTTAGGAAATCTGTCTGCTTTTAAATTCATTTCCTTAAACTAACCCTTTATTCTTGAGTGCCACAGGGCTGGAGATGAAGAATTCAAAAACATAATTAGTAGCAAGAACTCATATGAGAATAAGTTGCTACTCCAACAATTATTTAGAAATGTGGATTTTCTGACTCAAAAAGAGTTTCCCAAACAAATCCAACATTCTCAGGGAGACAGAGGTCTCAACTCAGCCTCTGAATCCTGGTGAGATTTGATCTGAACTGCTGTGGTCTACAGAGGTGATCTTGTTAGCCCATATATATATATATATATACACACACACACACACATATATATGTGTGTATGTGTATGAGTGTGTGTATATACATATATGTGCATAATTTAAAAAATATTCAAAGATAGAAATATTTTAAATAAAAAGTATTTGAAAATATTTAAAACCTAAGTTTTCAAGAAATATCTCAGCCAGACTGAAGACTGCCTCCCTAAATCTTCATTGATGTCAAAGATAAAGTCAAGACTGGAGTATAGCTTAGTGGTATAATGCTTACTGAGCATGTGTGAGGCATTAGTCTGAACTCAAGCACTACAGATGAAAAAAAGGAAGTCAACAGAACACTATATAATAGTTTGTCTTTGGTTTTTACCTTTGACTGTTCCTCATCCACTGAAGATTCTTCAGACACATGCGGAGTATTACTCAAAGAGCTGCTTTTCTGGTCATCAGCAGTCACTTCAGAAGGGACTACTTCTACCATTGACAGCCGACAGCCTTCACTCCTGCCTCCACTAAGCTCCTCCATCCTTGAGTGAGAAAAAGATCGAGACCGGGTTTCTTGAGAGAGTTCTACAAACTTCTCCAGGGCACTAAAAAAATCAATGCGATCTGTACTGAAATCTGAGATTTCAGCCTGGCAACTGGTTTGGGGGCTAGGTGACTCAGGATCAGGGGACATGGGGAGGTCTTTAAGTCGAGACGTCAACTCTTCCATCGGCAGTAAGTGGACGTTCATGTCTGCTTTCAGTGCATCTGTCTCCAAATCTTCCACTGTTAAGTCTGGGAACTTGTTGACCATTTCTGGGGCCTGTCCAGGTTGGATTAAGGCTTTGGATGCATGGCAGTTGTCAAGAGGGAATTTTGATTCACTGAGACAACATCCTGATGAGCATCCATTGATGTCATTTAAGTTTAATTCATCTTCAATCTGTCCAGCATGAAATTCCCTAGAAGTGAACTCCAAGCAGATCATTCTTTCTTTGGTACACAGACCTTTCTGATTTGCATCTTGTGGGACCACATGTTCCACAAAGACAGGAGGTATGGATGGGTGATTCTCCAAGGTTTTCACCTCTGCAATCTGGTCTGCTGAGGTGGTGATCTCCTTCTTGTTGAGTTCCAGCCCAGGTTTGCAGATGGGTTCATGGTGGTCTGAGAGGTCGCTATCTGAATGGGATCTCCAGAGCTTGTTATGCCGCTGTTTGCTATGGAGGATATACACAGGAAACATCTTATTCTACTTTGTTATAAACAGTTAACTTCCTAGGAAAATCCCCCCACCCTCTTTTGTGCTAATACTGGTGTTTGAACTCAGGGCCTTGTTCACTGGTGGCTTTTTTATTCACAGCTGGTACTCTACCACTTCAGCCACACCCAAGTTGTTTTTTTGCTGTTTAATTGGAGACAAGAGTTTCATATGATTCCCAGACTGGCTTTAAAGTGTGATCTAGACTCTTAAGTAGCTAGAATTACAGGCATGAGCCATTTGTGGCCAGTGACAAACTTAAATCTTAACCTGAAAAATGCTTTGGTACTGCTCAAAGGGGCAATGCAATAAACATTTCAAAAGATGCTTTTAATATTAAAAAAACAAAAGCAAAGTGAGACAATAGTAACAATAAATTCATTAGCCTGGATTTTTTTTGTCAGTTGTGGGGCTTGAACTCAGGACCTGGGTGCTGTCCCTGAGCTTTTTGTTCAAGGCTAGCACTCTTCTACTTTGAGCCACAGCTCCACTTTCAGGTTTTGGGTGGTTAATTGGAGATAAGGGTCTCCTGGGCTTTCCTGCCCTGGGTGGCTTTGAACTATGATCCTCAGATCTCAGCCTTCTAAGTAGCTAGGATTATAAGTGTGAGCCCAGTGAGCCTGGATTTTTTTTAACCTATCAGACTGACAGAAGCTAAAACTGTTGGTAACAGCCACTGTTGATAATAATATGGCCAAGTGACCAAGTAAGCTAGCTGTCTCATATACTGTGGGTAGGAGAGTAAAATGCAGACTTTTTTTTTGCTAAGTCATGGGGCCTGAACTCTAGCCTGGCTGGGCATTATCCTTCAGCTCTTCAGCTCAAGGCTAGTACTCTACCTTGAGTCACAGCACCATGTCTGCCTTTTTTTCATTAATAGTGGTGCTGAGGAATCAAACCCAGGGCCTCATGTATGCAAGGCAAGCATTCTACCATCTTCCCAGCTTTAGACTTTTTTTTGGTTGGTCGTAGGGCTTGAACTCTGGGCCTGGGTGCTGTCCCTCAGCTCTTCAACTCAAGGCTTTCACCCTACCACTTGAGCCACAGCGCTACTTCTGGTTTTCTGGGTGGTTTATTGGAGATAAGAGTCTCACAGACTTTCCTGCCCAGGCTGGCTTTGAACCTTGATCCTCAGATCTCAGCCTCCTGAATAGCTAGGATTATAGGTGTGAGCCACTGGTACCCTGCGAAATGTAGACTTTTTAATTGTCAAATCTGACAATAGCTCTCCAAATCTAACCCTTTAACAAGCAGGTTTTTCTTGGAGAAATACTGTAACTATGCAACTATGTAAATACCAGAATATTTATCATGTTATGATACTGAAAAATTAGATACTGAAAAATAATTTAACTAAATTCTAGTCTTTAAAAACTACTATGAGGTTATTTAGTCATGTTTTTTAGTGGAATGATGTCCAATGTGTACTATTAATGAAAAAGTATATTGAACATATTTGGAATGGTCAGTTTCCAAATTGCTGATCTTTCAAGGAAGACAGAAATCTTGCTGGGGAAGGTTATTACTTAGTATATTCCATGTTTGTGGAATATACTGGGCACTGGGCACTGTACCTAAATGTTTGTGTGCAAGGCTAAGTAAAGCTCTACCACTTGAGCAACAGCTCCACTTGTGGCTTTTTGGTGTTGAATTTGAGGTAAGAATCTCATGGACTTTCTCAGCCTCCTGAATAGCTACAATTGTAGGCACAAGTCACCAGCACCTAGCAAGATTAATTTTTAATTAAAAGAAAGAGCATGTTTAATAATTAGAATGAGAAAAATATCTCAAATCAAAACAATATACCAATCATACAAGGGAAATACTCTATTGGAGCTTATTACCAACTGCTTGTAATTGGGAATGAAGAACTTTAGTATGATTTGTGGCTATTGTGGAGGTGTGAGGAGGATGGTGATCACTCTTGAATTAGAAAACAAAGGTAGGAAAAAAAAAGAAAACAAAGGTAGGGCAAGTAAATTTGGACAATGGTTTCTACAGAATGAAAAGATGGGTATAGGCTGGGAAGGTGGCTCAGTGGTAGAGCACTTGCCTTGCATGTCTGAGGTCCTGGGTTCGATTCCTCAGCACCACATAAGCAAAAAGAAAAAAGCCAGAAGTGGTGCTGTGGCTCAAGTGGTAGAGTGCTAGCCTTGAGCTGAAGAGCTGAGGGACAGCACCCAGGCCCAGAGTTCAGGCCCCACGACTGGACTCCCCCCCCCAAAAAAAGAAAAATGGGCATAAAATACAGGCCATTTTTCATAAGGATGTTAGGTCTCCTTTTACCCACCTGTTTTCCAAGTACTGGTAGACAAAAGGAGGCCTTCTCTTCCATCCCTCAAAACTACTGCATCTCCATCTTTTGGTTACTTTATGAAGAGAAAATCTGAGGTGGGAATGAGTCTGTGGCTCATTTCAAACACATACTCACAGGAAGCACAATTCCCAAAACATGGGCCCTAAAGAGAAAGCTGGCTGTGTTATTAGTGACCAGAGACAAGGTCACTAAGGTGTTTGGGTGGGGTGCGGTCTCATGACTTCCAAGCCAATGAACAGTTACCTAATTGCTGGGCCTAAAACAATTTTCCTCAGGCTCAGGGCCACACCCGGCACTGCTGAGTCATACCCTGTACTAATGTGACCCCATTTCTTCTTAATTCTGCACCTGTTCTCAGTTCCCCATCTGTCTGCTGCTAGCATGGGGGCCCTCTCAGATTCTTGTCTAGAGGGGTGCTTTCTTAAGTAGGGAGCAGACTGTTTATGAAGACAAGCTGTAATCAATTAGCTAGGGTTTTCACCTTTTCCAAGCTGCAAGGACTGCAGTCACCCCTAGGAGGAGACAACCTATCACACATCAAGCAAGTAGGTGGCTGGGAAGAGAGACTGCCTGGGCCTAAATTATGAAAAACCAAAGCCAGTGTGCTTCCTTTTTAAGATTCTTCTTTTATGTCCATACATACCTACATATGACCCTGTTCCCTAACTTCTTTGTCACTTTTCAGTGAGGTTGCTGAGAACTGCACTAGCTCTTCTTGCTACTGTGACTGGGCTAGACAACTGAGAAGGCAACTATTCTCCTTCTAATAATATAAAGAGCAGCCTGATTTTATCAATCAACAGGCAAATGATAAGTTCCCATGATCCCAAGAGTCCTACAAAGTATAGCTTTTCAAAAAATGTCTTCAAATCATTCATTAGTTAAGAGGGAATGAGAGACTGAAATTTTGCTAATGAGCATAAACACTGTATGTTTCAGAAGTAGCTCACCTCACTAATATGCTGCTCAGGAGGGATTTCCTTCTCTTGGTGGGATATGTGGGAAGGGGGAGATAATCACCAGAAAGCCCCACTGGGTGGGGCTCTGGAATCAAACTGGAACCCACTAAGAATAATGAAGGAGAAGTTCCAGCCTAAAGATGGTCTGAGGCTACTATCTTTTCCATTTTTGCAAATAGACCTGCAAGGAGAGTAGTAGGCAGCTCTCCCATAGAGTCCAGTCATTTCTATTGCTGCTAAAGCACTACTACTTCGGGCTGGGAAGGTGGCTCAGTGGTAGAGCACTTGCCTTGCACAATGCATGAAGACTTGGGTTCAATTCCTCAAAAAAAAAAAAAAAAGCCAAAAGTGGTGCTATGGCTCAAGTGGTAGAGCGCTAGCCTTGAAGAGCTGAGGGACAGCACCTAGGCCTAGAGTTCAGGCTCACCACTGGACCCCCCAAAAAAATAAAAATAAAGCACTACTACTTCTCTGAGGATAACTTCCTTCTAGAATTTTGGGTTTATCATTCTTTCTTCGAAGTGTCACTACATATTTTGTTCTTAACAATATATTGTTTAGTTTTACATGGTTTGAACTTTATATAAGTGAAATCGTACTATATATTTTTTCTACACTAACATTGTTTTAAAGATTCATGATTATAGCTGGACACAGGTGGCTCACACCTGTAATCTAGCTACTCAGGAGGCTGAGATCTGAGGATCGCAGTTCAAAGCCAGGCCCCACAGGAAAGTCTGTGAGACTCATCTTCAATTAACCACCAGAAAACTGGAAGTGGCACTGTGGCTCAAGTGGTAGAGTGCTTGCCTTGAGCTTAAGACTCAGGGACACTACCCAGGCCAAGGGTTCAAGCACACAACTGACAAAAAAGATTCATTATTGTAAATATACTTCATAGAATGTAATGAATATGTTGCAATTCATTTATCTATGTTGTTTATTAATAGCTTTGCCTATCACAAACAATGTCATAGACATTTTTGTGCCTGGTATACATTTTAGTTAGTCATAGCAACAGCTTTTATAGGAGCGGAAAATGTAGTTCATAGAGTTTTTATCCATCATCAGTTTTATTTGGTAACATTAGACTGTTTTCCAATGAACCTTTGTTTAGAACCAGGGTATTCTAACACCCTGCCCTGGTTGGGGTAGATGTAAGACATTAGATCATATCTATTATTTTCAACTATTAACTTTTAAATCCAGCTGACTCACTCTCCTGTTCCAGGCAGGCAACAAATAAACAATTTGCCAAAAAAGAACTTCAGAGTTGGTCTGTAGCCTAGATGATGCAACTAAGTCTTAGATCCTTTTCTCCTCTGAGTGGCTTCTGACCTGATTTTGGATTCATGTAAACACACAGACACACATGAGATGACTAGGCTACTACACATAAGAATTTGGCTTTTTTAAAACTTATAAACAAGAAGGAAACTTAAATGATAAGATGCATATTGCCATTCTTGTGCCTCCAGTTATTTTTAGTTTTGTGGTAGTGAGGCTTGATCTCAGGATTTCAAGTTTGATAGGTGGGTATTCTACCACTTGAGTCACACCCTTTAGTTTTTTGTTTTTGTTTTTTGGTTGGTCATGGGGCTTGAACTCTGGGTCTGGGTGCTGTCCCTCAGCTCTTCAGCTCAAGGATAGCACCACTTGAGCCATAGTGCCACTTCTAGTTTTCTGGGTAGTTTATTGGAGGTAAAAGTCTCACAGATGTTTCTGCTCAGGCTGGCTTTGAACTGTGATCTTCAGATCTGAACCTCCTGAGTAGCTAGGATTATGGGTGTGAACCACTGGCACCCAGCACCCTTTAGTTCTTTTGCTTTTAGCTTTGTTTTTGCTGGGACTAGGGCTTGAACTCAGGGCCTGGGCTCTGTCCCTGTGCCCCTCTGTGCTCAAGGCTAGTAGTGTTCTACCACTTGAGCCACAGTGCCATTTCTGGCTTTTTTTGTTTATGTGGTACTGAGGAATCAAACCCAGGACTTCATGAATGCTAGGTAAGCACTCTACCACTAAACTACATTCCCAGCCCTTAGTTTGTTTTTCAGACAAATTTTCAGTAACTTTGCCCTAGCAGGAACCTCCTGTCTCTGCTTCACTGAGATTAAATTAAGTGAGCTACTATGTCCGGTGTTCTCTTGTCTGTTGTATTGCTCATCAAATGAGGAAGTTACACAGAAGAAAATACTGTTAAAAACAGAGGCCTAGCTACAGTAATGATGCAGTAATGAGGCTTAAACTTAAGACTTCCTGCTTACAGCTTAGCATTTTCCTATTCACAGACAGTGCTCTACCCATTTGAACCAAACCTCCAGTTATGATTTTTTTTCCAGTCCTGGGACTTGAACTCAGCTCCTGGACACTGTCCCTGAGCTTCTTTTGTTTGAGGCTAGCCACCTGAGTCACAGCACCACTTCTAGCTTTTTAAGTTTATATGGTAGTGTGGAATCCAACCCAGGGCTTCATGCACGCAAGGCAAACACACTACCACTGAGCCACCTTCCCAGTCCTCTGTGAGACTCTTATCTCCAATTAACCACCAGAAAACCGGAAGTGGCATTGTGGCTCAAGTGGCACAGCACTCACCTTGAGCTGAACAGCTCAGGGACAGCACTCAGGCCCAGAGTTCAAGCCCTACAACTGACAAAAAAACAAACCAACAAAACAACTGTGGTTAAATTTTATGGTATTAGGTAGTCTGTAGAAAGGAAGAGAAAAGCACTGATGGAACATTTTCACTATGCTGTGCATGGTTCTAGATGCTGAAATGCTTTTAAGAAACTCCCTTTAAATTTCAATTGGGCTTGGCTCATCACCTGATCAGGAATCCATGTTCTTTCACCTTCAGATTCTAGGCTGCTGGCTAACCACTGTGTACTGATACTGAGCTAATAATTACATCTCAGGATCTCCACTAGAAAGTCAGGATAAGAGACAATCTGTCTATATGACAGGGGCCTTCAAAAATCAACAATGGCATTTCCAGGGACATGTGACACAAATTTTCTCTGGCTACTACTCAGTTTTTCTTCCTTGTCCCCTATACACTGGAACTGAATACCACAGACACATGGCATACCTGAAATCTGAACCTGTCTGATAGAACATAAACCTGCCAGATACCTGCATAATCAGAGTGCAGAATAACAAACAGGGCTGCTAGCAGTTCAATGGAGAGTTTCAACACACACTCACCCACCTCCTCAGGTCTTGCTCCCACCCCTAAACTATAAAAACAAAAACAAATTACTTAGGAGGTGGAGGCAGAGGACATCTAATTCAAGGATAGCCCAGGCAAAGATAGTAGAGAGATCCTGACTCAGAAAGAAAAACAAACATCAACAAAAAAATGGGCTTTAGGCATAGCTCAAAGTGCTCTTCCTGGTAGAGCACTTGCCCAGTTAGCAAAGATGAGTCCCTAGGTTTAAATCCCAGCAACACAAACACCTTCTCTCTCTCTTACATGAACATAGGCACACACAAAACAAACACTAGAAAAAAATAAAATCAGATATGAGTAGATTAGTTTTTTTTTTTTTTGGTCGGTCATGGGGCTTGAACTCTGGGCCTGGGTGCTGTACCTCAGCTCTTCAGCTCTAGGTGAGCACTCTACCACTTGAGCTACAGCGCCACTTACAGTTTTCTGGTGGTTTATTGGAGATAGGAGTCTCATGGTCTCTCCTGCCTGGGCTGGCTTTGAACCACGATCCTCAGATCTCAGCCTCCTAAGTAGCTAGGATTACAGGCGTGAGCCACCAGCGCCTGGCTGTAGATTAGTTTTTTATTAGTATCTTCTTCCTTTTTAAGTTTAAAGGAGAATATGAATTCAGCCTTCTCTAAGCTATTAATGATATTTTGAAAGATGCAAAAAGTCCTTTATTTAAGAGAGTTTGTCTACTTGACAAAGTCTTATTCACATTTTGAATAAGACTATAATCGATTCATAAATTACTATAGGAATCTGGTGTTACTATGTAAAATTTTCTTCCTTTAACAGGTTGAAGCACTCAGTTAATGTCTTCATACAGAGAGCTTCCCCCTCCAGTGCAATCTTGATTACTATGGAGTTTGAGAGTGCTAGAATCAGAGCTTGTGTGCCTCTTTGAGAAAACTACTACATGTGTCCCAGGAGATAATATGAAATTTAAGATCCAAACCTCTGGACAAGAATATGAAATTTATTTACAAACACAACTGGGATTTTTCTAAGGTCACTTCTTTCCTGGTTGCATAAATTGCAAAGCCAGGAGTCTGGGGATTCTTGTTCCTTTGTTCTTCCTCTTTCCTCCCCTATTCCCTTTTTGTTTTGTGGTACTCAAGTTTGAATTCAGATCTTGTGCTTGCTAGGTAGGCATTCTACCACTAGTACATTTTATTTATTTTTTGGGGCAAATCCTGGGGCTTGAATTCAGGGTCTGCGTGCTATCCCTGAGCTCTTTTGCTCTCTACCACTTGGGCCACAGATCCACTTCCAGATTATTGGTGGTTAATTTGCGATAAGAGTCTCATGAACTTTTCTTGCCTGGGCTGGCTTCAAACCAAGACTCTCAGATCTCAGCCACTTGAGTAGCTAGGATTACAGGCATGAGCCACTGGTGCCCAGCTGCTTTGCTTATTTTTTGAATAGGGTCTTATGCTTATATCCACTTGTACCTGTGAATAAGGATCTGTAGTTTATGATGAATGTCTTTGATTGAATGTCTGCTAGTCTCTAAAAGTACTTTTCACTTGCAAGAGTCTCCTTCAGGTTAAAGTAAATTCTCCCTTCTTCATTGGGCCTGCGGGCTATTACCCAACACCTGCCGATACAAGTCCTTTGATTTTGCCACATAAAACTCTTCAAGTAAAAAACCAAAAAAAATTCTTCAAGTAATCCTAACCTGAGACTTTTTTTTTGGGTCAGTCATGGGGCCTGAACTCTAGGTCTGGGCGCTGTCCCTGAGCTCTTAAGCTTAAGATTAGCGCTCTACCCCTTGAGCCACAGCACCACTTCCAGTTTTCTGGTGGTTAATTGGAGATAAGAGTCTCACAGACTTTCCTGCCTGGGCTGGCTTTGAACTAAGATCCTCAGATCTCACCTCCTGACTAGCTAGGATTATAGATGTGAGCCACCAGCACCTGGCTGAGACTGCTATTTCATGTTGAGATACTGAAAGATGGAGGTATTCTATTACTTGCAGCTAAAAGTAGCCTAAGTTATATCCTTACACTGAATTCCAGTACTTAAGAGCTAGGCACAACATCACAATATAAGAAATTTTAGGAACACTTCTCACTCTATATTCTACAGAGTTAGTCTGTTTGTGGTGTGAGGTAGTTGTTGGGATCAAAGAGGAAATAAATGGCATAGAGAAAGGAGCTGATGAAAATCAACCCTTAATAATACATAGTGACATTTATACACATTTATTCACAACCCGGAGAGGCAGGTCAGGTGAGGATGAGAAATGTGAAATAATTCCCAAGGTTGCAGCAAGGGGGTGAACTAGGAATGGGAACTAAAGCTACTGACTCAAATTCTGCAGTTTTCTCTCCTAGAACTTGTGTTTCCTTATGAATCAAGCCTAGGAGGTTAAGGTTGAACAAAACAAACAAAAAAAAAAAAAGGGAAAGGACAGAGGAAGAGAGTAATTTTCTGGTTTGTGTTGCCCTGCCTAACCTCATCTAAGGTATTTCTGAAATTTATTTAATGTCTTAAGAAAAACCACATATGCTTTAAAAACAATAAAACAAAACCCAACAGCAACCCAACAGCTTGCAGTAGTCTGGAATTCCAGGATAAATACTGAATTTGGCAGGACACATAGTATCCTTCCTCTCAGTGGGTCACGTGAGGACACTGCCTAACATCCTCTGTCGTGTGTGTCTGGGAAATATTTATGTCCCTTCAAACTCTTACATGTCTCTTTCTTGTGTCCAAAGGAACTTCTGTGTCCTACCTTCTGATAAGATATAAAAATATCATCAAAATCTGGCTCCAAAGATATAAGTTCTTTTGAAAAGGAGGCTTGACTATTTTCCCAGGCTCCTAACAGAGCAGCTCAGATGAAATCATGCCAAATGCTGAATGGGAGGGGTTTTTAGTGGAAACCACCATGCTAGGTTGTGGCCACATTTTCACAATACTTTGGGGGTTATGGAGAAATAGCCCAGATTTGACAGTCAAAACCAAGTCATGAGACTCACAAAGTCAAACCCTAGCATCAGTTCCAATTGCTTGACAGCTGCGCCTTCTTCATAGCACTACCACATGGAAAAAAGAAAGCAAAAATCTAGTAAGCCAAAGAAATTCAGCATGTGGCACCTTGAGAAATGTATTCTCAAGTTATTTTATATCGAATGCTTCTTCCCAAGAGCAGCTGAAATTGGTTTTCACCTTCAAAGGGGTAGTGAGGTAGTAAAATTACTTATTATTATTAACAATATCTGTCTCTTATTGATATGGGAAGATATTCAAGACCTAATATTGGGCCAGAGAGCCAGGCTGAAGTGTTTTTTGTGGAAAAATATGTCATAAAGTAAAACATGGAGAAATAGGTAAGATAATATCTGTAGGCACTGAGTTCATAAACTATTTTTCTCTTTGCAATTTCCTATACTTTTGCAAAGCATGCATATATGTGTGTGTGTGTGTAATTTGATTACAGGATAAAAAAAATACAAGAAAGAGCTATTTCTGGGGAAAAACAGGTTTACAAATAACTCAAATAGGTTATAGACATTTGTCACATGATCAAAATTACTGAAGAGGGCTCAGTGAAAAAATACCAAAGTAAAAATAGGAATTTCTTTGCTAAGCATTAATGTTAAGCTTAGCTTGGCATTACCTTAGGAGTAACATTATTCATTTCGATAAGGCAATTGTTTACAGGATTATAATATATTGAGAAATGTTTATTAAAATGTGCACTTTGTTGAGCTGGGTGCTGGTGGCTCATGCTTGTAATCCAAGCTACTCAGGAGGCTGAGATATGAGGATTCGGTTAAAAGCCAGCCCAGGGCTGGGAAGGTGGCTCAGTGGTAGAGCACTTGCCTTGCATGCATGAGGCCCTGGGTTCCATTCCTCAGCACTACATAAGCAAAAAAAAGAAAAAAGCGGGAAGTGGTGCTATGGCTCAAGTGGTAGAGTGCTAGCCTTGAGCTGAAGAGCTGAGGGACAGCGCCCAGGCCCAGAGTTCAGGTCCCATGACCAACAACAACAAAAAAAAGCCAGCCCAGGCAGGAAAGTTTGTGAGATTCCTATCTCCAAGTAACCAGAAGTGGAGCTGTGGGTCAAGTAATTAGAGTTCCATCATTGAGAAAAAAGAAACTCAGAGCCAGGCGTTGGTGGCTCACGCCTGTAATCCTAGCTACTCAGGAGGCTGAGATCTGAGGATCGCGGTTCAAAGCAGCCAGGGCAGGAGAGACCGTGAGACTCCTATCTCCAATAAAACCACCAGAAAACCGGAAGTGGCGCTGTAGCTCAAGTGGTAGAGTGCTTGCCTTGAGCTGAA
>NW_012267247.1:5127659-5132941 GCF_000151885.1 Dipodomys ordii
TTTTGTCGGTCGTGGGGCTTGAACTCTGGGCCTGGGCACTGTCCCTCAGCTCTTCAGCTCAAGGCAAGCGCTCTACCACTTGAGTTACAGCGTCACTTCTGGTTTTCTGGTGGTTTATTGGAGATAGGAGTCTCAAGGTCTTTCCTGCCCGGGCTGGCTTTGAACCGCGATCCTCAGATCTTAGCCTCCTGAGTAGCTAGGATTACAGGCGTGAGCGACCAGCGCCTGGCTAGTATTTCTATTCTTTAGTCAATACTAACCTAACATCAACCTAAAGTATTAAATGTCTAGATCTTCCATGCTAATCTTAAATGCTTATACTTAATTTTGGAAAATTTGACTGACAGAATGTAGTCCAAATTAAAAAATACCACATTCACTTTTGGCTCAGAACTGGCTTCAGAGAAGGACGCTTCATTTTGCCTTATGGAGCCTATAGGAGTAAGAATTAGAGAGGCAGTGAGAACACACCTTGCCAGCAAGATCCCCTGATACTCTTCCAGTTGCCTCATGAAGCTGGGGTTGGGCTTGGTCACCGTTCGTCTTTCCTTCACATAGTCATAGGCTCTGTCCAAATTCCAGCCATACTCCTTCATTGCATAAGCAATCACAGTGGAGGCTGAGCGACTCACTCCCATCTTGCAGTGCACAAGGCATTTAGATCCATGTTTCCTAGGAGAATTTTGGGGATTGAGGTAAAGTGAAGAACAATAGAGAGTATATTTTAAAATCTGGTTTCAGTATTTTCCCAGGTCTCCTATTCTGTCCATGTATTTTCTTGCTATACTATGCCCTATTCTAATACATTCATGTACACCTATGAATACATACGTGAGTACGAACACATACACAGGTGCAAATGTGACAGAAAGGTAGGCAATTCTAAGTGTACTCTTAAACATTCAGTTTTAACATTAAGTCTCTTTCATTTAATGAAGATTTACTATTTACTATATATAAAATTATGTACAAAGTGCTGAGATGCAAACATAACACAGATTTTACTCTAAAAGGTAGGTCTCAGTGAGACCTACCAATGTTAATGTACTAAAGGTCACAGAGTATAGAAGAGAACATTTTGCATTTAGAGACCTGGGCTCATTTTGTGTGTGGTGGAGGCCAGTTCTCTCACAGTTCTAGGGCATATATCAAGACTGGCGGTTTCCTGGGTTATAGGTATGGTAGTGATTCATCTTATTTATTCAAAGGTTAGAGCTGTTTCATCAAGCTCCAGTGGCTCAGGCCTGTAATCCTATCTATGTGGGAGACTGAGATCTGAGGACTGTGGTTCGAAGCCAGTCCGGGCAGGAAATCTCCAATGAGCCACCAAAAAGCCAGAAGCTGAGCTGTGGCTCAAATCATAGAACACTAGCTTTGTGCACAAAAGCTCAAGGGCAGAGTCCAAGCCCAGAATTTGAGCCCCAGGACTAGCATTTACACACAAAAAGAACCAACAAATGTTAAGCGTTGTTTGTAGTTAAAATTCCAGTAAGGATTTTTTCTCTAGAGAAAAGAACCAACACAAACCAAATGAAACCAACCTTATTTTCTATTTAGACACAGCCCTGAACATTACTTTTCACAACCCTACAAGCCATGTCTTGTCTAGAGACTGGCCATGGAACCCAGGGAACTGACCACATGATATATCACATGCTCTACCAGTGAGCTATATTCCAGGCTCCCCACCCCACCTTTTTTTGGTATGCCAGTACTGGGGCTTGAACTCCAAGCCTCATGCTCTTGCTTGGCTTTAAGGCCCAAGGCTGCCACTTTACTTTTTGAGCCACACTTCCACTTTTGGCTTTTTCTGGTTTGTCAGAGGTAAGAATCTCTCAGATTTGTCTGTCTGGGGCTGACTGGAAACTGTGATCCTCAGATTTCAGTCTCCTGAGTAGCAAGGATTATAAACATGAGTCCAGCTTTTTTTTTTTTAATGTAAAGAAATAAAAACAAGACTACCACAGAGCTCTATTAGCAAACAAACACAACTTTGCTGAGCTAATTACCTTGGATATAAACATTATTCAGTATGTTAATTCTAAATAACATAGTAGTAAGATTTGATTTAATATTTGGTTAAATGTCTATGAACAAAGGTATAGATTTCCTGATTAGATCTTTGAGTTATAGAAACATTTAAAAATCTTGAGGAAAGATTCCTAGATACTTTGCTAGTGTACAAAGGTTCTAGAATCCTTTAGTTATTCAAATTAAATAAAAAATACATATACAGCCGGGCGCTGGTGGCTCACGCCTGTAATCCTAGCTACTCAGGAGGCTGAGATCTGAGGATTGCGGTTCAAAGCCAGCCTGGACAGGAGAGACCTTGAGACTCCTATCTCCAATAAACCACCAGAAAACCGGAAGTGGCGCTGTAGCTCAAGTGGTTGAGCGCTTGCCTTGAGCTGAAGAGCTGAGGGACAGCGCCCAGGCCCAGAGTTCAAGCCCCACGACTGACAAAAAAAAACATATACAGCCAGGCGCCAGTGGTTCATGCCTGTAATCCTAGCTACTTAGGAGGCTGAGATCTGAGGATCATGGTTTGAAGCCAGCCCAGGCAGGAAAGGCCACGAGACTCTTTTTTTTTTTTGGGGGTCTGGTCATGGGGCCTAAACTCTGGGCCTGGGCACTGTCCCTCAGCTCTTCAGCTCAAGGCTAGCACTCTACCACTTGAGCCACAGCGCCACTTCCAGCTTTTTTCTATTTGCTTATGTTGTGCTGCGGAATCGAACCCAGGGCCTCAAGCATACAAGGCAAATGCTGTACCACTAAGCCACCTTCCCAGCCCTGGCCACGAGACTCTTATCTCCAATTAATCACAGAAAAAGCTGGAAGTGGCGCTGTGGCTCAAGTGGTACAAAGCTAGCCTGAGCTAAAGGATCTCAGGGACAGTGTCCAGGCCCAGAGTTCAAGTGCCAAGACTGGTAATAAATAAATAAAAACAGAAAAATACATACACATATTAGCAGAGTAGGATTTAAATACTCTTATTCACGCATTGGCTACATGATAGAACACAAACTTCCTTTCAGAAGCTTATAATCCTACTTTTAGAGACAGAGACACATTATAGAGTTAAAAATCAATCAAGGGGCCTAAGGTTACTTGTTAAAATGCAACAGGAATGCAGAAAATAGTCCAGAATAAGTGAAACAGTTTCAGAGGGAAGGAAGCCTCCTACCTATCCTATACTCCTAGTATACTGAGTATATCCTATATTCAATTATGTGCAAAATTTCGGTATGTTAAGGTTGGACAATATCTCTCTTTTTAGATTATACCAAACGACTAGGAAATACTTGTTTTACTTATGGCACGACTGTGTAGACATGGGTTCAATAGTTTCTACTGAACTCGGACAAATTAAAAGTATTGAATTTTAGGTCTATGCCTGCAGGTATGGAGGGTGCTCAAATTTAGCCCTAAGTAAAATACAACTGTGAAATCCATTCTTATGAAAACATCTGAGACATATTTTCAACTAGATATTTTAAGTGAGTAGCTTTTAACTTACATAATAAAGGATCTAAATCAGTGTTTATCTAACCCAACTCTACACTTTAGTTTCAGAACCCACTTCCCCAAAGGATTGTCCTGACTACCATGAGACACAGGTGGTGCCCCAAGAGCAGTATTTAAGGAGATACTTCCTCCAAGACACTGATCCCCACACTTGCAGAAGCCCCAGAAAGAATTTCTCCATTTGTACCCTGGGTGCCTCATGTGTCTTCCTAATCTCGGCTGGAATTAACTGAGGCCTTGCTTTGAACTCTAACATCTTTAGCTGAAACTGATAACATGTTTAGTCTTTCTAGTCCTCTTTCTTTATGGAACAGACTATTTCTGTATTGTTATGAACTCTGAAAATGGACATAGTTTTGGTTTAAGTTCTATCTTCACCACTTGTTATTTTACTTCTCAGAATCTGATCTTCATAGTCTGTAATCATTTGTAAAGGATGACAACAGCAGTTGCTCCTTTGGATTTTAGAAAGTATTATATGCCTTAAGAATATAAAAACTGAGCCAGGTAGTGGCTCACATCTGTAACGCTAGCTACTCATGGGATTGAGACCTGAGTATCACAGTCTGAAGCCAGGTTGGGCTTTTGCAATAAACCATCAAAAAGCCAGAAGTGGAGTGCTGTGCTGTGGCTCAAGTGGTAATACTAGCCTTGAGCAAAAAAGCTCAAGGACAGTGCATAGGCTCTGAGTTCATGCTCCAGTACCAGCACAAAAAAGAATACAAAAATACTTGGGGTAGCCGGGCTCTGGTAGCTCATGCCTGTAATGCTAGCTACTCAGGAGGGTAAGATCTCAGGATCAGCCAGTCTGGGCAGGAAAGTCCGTGAGACTCTTATCTCCAATTAACCACCAGAAAACCGAAGTGCTGCTGTAGCTCAAGTGATAGAGCACTAGCCTTGAGCTGAACAGCTCAGGGATAGCACCCAGGCCCAGAGTTCAAGCCCCATGACTGATAAAAAAAAATACTTGGGCTAGAGGCATGGCTCACTCACATGGTAAGAGTGTTTGCTCTTCTCCTAGTGTGTGTGTGTGTGTATGTGTGTGTGTGTGTATAGTCACTCTTTCCATTGTTGGCTAGAGCCTAAAGAAATAGACTCAAGGGGGGAGGGTGGGGGGGGGAGATGGGAAGAGATGGGAAAGGGAAACAAAGGAGAAGGCAACAATGCTTAATAAGAAATGTACTCATTACCTTGCCCATGTAATTGTAACCCCTCTGTATGGATTTTCACAATAAAAAATATAAGAAAAAAATAAAGAAATAGGCTCAAAGCTAGAGTATAAGGATCCAGGAGACTAAGTAGAATGAAGAATGTTTTGATCATGAAGGTCCTTAAGAGAAGTGTGGAATAATTCTTGAAGAAGGAATTTAAAATACTTAAGTGTTTCTTATTTGCTAGGGATGGCTTGAATTTAGTCTTACCTGGTGGAGGCACAGCTAACAAACTCATTTATAGTTTCTTTTTTTTTTGGTCAGTCCTGGGGCTTAAACTCTGGGACTGGACACTCTCCCTGTGCTCTTCAGCTCAAGGCGAGTGCTCTACCACTTGAGCCACAGTACCATTTATGTTTTCTGGTGGTTAATTGGAGATAAGAGTCTCACATGGGGCTGGGAAGGTGGCTCAGTGGTAGAGCACTTGCCTTGCATGCCTGAGGCCGTGGGTTCGATTCCTCAGCACCACATAAGCAAAAAGAAAAAAGCCGGAAGTGGCGCTGTGGCTCAAGTGGTAGAGCGCTAGCCTTGAGCTGAAGAGCTGAG
>NW_012267247.1:5133726-5137293 GCF_000151885.1 Dipodomys ordii
CCTTGAGCTGAAGAGCTGAGGGACAGCGCCCAGGCCCACAGTTCAAGCCCCACGACTGACAAAAAAAAAAAAATTTCCAAAGCTCAATATGTTTCTTCTTTAGAAAGGAAGATACAGTATTCTATATATCCCAAATAATTTCTGCTATATAACTTACAAATACTTGCCATAGCAACTTAACAATTCCATTCAGAATTTCTTCTATCTCTCATTTCTATTTTATTAGTCACAATATAATTCTAGTTTTAACATTTTGTGTCCAATGGATATATGAGGTCAGCATGACGTTACCTTTCTCCAGAGATTTCATTTACTTAAAGGAAAAGTATTAGGTCACTAGGATTATAAAATCCTAGGATTTCTGGGCACTGGTGGCTCATGCCTGTAATCCTAGCTATTCAGGAGGCTGAGATCTGAGGATCCTGGTTTGAAGCCAGCCAGGGCAGAAATATCCATGGGACTCTTATTCCAAATTAATTACAAAAAAAAAAAAAAGCTGGAAGTGGAGCTGTGGCTCAAGTATTAGAATGCTTCAGGGACAGCACCTATGCCCTGAGTTCAAGCTCTAGGTCTGGCACACATAAAAAAAAATTCTAAGGCCAGGTGCTGGTGGCTTATGCCTGTAATTCTAGCTACTCAGGAGGCTGAGATCTGAAGATCATAGTTCAAGCTCCACGACTGACAAAAAAAATCCGTAGGATTATAAAATCTCAGTCCCCTTTTTCCTTAGGACCATCATTAAATTATCTATGCCTTTAGCTCAGCTATGTGTGGTGTCTAAAGAACAGGGTCAGAATGTCTGAGTGGGGTTATTACTCACTTTGCTTTAGAGATGAATTTGTAAGTATCATTCCAGTAAGCCAGGAGATCAGTTGCCTCTTCATCATATACCCGGATGTTATGATACTCAAAGACTCCTGGGAAGAAGTTATCTATCTCTCGAGTGACATTCAAAATATACCGCACCCTGTGAAGAAACCAAGGGAAGAATATGTTCTCTGCTACTCAGGCTATATCCAATTTCTAGCACTGTATCTGCCACTTTTAACATTCCATTTTTAGTTTACATGTATAGTTATACAACTTGTCTTTGACAGTCTTGTGGAAATAGCCCTCATATTTACTCCTAAGAATCAACCTTGGACCCATAACCTAGCAACTTCTCTTTCTGTCACTAAAATTAATACATTTTCTTAGAATTTATTTCTATAAAACTGGACCACTGACATGTATATCTAGAAAAAAAAGAGAAAAGGAAAAATTTCTTCCATTTTCCTAAATGCCAAATTTTAGGCTTTGCTTTATTACTCTCTTTCAACTTTGTGAAAGGCAAATGAGGCCAGGGCTGGGAGGGTCAGGAGAGCTGGACTTGAAATTCCTTCAGCTCTATCTGGCTGCATTCCTGGCTGCTATGGTAGCAAAATTAATGGAGGGTTATCCCAGACTGAGATACTTGCAGAAAAGGGTTTCTCTATCAAAAATTTCTTCTAGCATATATTACTGCATTCACCTCAATTTAACCTTTGATTTACTTTGTTATCTTTTTTCCAATGCTATGCAGACTCAGAATCACTAGAGTTCACTGTTAAAACATGGATAGCTTTTCTTGGTAGAAGCTGCTTCCTTCTCACAAACATATATAGGGTTCTACAAATTCAATCTCTGAAAATGACTACAAAATGAAAAGCCAGGGCTAACCAACTCTGTGGTTAAGACCAAGTGTACAATTTTTTTCTCTGGGGCGTGAATTTAATGTTTTGACTTAGCATCAAAGCCAATTAATAGGACACTAACAAAAGTAAAAGCAAGCACATGGTAGGAATGTAGAATGGTGAAACTGTTATGGAAAACAGTTTAACAAAATTCTTAATATAAGGCAAGTTTTCTTCAATTTCAGAAGCTTGCCCATTTTACATTCATAACCTACTCTTCAAAAAGCTAGAAAAGGATAAAAGGGCAAGAGGTGAGTTTTACTTCAGAATGGTTTACTGGTACTATGCTTGATCCACAAAAGACACTCATTAAATGTTAAATGAACAACTGTAAATCTCAAATATGTAGTTCAATGTATTTTTCCCTTTTTGCAGTATTGAGGATTACACCCAAGGACTCACACATTTGGCAAGTGCTCTGTCACTGAGCTACACTGCTAGATCCTACCCCTTTGTATGTATGTATGCATGCATGCATGTATGTATGTATGTATGCATGCATGTATATACATACATATGTACTAGAGTCTGAACTCAGGGCTTTGTGCTTGTTAGACAAGCTCTAGTTCTTTTTGCTCTGTTTAATTAGAATTTTGGAAATGGTGCTGTCTTGAATACAAAAACCTCAGGGATAGCACAGGCACCAAAATAAAAACAACAATAATATTTTTTTGTGCCTGTCCTGAGCTTGAACTCAGAGCCTAGATGCTGTCCCTGAACTTTTGTGTGCAAGGCCACCACTGTATCACCTGAATAAAGGCTCCACTTACTCCTTTTTTTCTGGTTAACTGGAGATAATTTTACAGATTTTCCTGCCCTGGCTGGCTTTGAACTGTGATCCTCAGCCTCCTGAGTAGCTAGGATTACAGGTTTGAGCCATCAGCACTTGGATGTTTAATTTTGAGATAGGGTCTCACATTTTACCCAATTGGTCTAGATTGTTCTGTTTATGCTTTCTGTTATAGCTAGGATAGTGCTCATTACCATGTCATTTTTTTCTGTTAAGATGAGTTCTCACAAACTTTTTTTCCTTCCATACTGGCCTCAAATTGATCTTCTCTATCAGTTAGGATTATAGGTGTCAGCTACTATGCCTGGCTTCTACACTTGATTTTTTTTTTTTTTTGGTCGGTCATGGGGCTTGAACTCTGGGCTTGGACGCTGTCCCTCAGCTCTTCAGCTCAAGGCGAGCTCTCTACCACTTGAGCCACAGCGCCACTTCCAGTTTTCTAGTGGTTTACTGGAGATTAGAGTCTCACAGACTTTCCTGCCCGGGCAGGCTTTGAACTGTGATCCTCAGCTCTCAGCCTCCTGAGTAACTAGGATTACAGGCGTGAGCCATCAGCGCCTAGCTCTACACTTGATTTTAAAGAGCACCAACAATGTACACATTTGCGGATTTTTTTTTTTTTTGTGGTTCTGGGGTTTGATCTCAGGGCTTATTTGAGCCTGCACATTTGTCTTTAAAAGATCTCACATTAGGCAGGGAATGTGGCTTAGTGGTAGAGTGCTTGCCTAGCATGCATGAAACCCTGGGTTCAATTCCTTGGTATCACATAAATAAAAAATAAATACAAATGAAAAATCTTCCATTAATACAAGTGAACTTTTTTGGAAAGTGAGAGAATTTAACAGTTGGAATTTTTTTTTTGGGGGGGGTCAGTTCTAGGGCTTGAACTCTGGGCCTGATGCTGTTCTTGAGCTCTATAGCTTACAGTGAGGGCTCTACCACTTGAGCCACAGTGCCACTTCCTGTTTTCTGGTAGTTAACTGGAGTTAGGAGTCTTTTTTTTGGGGGGGGGGTCCGGTCATGGGGCCTGAACTCTGGGCCTGGGTGCTGTCCCTCAGCTCTTCA
>NW_012267247.1:5138298-5144817 GCF_000151885.1 Dipodomys ordii
CCCCCCCAAAAAAAAAGAGTCTCAAAAAAAAAAAAAAAGATTAACAGAGACTTCATTCACATAGGATTGTCAGTAATTCTTCTGTGTGCTTACCCTCGGTTCTGTAGATCCTCCAAGTTGGAGGCATTCCATTCTGATCCCTAAAGAGCCAAAATGACAAGGTTAGGGAACATTAGCAAATCAACTAAATAAAATATTTGAAAAAAAGTACTGTGTAAGAAAGAAGCAGGCATTTTATATATTAGCACATTTAGTTCCTAGCCTCAATTTTTTTTTACATATAAGAAAGCTGACTCATAAAATTCAAATAATTTCTCTCAAGACCGTCAAGAAGTGACTTTTGACCATCATCAAATCTACACTCAATTTCCTATGCTATTCAAATTCATAGTAATTCACTATTTTCCTGAGCAGTATCTATCACAATTTGTACATTAATATTTATTTATGTGCTTATTTTCTAATTATTTCACCTACTGTAAAATAAACTCCTGAGGGTAGAGACCTTTGGAAAACTTGCATAGTGCCTGGTACTTAGAGATGCTCAACAGTGAACAAAACAATGTTATTATAAATTAAACCTAGATCTGAGGACTCGTTTATGAGGGTCTGAATTTAATCCTGAGTTTCTCACTAAGACAAAAAACAAAACAGATCTGGGGAGATCTGATTCAAATCCTACTCCTCCTAGCTTATTATAAATTAAGGAGTATAAAGAGGCTGGTGGCAGAGTGTAAATGTGTGTGTGTGTCTGTGTTCTAAGACAATGAAATGGCAGCCTTTGTCAATAAAGGGGAAAACATATGTAAAATTTTAAAAAGAGGCAAATGAGGGGTTAGACTCTGCAGGATATCTGGAAGACACATTAGTTATGAATATTTTCCATAATCGTCTTTCTTTTTTTTCAATCAATATACAATTGTGCCATTGTGAAAGCAATTTGAATACTATAATACTTGAACAGGTACAAGAACATTTAAAAATTATTAAGTAGCTGTACAAAGAGGTTTTAATTCTATAATTCAAGTTATAAGAACAATGCATCTTGATCAATGTCACCTACCCCTTTTACTGTTCTCCCCATTTTCCCTCCTCTCATTCCTACCCTCAAGTTATGTAGTTCAATTTTTACATACTGTCATTGAATATGGTGACTCCATTTGCTCACTCTTTCTCCCTCTATTCCTGTGCTTTCTTCCATCCCCCACAAGCATGTTTCTACTTCCTGGTATTCATTTTATTAATGAGAAAATTTTCTTACAAAATACTATGATCATACTCAAAATATAACACAAATTCAATAACTTAATACACTGTCCATATTTGAATTTCCACAACTGTCTCCCAAATGTCCTTTATAAACTCAAAAGTCATACTTTACATGTGGTTGCCATATTTCTATTTCCTTTTCTAATATGGAACAGCCTATACCTCCCTTTCTTTTTTTTTAATTTTATTTTTTGTTTATATGGTACCAAGGAATTGAACCCAGGGACTCATGCATGTTAGCTACTCTACCACTAAGCCACATTCCCAGTCCCTCTCTACTCTTTTTATTGTTTTTAGTCTGTCATGACACTTACACTCTATAAAAAAAGATTTCAGCTCTGCTAACTAAGAGAACACACTATAACTTGGGTTTTTCAGATTATTTTCTGTGATCAGATTCAGGTCAAACTTTTTTTTGTGCCAGTACTGGGACTTGAACTCAAAGCCTTGTACTTTTGCTTAGCTTTTTTGCTCAAGACTGGAGGGTCCACCACTTGAGCCTCAGCTCTGCTTTTAGCTTTTTGCTAAGTCATAAGAGTCTCTTGGATTTGGGGTTGGAGGTATGGCTTAGTTGGTAGAACACTAGTCAATGAGCAAAAGTGGCCACAGGTAAGATTTTTGAGTCCTGGTCTCTTGGGTTTGTGTGCCTGTGCTGGCTATGAATCAGGATCTTCAAGATTGTAGCCTCTTTAGTAGCTAGGATTGTAGGTATGAGCCACTGGCACCTGGCAGTTCCAACTTTTTACAAGAGTGACATTACGTTCTTCCTATTGTATCAAATTGGGAAACATATGCTATTAGTTTGCCCCATTATTTAGTATGCTGAGTTTAAATACACTGTACCTTTCTTTGTATCTTCCACATCTCTCTACTATAAAGGTTTCTTTGCAATTAATTAGTAATCTAGGGATAGTCATTATTAGAGATTGTGTGAATACACTGTCTCATAGTAACTTTTAGCCTTTTTTTTGGCAGTCATGGGCCTTGAACTTAGGGCTCTGTCCCCGAGTTCTCTTTGCATCCTACCACTTTGAGCCACAGCTCCACTAGCCTTTGTTTCAGTCCTGAGACTTGACCTCTGGGCTGGGCACTGTCCTTGAGCTTCTTTTGTTCAAGGCTAGTACTCTACCACTTGAGCCACAGTGCTACTTCCACTTTTTCTGTGTATGTGGTACTGGGGAATCAAATCCAGGGCTTCATGCATGCTAGGCAAGCACTCTATCGCTAAGCCACATTCCCAACCCTTGCCTTTGGTTTTAATGCCCATTTCTCATCTTGCCCAAATAAACTATTTTTCTGGAGATTATAAAACAGTGATACTTGTGTATGTTTTTGTTTCTTTTTTTGGTCGGTTGTGGGGCTTGAACTCTGGGCCTGGGTGCTGTCCCTCAGCTCTTCAGCTCAAGGCAAGCGCTCTACCACTTGAACTACAGCGCCACTTCCGGTTTTCTGGTGGTTTATTGGAGATAGGAGTCTCACGGTCTCTCCTGCCTGGGCTGGCTTTGAACTGCGATCCTCAGATCTCAGCCTCCTGAGTAGCTAGGATTACAGGCGTGAGCCACCAGCGCCCGGCTTTGTGTATGTTAGCTGGTACTCATCCCTAATACAGCTTCATCTGACTATTCTTTCCATCTTTTTATTAAAATTATTTCTTTCCTGTCTTACAATATTCGAGTTTGAATTCCAGGCTTCAAAGCAGGGACTCTAACTGAGCCACTAACTCTCAGCTGCTTTTAACATTATTTTGATGCTCAAATTGTCCTGAATTTGGCAAGTGGGAAGGAATCTCATCAAGGTAAGTTTTTTCCTAGTCAGGCATTGGCAGTTCATGTCTGTGGCTCGCTACTAGACTCCTAGTCATTTCTGAGACTGAGATCCAGGACTGTGGTTCAAGGCAAAAGTTTATGAGACTTTTTCTCCCTCCACCCCACTTCTCCTCTTTCTTGTATTATGTGTACTGGGACTTCAACTCAGGGCCTTGCACTCTCTCACTCTACTTTTTATTCATTCATGGCTAGTGCTCTTGGTAGAGTCACACCTCCAGTTCTTGCTTTTTGCTGGTTAACTGGAGATAAGAATCTCTTCTATTTGTCAGCCCAGGCTGGCTGAGAACTGTGTTCCTAAATCTCCTGAGTAGCTAGGATACAGGCCTGGAAAATTCATGAGATTCCTCATTGAGTTCATGCTTGCCTGCTATCCTAGCTACATGACGGTTAAGATCGGGAGGTTCACAGTTCTAGGGTAGTCTAGGACAAAAAGTTTGAAAGATTTTATTTCAATGGAAAGAAATGGTATGGTAGCATGAGCCTGTAATCCTAGCTATGACTGAAACCTAAACTAGGTGGATTGTGGTCCGGAGGCATGTCCAGGCAGAAAATAAAACCCTACCTCAAAATACCTAGAGAAGGGCTGGGAAGGTGGCTCAGTGTTAAGAGTGCTTGCATGCATGAGGCCCTGGGTTCGATTCCTCAGCACCACATAAACAGAAAAAGCTGGAAGTGGCGCTGTGGCTCGAAGTGGTAGAGTACTAGGACAGTACCCAGGCCCAGAGTTTAAGCCCCATGTCCAACAAAAACCTAGAGAAAAAGGGCAGGAGACAAGTGTGTTTGAGTGCTTGCCTAGCAAACTTCAAGCTCTGAGTTAAAACCCAGTACATCAAACAAACAAACAAAAACAACTTCCAGATTCACTTTTGTGAATGGACTCACCATTTCTCAAAGAACTCTGGTTTCTTTTAATAAAGAATGTTATTGTGTAATCAAGATACCAGTATTAATTACATGGGCTTGGAAAAATTTTCAGCAGACAAAGCAAAGAAATATTTCTAAAAATAGCAAGTTTAAACTGTTATCTCCAATTCACATTTACAGGTTCTTTCTCAATTTTTGACTTGACTCAGCATTTTTAGTTCCCTAATCTCCCTAAAACCTTGGTTCCCAACTCATTTTCACTACTAAGAAAATAAATTGAACATTACTATGACCAAAACAAACCTATTAAATTCAATATTTTGGTTGGTCTATTTGCTAGTCATATTTCACTAAGGATAAAAGCAAAGAATCTTGCCTAAAAGTTATTTAAATTATTATCTTCTATAAGGTCTCAATTTGGTATATATTTGTGTTAATTTGTTCTGTGTACCCAATTTTAGAATATGCTTTTCCTATTATCTTTAATTTTGTGAGTAGCAAAACTTTTACATAATGGAAATTCAAAGTTTTTTAAAAAGTAAGCTTATAATTTCACTTGGGAAACTAAAGTAAGAAGATAGCATTCAAAATTACTTGGGCTACATAGCAAGTTTGAGGCATGCCTGGGCTATACAGTGATATCCTGTATCAAGGAAGAAAAAGTAAACATCTATATCTTTAATTCCTATGGGTAACTATTTTCATTAATTTATAGTTTATACTGCTTATGTTCTATTAAAAATATAAGCAAATACAGATTACCACTTCTCATATCACAGAGTAGTATACTATAATTTTTTGTTCTTTGGTTTCTTTTTTTTTTTTTTTTTGTCGGTTGTGGGGCTTGAACTCTGGGCCCGAGTGCTGTCCCTCAGCTCTTCAGCTCAAGGCGAGCGCTCTACCACTTGAGCTACAGCGCCACTTCTGGTTTTCTGGTGGTTTATTGGAGATAGGAGTCTCATGGTCTTTCCTGCCCGGGCTGGCTTTGAACCGCGATCCTCAGATCTCAGCCTCCTGAGTAGCTAGGATTACAGGCGTGAGTCACTAGCACCCGGCTTGGTTTCTTTTTTTTCTATGTGTGTCCTGGTACTAGAATTTGAACTCAGTCAGGGCTTTCTTTCTTTCTTTTTTTTTTTGTCAGTTGTGGGGTCTAAACTCTGGGCCTGGGCGCTATTCCTTAGCTCTTCAAAAACTATTTTCAAAACTATGCCATATAACCTAGAACTGTATATTTTACATAACAGTTCACAGAGATCTTCATTTTTTTTTACTTCTGAAGAGTACTTCATTAGGTATTGATATAACTTATAAAACTAGTCTATAAAATGACATTGTGAAAGTGGGATTTCTGGACAAAAACTAAATGTACACTAACTTTATTCTAACCAAGGACTAACAATTCTGCATTCCTACTAACAATAATGTAAGTGCTACTTTTCCTCATAACGCTGTCAACAAAATGTGTGATTTAGTTTTTGAATTTTTATTAATATGATGTGTGAAATGCTATCTCAGAATAACTCCAAATTTTTTTCTCTCATGAGTGAAAGTGAACAACTTCACAATGTTAATATCCATTTTTCTGTTTCTGAGCTGTTTATATCTTTTGCAAAGGCAAACACTTTAAAATAAAGTTTACTTATTATTTCAGAATTAGATATGGAATGCCCTTCCCACTCCAGTCTTATATATTCAATAGGCATCTTTCCTACCTATAAACTTTATACCATATTAAAAAGAAAAACCTCTTTATCTATTCTGAAGCTCCCTTAGATACTATTTCTTCCTTCCCTTCATAGCCAAGATCTATAGAAATACAGGCTAATATTAACTTTTTTTCTATTTCCTTATTTTCTATGTGTTTCAACCCATAGTACCCTGGCCTCTGCCTTCACCACTCTTGCTAATATTACTACTGATATTTTCTAACTGTTTAATCTCCTGATTAGACATCTCTGTGTCCTTGATTCCATAGGCCTTTTCTGAGCCTTTCTCCCTTATGGTTCATTACCCTTTTAGAATTAGATCAGACCATACAAGTAAACTAGTCTCATGCTGGCACAATAAGAGAATCAACAAATGTTTTTTGAATGAGTGATCAAATAAACACATAAATCACTTAAAAGTCTTCAAATGTCATATAATCACTACAATCACATTTACAAGTGACTTGTAATATAACGGTTGAAGTGGAAGATATCAAAGACATTGTGCTGAAGTTCCATTTAAGAAAAGGCTAGGTTGGGCTGGGAAGGTGGCTCAGTGGTACAGTGCTTGCCTTGCATGCATGAGGCTCTGGGTTCGATTCTTCAGCACCACATAACCAAAAAGAAAAAAGCCGGAAGTGGCGCTGTGGCTCAAGTGGTAGAGCGCTAGCCCTGAGCTGAAGAGCTGAGGGCCAGTGCCCAGGCCCAGAGTTCAGGCCCCAGGACCAGACCCCCCAAAAAAGAAAAGGCTAGGTGGGGGGCTGGGAAGGTGGCTCAGTGGTAGAGCACTTGCCTTGCATGCTCGAGGCCCTGGGTTCAATTCCTCAGCACCACATAAGAAAAAAGAAAAAAGC
>NW_012267247.1:5145857-5158903 GCF_000151885.1 Dipodomys ordii
GGTCTCTCCTGCCCGGGCTGGCTTTGAACTGTGATCCTCAGATCTCAGCCTCCTGAGTAGCTAGGATTACAGGCGTGAGCCACCAGCGCCCGGCTCCAATCTTTAAATTTTAACACCAGGCTTTTCATGCTTACAATGTCCTAATTTTCTTCATACTGAAATGTCAAATGAAATCTGGAGCCTACAATATATCTTAAAATAAGTGTTCATTTCCATTTGATTCATTCTCCCAATACTGTACAACCGGCCCAAAGATTCAAGTAACTGAGTTCTTTTCAGATGTTATCATCAGAAAACAGTCTTTCTGGGGTCCAAATGTTCCAAGCAAAATAAAAGAAAATATATTTATACTTATAAGAATTGTACTGGATGGGGCTGGGAAGGTGGCTCAATGAAAGAGCGCTTGCCTTGCATGCCTGAGGCCCTGGGTTCGATTCCTCAGCACCACATAAGCAAAAAAAGAAAAAAAGCCGGAAGTGGAGCTGTGGCTCAAGTGGTAGAGCGCTAGCCTTGAGCTGAAGAGCTGAGGGACAGTGCCCAGGCCCAGAGTTCAGGCCCCACTACCGGACCCCCCAAAAAAAGAATTGTACTGGGCTGGGAAGGTGGCTCAGTGGTAGAGCACTTGCCTTGCATGCATGAGGCCCTGGGTTCGATTCCCCAGCACCACATAAGCAAAAAGAAAAAAGGCCAGAAATGGCACTGTGGCTCAAGTGGTAGAGTGGTAGCCTTGAACTGAAAAGCTGAGGGACAGTGCCCAGGCCCAGAGTTCAGGCCCCACAACCGGACACACACACACACACAAAAAGAATTGTACTGGGAATTCTGATAAATACATAATCTCTGAAGGCTGATATCCCTATCCTTATCAACTCTGTAGTCTCAATGTTTTAAGTCACATTACTGTGGTAACCAAGCATAAAACCTCTATTAACTTTTCCTTCCTAGTTTATGCCACATATTTCTAGGGACAAAAATCTTGACTAAGATAAAAAGAATACAATGGATTGCTGTCTCATTTCTCCTCACATACTCTAAATTTCTCTGTACCTACAATAAATATAAACACCTTGAGGCTGAATTTTCTTTGAAAAGGAAACACTCTTCTAAAAGGATTTTGCAATACCAAATCTTGAAAAAGAAAATTAGCATAAAAATTCAGCTACTTTTATATCCATGGGCCCATTGTATACCCAATACTCTTGTGTTTCTCTTATTTAATTGAAAAGGTTGTCTGCTTTTCAGCAAACGTTCTCTGTTCACATCTAGCTTTTTCTCAGCCAAGTTACATAGCCTCCAGGAGAACTGATAATACTGAAATCTAATTGGGCAAAGGCTTCCAGCTAAGAGAAGTACTATAACTGTATTTGTTCACTTTTTTTTTTTGTCAGTCATGGGACTTGAACTCTGGGCCTGGGCGATGTCCCTGAGCTCTTCAGGTCAAGGTGAACACTCTACCACTTGAGCCACAGAGCCACTTCTGGTTTTCTGGTGGTTATTTGGAGATAAGGGTCTCATGGACTTTCCTGCCTGGGCTGGCTTTGAACTGCGAACCTCAGATCTCAGCCTCCTGAGTAGCTAGGATTACAGGAGTGAGCCAAGTACAGCCTGGCTGTACTTGTACACTTGTAAGGATGTATAAGAATCTTTTCTTGGGCTGGGAAGGTGGCTCAGTGGTAGAGCGCTTGCCTTGCATGCATGAAGCCTGGGTTCAATTCCTAAGCACCACATAAGCAGAAAAAACCAGAAGTGGCACTGTGGCTCAAATGGTAGAGTGCTAGCCTTGAGCTGAAGAGCTCAGGGACAGCGCCCAGGCCCAGAGTTCAGGCCCCACGACCGGACCCCCCCCCAAAAAAAAAGAACCTTTTCTTACCCTAGTAATACCTTTACTGCAGAATTTCTTTAAATATGTTCTATACATTCCCTCTCCATACGAGCTGAATTGAGGTTCAAAGCCAGCCTGGGAAAGAAATAAGTCTGTGCCACTCTTATCTCTAGTTAACCATTAAAAAGCCAGAAGTGGAACTGTGGCTCAAGCAGTAGAGCACTAGCCTTGAGCCAAAAACCTAAAGGATAGTGTCTAGACCTTGAGTTCAAGCCTTAGGATCAGCACACACAAAAAAGGCCAAGCTCAAGCTAGTCATAGAGCTCTTATTAAGCAAATACAAGGCCTTGGGTCTGATACCTGACCCTGAAAAAAGGAAGGAGATTTTAGCTCAATGGTAAAATGATTTCTAAGTTTGCAGATTTGGTCACTTTTTTTTTGGGGGGGGGAAGGGGGTCTGGTCGTGCGGCCTGAACTCTGGGCCTGGGCGCTGTCCCTCAGCTCTTCAGCTCAAGGCTAGCCATAGCACCACTTCTGGCTTTTTTCTTTTTGCTTATGTGGTCCTGAGGAATTGAACCCAGGGCCTCAAGCATGCAAGGCAAGTGCTCTACCACTGGGCCACCTTCCCAGCCCTGATTTGGTCACTTTCTTAACATGACTTCTTTTCAGGGATTCATTTTTGCTCAGGGCTGGTGCTCTACTATTTGAACTAGGCTTTCATTTACAGATATTTTTGGTGGTTAAAGAGAAGAATCGTAGCCCGGCACTGGTGGCTCATGCCTATAATCCTAGCTACTCAGGAGGCTGAGATCTGAGCATCTTGGTTCAAAGCCAGCCTGGGCAGGAAAGTCTGTGAGACTCTTATCTCCAATAAACCACTAAGAAAACCAGAAGTGATGCTGTGGCTCAAGTAGTAGAGTGCTCACCTTGAACTGAAGAGCACAGGGACAGTGCCCAAGCCCAGAGTTCAAGCCCTACAACTGACCAAAAAATAAAAAAAAATAAAAAAAGAGAGAGAGAAGAGAAGAATCTCAGGATTTGTCTGTTTGAGCTGATTTCAAACTGAGATTCTCAGATCTCAGCTTCCTGATTAGTTAGGACTATAGCCACAAGCTATTTGTGCTTTGCTAGCAAATTCCTCTTGTTTACTGGAGTTTGCCTGTCATAAAAATTAGGTTTTATGGAGACATGTGAATGAGTGGCTCCTAAGTCACATTTCACATTTAGAATGAAAATGGGCCACTGGATATTTTTTTGTAAGTTTTTCTAATAAGCAACATAGATTCTTTTCAACAATATTAAGTTTATATTTGGGCCTTAATGGAAATATACAGAAAAAAACAACAAAAACAGGTGCTTTGTTCATAGAAAAGCCAGTATAATCTGCATCCAGAAATGGCAACACATTTTGGCTACATTAAAGTACTGGAAAAGAAGTTCCCCTGCCAGCTCACAACTTTTCATGAGTAATTTCATAGCTATGGTCTACTATGAATCACTCTAGAGACACACAAGCTCTAGAGAGTCAACAGATTAACTCAGGGCACAGACTTTCAATGACACAAAGCCTGTCTGCCTGGTGAAAAAATTCTTGAGTGTGTGTTCAAGGTGAGTTGAGTCAATTCCCATGCATTTAGTCCTCTTCTCTCCTGTTTCCCAGCTTCTAATCATTTCCAATTTACAAATGTTCTCACACAAGAGAAAGGACGTGAAAATCAAACTAATTTATTTAGTTGTTAACATTTTGGTCAAAATGTGTCAGAAGTGGAAATAAAATGAGTTTTTACATTTTTTTTTTTTTTTTTTTTGGTGCTGGTCCTGGGCTTTAACTCAGGGCTTGGGAACCGTCCCTGAGCTTTTTGCTCTACAATTGAGTCACAGCTCTCCTCTGGCTTTTTGGTACTTAACTGGATGTTAAGAGCTTCAGAGACTTTTTTTTTTTTTTTTTGGTCCAGTCATGGGGCCTGAACTCTGGGCCTGGGCGCTGTCCCTCAGCTCTTCAGCTCAAAGCTAGCGCTCTACCACTTGAGCCACAGCGCCACTCCCGGCTTTTTTTTCTTTCTTTTTGCTTATGTGGTGCTGAGGAATCAAATCCAGGGCCTCAGGCATGCAAGACAAGCGCTCTACCACTGAGCCACCTTCCCAGCCCCTCACAGACTTTCTTGATGGGCTGGCTTTGAACTGCAATCCTCAAATCTCAGCCTCCTGAGTAGCTGGGATTAAAATGTGAGCCACCAGTACCTAGCTCATCTTCATTGATTTTAGTTATCTTTGTTAATTTTGTACAGATGAAAATTAGAATTCTAACATTTTAGGACAAAAATAGATTTTAGGAAATTAGAGGCTTTCCTAATCCATCAGGGAAGTCTCCTAGAATTAGTTATATTAGTTATAGTTCAGGAACCATAAGGGATAATTTTTCCTAGCTGAGATTATGGCAATTATGAAAAATATTCATGCAACTCAATACTTTCTGTGTAAAAGTCCAGGTCTAGGAATATAGTTCAGTGGTAAAACATGTGCTTAACATATGCAAGGCCCTGGGTTCAACCTTTAGGACTACAAAAAAGTAAGTACAATAGTCTCTCAGATATAAGTAGTGCCCACCTGCTCTGTTCAAATCTATCAGACCTTAGACACATCTGGCAGACTTGAAAGACTTAATAATTGTTTCCTTACCCCAAGTCCACATAGGCTTGTTTCAACACACCATTTAATATGGCTCTAAAACTTACCAGGAACACATGCTCAAATATCTGTGTAGGACTATCCATCTGACCAAGGATCACTATCATTTCATTATCAATAAATTCTTTGAATTCTCTCAAATTGCAAACCATTTGCATTTCCAACTCTGTTCGTATCTGAAACAAAGATGACATATTTTACTAATCTCTGTGAAGATCTTCACTTTCAACTGTGTACTATTTCTAGCCCCATATCTATTGTTATCACACTCCTAGCCTTGGACCAAAGTAGACTCATTATCTCTTACCTCTTTGGATGTGATATTCTCCAAATCTTTCTGCATCATGATCTCCCTTAATTTGGATTTAATTAGCCTTTCTGTTCGCTCACGTTCAGTTGGTCTGAGGACAAGAAGGAAGTAGTGATTTTTCTTAAGCAGGAATTTGATTACATTAATGAATATAACATTTGTTTATGTTTCCAAATTGGCAAGTTTTACCTCTATTTTGCTTAACTTTATATTGTGGAGGCATTACAAATAGAAATTTTATTTTTAGAAACAAGGTACTGGTGGCTCACACCTGTAATCTTAGCTATTTAGGAGGATGACATCTGAGGATCGTGGTTCAAAGCCAGCTTAGACAGGAAAGTCCTTGAGTCTCTTATCTCCAATTAACCAGTAATAATCAGAAGTGGAGGTATGGCTCAAGTTGTAGAGTGACAAAGCAGCAAGAGTGCAAGGCCTTGAGTTCAGGCCCAAGTATCCTGCAAGAGTGCCTGCTTAGTAAGCACAAAAGGCCCTGAGTTCAAAGTTCAGTAGAGTCATTTTTTTTACTTTTAAAAAGTTTATTTTCAGTTGGATGCCGATGGCTGAAGCCTGTAATCATAGCTACTCAGGAAGCTGAGATCTGTGGATCATGGTTCACAGCCAACCCAGGCAGGAAAGTCCACCAAGACTCTTATCTCCCAATAAACTACTCAGAAAAAGTTAGGCGTAGCACTGTTGCTCAAGTGGTAGAGCACTAGCCCTGGGCAAAAGAAGCGCAGGGACAGCATCCAGGCCCAGAGTTCAAGCTCTAGGACTGGCAAAAAAAAGTTTCTTTTCAGAATGTTGAGAATATAAATAAATAGAAATGATTAACGGAAAGGTTGTATGTGTTTAAAAGCCCTTAAATATGTTCACATATATAGACCCATTAAGGAATAAAAGACAAGTTGGGTATACCAAGGATAGTTCTTCTTTATTGAGATTAAGTGATTCCATAAATTCTACAAATTTCACAGCATTGTGGGATATGATACTAGCCTTGAGCTGAAGAGCTCAGGGACAATGTCCAGGCCCAGAGTTCAAGCCCTATGACCAAAGAAAAAGAAGAAGAGGTCTTGTTTCTTGAGTCCTGTTTACTTGCATTTTGAATTTAACATTTACATATCAGGGAGACTTTGTCTATCTGATCTTGGCTTATTTCACCTAACATGATTTGTTCTAGTTCCATCCATCTCCCTGTGAATGGCATTATTTTGTTCTTTCTAATGGCTGCGTAATATACCATTGGATAAAGGTACCACAATTTTTGGATCCATTCATCTGTAGTGGGGCATCTGGGTTGTTTCCATATCTTGGCTATTGTGAACTGAATATACTTCTTTATTCTTATATTTTTTTGGGTCTGGTCGGGGCCTGAACTCTGAGCCTGGGCGCTGTCCTTCAGCTCTTCAGCTCAAGGCTAGCGCTCTACCACTTGAGCCACAGCGTCACCTCTGGCTTTTTTCTTTTTGCTTATGTGGTGCTGAGGAATTGAACCCAGGGCCTCATGCATGCAAGGCAAGCACTCTACCACTGAGCCACCTTCCCAGCACCCAGAGATTACTATTTTAATAGTAACAATGATTCCCTTGGCCATCAACATGTGATTAATCCTGGTTGATGTGGAAGAAAAAAAAAAATCACCTGTCTCTGCCTCACAAGTGCTGGAATTATAGAACATATCGGTCTTTGAAATTTCTATCTTCATTATGAAGATAACAAATCTTTAAAGAGTGCTAATGCTTACATATATTGGCAGTAAAATCAAAAAGCTAAGACAAGCCTAATACTCTACCTACAGGATTGAGTTTTCTGACTCTCTTAAAAATAAAATTACCACATCAAACACTGATGTAATTACAGGTACACCCATAATCCTAGCTACTCAGGAGGCTGAGATCAGAGGATTGCAGTTTGAAGCCAGCCCAGACAGGAAAGTCTGTGAGACTCTTGCCTCCAGGTAAACCATCAGAAAAGTTGAAGTGGGTTCAACTGGTAGAGTGCCATCCTTGAGCAGAGAAGCTCAGGGACAGCACCCAGGCCCCAAGTTAAAGCCCCAGGACCAGCACAATAAATAAATAAATAAATAGCCCTTGGAACTTAAATATGAAATCAACCTAGTTACTCTTTAATTACTAGACAGGTATTAGTTTAATGTAACTGGATGTTTCCTGTAATAACAGCATTATTTTATATTGTACAGAATTTGAAGGAAGTGGATAATACTTCCTGCTTCATCTTTCCTCTGCTACCTACTCAAGAAAGGTATGTGCTCTGTACCTCCTTATTTGGAGATGGAAATGGACTAATAAGCCTTTGGGCATCCTGCCTGTGCTTGGCTGCCTACAGCCTTATCACTGATGGTAAAAATAGCTTCAGTAATCTCCAAAGATAGATGCTTTAACTCCACAACTGTGGAGCTCCATACCACTTAGCTCTCTTAGTTTCTCACAAAACCTGCAGAATATAGTTAATACCTATGCCATTTCTCCATCAGTCAGAAAGGTATCCTTGTCTTGACAAGAATAAAATTCTTACCCAAGCTTCCTATCCCCATTTACCCTCTGTACTACTACAGTTTGAACTCAAGGCACATGCTTAATTAGCTGGCTTGCTTAGTTGATGGTTTGCCATTTGAGTCATACCTCCACTTGGCTTTTTGCTAGTTACTGAAGCTGGAAGATAGAGATGGAGTCTTGTGGACTTTTCTGCCCTAGGTGGTTGATAGTATTTTTTCTGTCTCAAGTAAGTATGATTTAGAATGTAGGGTTTTTTGTTTTGTTTTGTACCGTGGTTTGAGTTCAGGGCTTCACATACACTAGAAACACTCTCACTTGAGTCACACTCTCAACCTTTTTTTGCTTTATGAGACAGGCCTTACACTGGGTTTTGCATTTTTTTTTAAACTAGGACTTCAATCCTTCTAGCTATATCTTCCATGTAATTAGAATTACAGATGTGCATCACCACATTCAGTTTGTTGAGAAGGAGGGAGGGGTCTATTTTCCCAAGCTGGCCTTGAATTGTAATTCTTTGCATCTCTGCCTCCTTAGTAACATTATACATGCATCACCCTGAACAACTAGAATGTGCTTTTATTTATTTATTTATTTGGTGCTGGTCCCAGGGCTTGAACTAAGGGCCTGGATGCCATCTTTAAGCTTTTTTGTTGCTCAAGGATAGCACTGCACTCAACCACTCTGCACAGTTGAGGCACAGCTCAACTTCCAGCTTTTTGGTGGTTAACTGGAGGTAAGAGTTTCCAGGAAAGCTGGGCACTGGTGGCTCATGCCTGTAATCCTAGTTACCCAGGAGGCTAAGACCTGAGGATCATTGTTCAAGGCCAGCCCAGACAGAAAAGTCTGTGAGACTCTTATCTCCAATTAACCACAAGAAATCTAGAAGTAGCACTGTTGCTCAAAGTGGTAGAACAGAAGCCTTGAGCAAAAAGAGCTCAGGGACAGCACCCAGGCCCTGAGTTCAAGCTCTATCACCGACAAAAAAAAAAAAAAAGTTTCACACTTCCTTCCCTGGGCTGGTTTTGCACAATGGTTCTTAGGTATCAATCTTCTGAGTAGTTAGAATTATAGGTAAGCCACCAGGATCAGGCGAATGTACTTTTTTTTTTTTTTGTCGGTCGTGGGGCTTGAACTCTGGGCCTGGGCGCTGTCCCTCAGCTCTTCAGCTCAAAGTGAGCGCTCTACCACTTGAGCTACAGCGCCACTTCCCACCTTTGGAGATAGGAGTCTCACGGTCTCTCCTGCCTGGGCTGGCTTTGAACCTCGATCCTCAGATCTCAGCCTCCTGAGTAGCTAGGATTACAGGCGTGAGCCACCAGCACCCAGCTGAATGTACTTTTTTGAGCTAGATGAAACATTCATTCTTGCAAAGCATGGAATTATGAATAACATTTTCTACAAATTCTTATTTTTAGTTACTATGGGATCTTGAAAGGATTTAGGGTTATTGAAAAGGTGCTTTTTTTTTTTTTTAAAAAACTGTTTTCACACACAGTTGGAAATTTTACCTTTTCCAGTAAAAGGCATTATTAGACTAATATCTAAAGCCTTTAAAAAATAATTTAGTATTTTGGCTTGACGTCAAGAATCTTTTTTTTTTTTTTTTTGGGTCCGGTCATGGGGCCTGAACTCTGGGCCTGGGCGCTGTCCCTCAGTTCTTCAGCTCAAAGCTAGCGCTCTACCACTTGAGCCACAGCGCCACTCCCGGCTTTTTTTTTTTCTTTTTGCTTATGTGGTGCTGAGGAATTGAACTCAGGGCCTCATGCATGCAAGGCAAGCACTCTACCATTGAGCCATCTTCCCAGCCCCGACTTCAAGAATCTTAAGACAAATCCTGTTTGTAAGATCATATAAGTAGCTCTACTACCCACTTTTCTCCCACTAGTTGAATATCTTGCAAGTTCAGAAAGATCAATTTATAGAGAAAGTAAACATCCTGATTAATTTCCAAAGCAGGAACTAAATAAAAAAAAATATAAAATAGTAACAAAAATTTCAACAAGTTTCAACACATAGACCTAAAAAGGAAATAAAACACCAGTGCCACTTTAGGCCTTTATTCAATGCATAGCACACCAGGGAGATTTGGTAATTTTTTTTTTTTTTTTGCAGGTCATGGGGCCTGAACTCTGGGCCTGGGTACTGTCCCTCAGCTCTTCAGCTTAAGGCTAGTGCTCTACCACTTGAGCCATAATGCCACTTCTAACTTTTTCTGCTTATGTGGTACTGAGACATCCAACCCAGGGCCTCATGTATGCAAGGCAAGCACTCTATCACTAAGCCACATTCCCAGTCATAGATTAGGTTCTTTATGTGTGGCAGAAATGTGGTTATAGATGGTAACTATTATCACTGGGAAGGATTAATTCTCCAAAAGAAAAGACTAGGGAAGAACATGCTGCCTAGGAAGCAACAGAGAATGCCTTTTTCACAATTCTTAGGCAAGCTGACTTACATATCTGTGAAGAGAGCTGGAGAGTCTGGCCGATGGGACTGCACATCTTGCATAGCATTCCATTCATTGACTGAGGATTGATCTGAGTTGATATGGCTCTCATAGTAACTCACCCAGGTGAGAAACAGGCTTCCTGGGTAATAGTTATGCATTCTGGCCACTTCACAAGCCTTGTGTAAACTTTGTAGTGCAGACCTGAAAGACATGTTGGAAAATGAGTACTGTGCCAAAACTCCACATGTATCTCACTCTTTTTCTTTTCTTTTTTGTCGGTTGTGAGGTTAAACTCTGGGTCTGGGCACTGTCCCTGAGATCAAGGTGACCACTCTACCACTTGAGCCACAGGGCCACTTCTGGTTTTCTGGTGGTTAATTGGAGTTAAGAGTCTCACGGACATTCCTGTCTGGGCTGGCTCTGAACCATGATCCTCAGATTTCAGACTCCTGAGTAGCTAGGATTACAGGTGTGAGCCACCAGTGCCTGGCCATATCTCATTTTCTAATTTGTAAATTCTATAGAATTTGGGCTCTAGAGAATCTCTTCTCTGGAACTTCAGAGATTTTTGAGCCCGATGATATCATATTATTTATCCATATTATCTACACATTTGCTGAAACCCTTTAGGCAGGATGTTAGGGGAGGGGAAGAAAACTGACAACTCATCAGTGAAAAATAAATTTAGGAAAGAATAGAGCATAGTTGGAACTATGCTGTGACAGCATCATTAGAAGACTAAAGATCCCAATAATTAACTATTCAAAGATTTGTTTCCCATGGCACAGAATCATGTAACAGCAGATAAATCATATATTTTCTCATTCTAGAGGCTTCATAAAGATTACATACATAGATGTCCTTAAGTCATGAAAATATATTCTTTAATGTGAAGGAAATACTCATATAATTACATGTCTTCTTGATGTATTAATCTCTTGGTTTCTTTAAACCATTTATTCATGTATATGGATTACTTTCTAAGAACAGCTCTGGTTATTCTGAGACTAATTAAACCTTCTGTCTCTGAACTCAGCTCAAGAAGGGTAAACAGAACTGAAAAGTATCTTTTGCTTATATTCTTTGGAAAAGCTTAACCAGAAAAGCTGTTTGGAAAAGCTTAACCAGAAAAGCTGGTTAACCAGAAATTACACAAAAGGAAAGACCTTCTATATTTTGGTTACTGGTGTGTCTCAAGTGCTTAAAAGAAGGCTCACTCATAGCTGAAAATCAATTAGGTATCTATCAAATGAAATGTCTTAATAGTTATACATTATTGTCTCTCTCCTAAAGGAAAAAGGCAATAAAAGGGAATTCTGTGGCCAATCCATTTGTAACTTTTATAAAGGTAGGACTGGGCTTTGAAGTTAGAACCTTGAGCTTACGAGACAGGCCCTCTACCACTTAAAACAGTTATTTTTCAAGTAGCACCTCATGTTTTTGCCCAGGCATATGGACCATACTTAGGCTTCCTGTGTAGCTAGGATAATGTGCTACAATGCCTTCAACCATAACCCTCCTAATCTCTGTCTCTTAAATCACTAGGATTATATGGGTGAGCCTCCTTACTCAGCCTTTCATCTATTTTTTTAAAAATACCATTTTCTAGCTGGGCACTGGAGGCTCACTCCTGTAATCTTAGCTACTCAGGAAGTTGAGATCTGAGCATTGAAGTTCAAAGCCAGTCTGGGCAGGAAAGTCCATAAGATTCCAATCTCATAATTTCCAATAAAAATGACTAAAAAAGCCAGAAGTGGAATTGTGGCTTAAGTGATAGAGCACTAGCCTTAAGCAAAGTAAAGTTAGGGACACACACACACACACACACACACACACACACACACACACACATACACACCACACATACACCACACACACACAAACCCAAACACCAACAACAAAACCCAAATCCTTTTCATTTCTATGGTCACTTGAAAACTTTATAGATGGGGGCTTTAACTTGCCTAGTATGTACTAAGCCCTAGGTTTCCCTAAATAAAGCAGAACAAAATATCAGTTATGTGTAGACTCATGATAAACAAAGATATGGCTATATTCTGTGTATTATTTATAACTTGCTCTCTTTACATCCTGTCACTGACATATTCCCATTTTTTTGGTATAAATTGTATTTTTTTCTGTCTTTTCTTTTTTAGTACTGGGGATTGAACATTGCAAGTGCTTTGCCACTGATCTACACCCCAGGCCATTGCCATGTTAATATTCCTCAACTAGATCATTTTAATGGTTGAGTAATATTCAATAATATGGTTGTACCAAAGAATTCATTTCTATCTTTTGGACATCTTACTTGTTTTTTATTTATTGCTCTTATTAGAACACAGATATGTTCTTTTTGTTGTTGTTGTTGGTCGTCGTGGGACCTGAACTCTGGGCCTGGGTGCTGTCCCTCAGCTCTTCAGCTCAAGGCTAGCCCTCTACCACATGAGCCACAGTGCCACTTCTGGCCTTTTCTGCTTACGTGGTGCTGAGGAATTGAACCCAGGGCCTCATGCATGCAAGGCAAGCACTCTACCACTGAGCCTCCTTTCCAGCCCCACGGATAAGTTCTTATAGTTAAAAAAATTCTTGCACACATCTATGATTATTATCTCAGAGAAAAATCTTAATAAAATTATTAGGTTAAGGGGTATTCAAAATGATAATGCATATTGGAAAATAATTCTCCAGAAAGGTTGTTCCAGTTTATTTTTTGTCAGTCATGGGGCTTGAACTCAGGACCTGGGCACATCCATGAGCTTTTTTGTTCAAGGTTAATGCTCTACCACTTTGAGCCACAGCACCACTTCTGGTTTTCTGGTGGTTAATCAGAGAATCCCATGGATTTTCCTGCTCTGGGCTGGTTTCGAACCATGATCCTAAGGTCTCAGCCTCCTGAATAGCTAGGATTACAGCCTTGAACCACTGGCACCCAGCTTTCCAGTTTATTTTCTACCAAGTTATATGATTTAGGTTCCTAAAATCTTTGTCAATTCCATATTACATAAACTTGAAAAAAAACTTTTAAAACCATTTTATTAGGGAAATAGATTTTTTTCTTATAAATGAAGTTATAGGATATTTTAAAAAATGCTTTCTTAGCTGGGCGCTGGTGGCTCACGCCTGTAATCCTAGCTACTCAGAAGGCTGAGATCTGAGGATTGAGGTTCAAAGCCAGCCCGAGCAGGAGAGACCGTGAGACTCCTATCTCCAATAAACCACCAGAAAACCGGAAGTGGTGCTGTAGCTCAAGTGGTAGAG
>NW_012267247.1:5161768-5162877 GCF_000151885.1 Dipodomys ordii
CAGGCCCCATGACCGGACCAAAAAAAAAAAAAAAAAAGAACTCTACTGAAAAGCATCAACAGATTGTCTGATTTTATGTACCAGACAAAATGAATGGAATCCCACAGTGAAGTTAGGGAATTACATACCATTTCTCAGCAGAAGCTATAGTCAAACTGTTCTGCTCTATATTTCTATTTGGAAGTCTTGTGGGTTCTTAGTAAACCCAACCCTGGTTTATAAACTGGAGAAAACATCTCCGTCTCTTGTGGACACATTTAAAAAACATCAGGAGGAGGGGCTGGGATGTCACTGGAAGGAGCTGGCACAGGAAAGGGGTTATATTGTAGGCTGACAGCTGGCAGCAGCCACAAGAGATTATTTGAAACAGAACATATCACCCTTTGGGAGAGCACTGCAATATTCCCACGTGCTCAGATTGAAGAGTGAGCCAACAAACTATTACTTCCTTGTCTGGATTCCTACCATAGTCAGCTTAAAAGAACTGAAGTGAAAGACCTTGGCAAGTTGTATTTTTACTCCACTTTACTAAACAGGAGTTTAAAAGAACTCACTAAGCTGCTGACATGTCAGTTCAGCTGGGCACACTGGGCCTCCCATTCAGTTGAATGAATGGGTCACTAAGACAGAACACCACCCCTCAGCTTTCTGTTGGAGAATAAAAAGAGAAATTTCTTACCCATCACCATCCAAGTGAATTAGGGTGTCACTCCAAAGGGGCAGGACTAAGCCCATGGTACAAGTGCTACTGCAAGACAAGAAATAGTCTATAAGTTAGTTACTTCCTGTTGTTCTGGGAAGCAATCTTTTATTAACAATTTCAACACAAAGGATAAATGCCTGAGCTAGAAAGTATGGCACAAATACTAGAGTGGGTAAACTTCCATCATATCATTCTTAGTTCATGTAAGTCCTCAACAACTGTTTAATAGATTATTTAGGAAGTTCCTTGTATGTTTAGCAAAGAAACATAATGATTGTGCTTTCTATATCCTGTCTAAAAAATACTCCAGGTGGGGCTGGGAAGGTGGCTCAGTGGTAGAGCGCTTGCCTTGCATGCCTGAGGCCCTGGGTTCAATTCCTCAGCACCACATAAGCAAAAAGAAAAA
>NW_012267247.1:5166177-5176574 GCF_000151885.1 Dipodomys ordii
TTCAATTCCTCAGCACCACATAAGCAAAAAGAAAAAAGCTGGAAGTGGCACTGTGGCTCAAGTGGTAGAGCGCTAGCCTTGAGCTGAAGAGCTGAGGGAAAGCACCCAGGCCCAGAGTTCAGGCCCCACAACCGGATCCCCCCCCCCCTCAAAAAAAAATGCAAAAGGTAAGACCAGGCATCTTGATTGCTCACACTAAACGCCAAAAGAATATGCAATTACTGCCTGTCGCCTTTAAGAGAAGACTCAACGGAAACTTCCATGCAGCAACTCTAGTTCCTGTTTTAAAGGGATTTCTTAAAGGGAGGGGTTAGGAAGAACTGAACAAAATAAATACAAATGAAGAGCAGTGTTACTCAATTGAACTTTGTGAAGTAATGGAAGTATTGTCCCATATAGGGTCCACTCACATGTATCTGACTATCTGACATGTGGCTAGTTATGACCAAGAAAATGAAATCTGAATTTTGTTTATGGTTTTACGTAGTACAGGATGGCCTCCTGCTTCCTTCACCCTGAGTGCTAGGATTACAAATGTCTTGTGCCACCATACCTACCTTCATTTTATTTTTTATTTATTTAAATAAACACTGGTGATTAGTGGCAAATATGCTAACAGATAGTACAGATTTGAACAGATAAAAACCCAAATCAAAGGTCCTAAAATCCTAATGAATGCAGACAAGTAGGTGCTTTTATGGAAAAATAGTTACTGAAAGGTCTGTTGCTTAGGTAACTCCAGGAGTTGTTGAAACTGCAGGAGAAAGCTTCCTAAACCACAAACCTGTGTATATTCATAGCATATAATTAAATGTGGTAAGTGGTGTACAAGCTAACAACTCAGGCCTTGTAATTTCTGTGAACCCACAAGTAATTTTAAGGTTGATTTCTAGTTACAAACTCAAGTTTGAATTGAGAAACTTCTAGTGACAATGCATAATTCTCCTGCCCCCCAACACTGGGAACAATCAGAATCACTCCCATTTTCCTCCTCTTTTTGTGGCTAAATTCCCCTAGGCTTCAGTCACACCCCTAGCTATTCTACAGTTCCATTCCAGTCCTAAACCAGGAAGTCAATGCTTTGAGACATCTGGCAGGATTTCCTGAAGCTTATTATCTCAAAGTGTAAAGATCTGCTTAGCAGCCACATTCCACAATCTTTCCAAGGTTTCTCCAGAAAAAAATGGGGAAAATAAAAAACCTTAAGGATACAAAAAACCAGGTAATCATAGGAGATGAAATACAACTAAGTCTAAAAATACATGAATATGAAAGATTCTGCTTTGCATTTAGGGAACCATTTCCCATTTTTAACCATGAAGAAGAAGAAAAAAACCCATAAGATTTAATAAAACCAAAATTTAAGGCCATAGGTAAATATATGAAATTGAAGTTCAAGTGGGAACTCTTAAAACCAGAACAACAGGTATAACTACTATGGAAAGCATATGCCTTAAAATTGCCGAAGTGAATCATTACTAATTAAAACACAGTAGTTTGCCATGAAAAAGCAGTTTTCTTCCTGGAGATACAAGTTTAGATTATTTGCTTTATATCATTAGTATCTAAAGATGAGAGAAAGGTAAGGCATTCCTGACTCATAAGTTAGGAATACATAACCAAAGACTTTCATTAAACATGCTTGTCTTCTAAAACTGTAGCTACACATTTTAATAAGGTCTACTCTAGTTTTATAATACCTTGAATTTAAAAGCAGACCATGTAAGAATTTTTGTGGTAGCTTAAAATGTGACTGGAACAGGTTATTTAAAAAAGGAGATTTCCCATCCTTCTTTTTAATGGTACTATACCTGTCATTAGAAGAGAAATCCATTCCTAGGACAATGCTTTCTTCAGTGTCTTGTCTACCATTAGTTGAAACTACTACCATATAGCGTGTTCGATTCTGGTAAGTGCTTTCTAGTCTTACAGCCTGAAAGATAATAGAAATCAGAGAAATTATGCAATTTAGAAGAGATTTTAACACTGTTCCTTCAGCATCTTAAAACATTCAAAGGGAATCTCAGAGCCTCCAGTTAGGACATCTAAATTTAATTCCCAAATTATATGCTAACTCAAAAGAGAAACAGTTCTAGTCCATAAAATATTTGTCAGAAATTTGAAAGAAATTTCTATTTGGAATTCTTTAAGGGTTGATATTCTTGGAATCTCCTCTGTAATTCTATCACTAGTCCAAAGTTTCCAAAGAGAAAAATAATTACAGAAATCAAATGACCCATTTAGCAAGGCAGAGGTGAGACTCTCATAGCTATCTTTGTGTATTCTGATATGCCTAAGGAAAAGCTACGGAAGCATGAACAAGCAGAATTGGCTGCATTAGCTTATTTGTAGTAAGTGCTGACACAACCAGACTGTAATGCCCATTATTCTGATGCCAACTGTACAAGACAGAGAGCCATACTGTTGACTTTATGTCCCATGAAGAACAGAGCATTCAAAATCAAATCCACTTTACAGGAAGCTAAGAGGAGCTAACATTTAATCCAACTACGGTATAGACTTAGTTGATTGGGATCAAGGAAAAAGCATTAAACACGTAAGATAGATGGGAGTAAATGCACAAGGTAGGTTGAAAGGCAGCAATGACTCTTTCTCTGATTAAGATAAATATATTAACCAGAAATTAACCAGAAAACTCAGTACAGGGAAACTAGAATTTCTTATAAACAAGTTATCAGGTATTATTACATATTAAATGTGGGCAAGCTTTGGCAATTTTTGAACTAACCATTCAAGCTTTATGAATGGCTTAGAAAGCTCTTTATTCTCTGTCAAGGCTCTGAAAATTACTGGCCAGGCTAAAACACAAATGGCATGGGAACAACTGAACTGTGCTTCTGACAATTTATCTTATACAAACCAGTAACAACTGATTAGCTACGTAAGCTGATAAAAAAACCAAAACCCCACATAATCTTCATACATATGACCAATAATGCAAAGTACCAGGCCAAGTGAGCACCAAGAATATTTTGGTGTTTGGAGCGCAAACAGTTATCTCTTGTAAGATTTGTACTGATTTATACATCAAGAACATGGGAAAGGACCAGTTACTGAACATGACAGGAACAGGACTAGAAGGGATGGTTCAAGTGGTAGAATAAGTACTTAGCCTCCCCCCCCCCCAAAAAATACCCATAGGCACATCTTGGATCTATTTAAATTTCTTAGATGGAAGAATAAACTGAGAATTCTGGAGATTTAATCACTGATCTCTAATAGTGTCTATAATAGTTATCCTGAAATGCTAGAGGAAATGTTAAAATACCTTTCAAGGGCAGAGCACTATGCTTAATATGCACAACACCCTGGGTCTGATCCCTAGCATGGAAAAAAAATTACAGAACCTTTCTAGAGTTTTCAATTTCTAGGTAAAGAATTAAGCAACATTTAGCTGAAAGGATGACTCAGTGGTAGAGTGCTTGCCTTGCATGCATTAAACCTGGGTTTGATTCCTCAGTACCACATAAGCAGAAAATGGTACTATGGCTCAAGTGGTAAAGCGCTAGCCTTGAGCTGAAGAGCTGAGGGACAGCACCCAGGCACAGAGTTCAAGCCCCATGACTGAATTAAGCAACATTATATAAGCCCAAAGCATAAATGAGTATCTAATATTATACTTTTATCTACTGGAAGTTAATCTCATATTTTTCTGTTCTCAAGAAGATTAGCAAAATCTAATAATCTAATTTAGCTATATTCCTAGTACCTGGGAAACAGAAGCAAGTTTTAGTCTAATCTGGACTACATAGGACTTGGGGAGGAGTGGTAATAGTGGAGGAGGAAGCATTTTCAGTATTTTTTTTAGTCTCCAGGATTTTGGAATAAATGGCTGGCACAATACAGTTGAGATAAATTTGATTAGCAAGATGAAGTTCTCTGTACTTCAGCTTGAAAGTACGACACTAGTGTATTCCATTCTAATTGCTCAACAAAACATTAACTGTAGATTTTGAAACATGTCAACAATAGCAACTGAGAAAATTATTACAAGAAAGTCCATTTATTGCCTAAATTTGGAATCCTATTATAAGTGTTAGATGAACTAGAGTTAGTTAATCTTTGGGCTGAAGTAGGTCAGAGAAATCATTTCTGCTTCTTATATGAAGAAGATATACCTCTGCTTATTCCTAAAAATAGGCACACTATTTTCAAAGCTTCAAAGAATAATGATAAAGCTTTTCTTTCTTTCTTTATTCTTTTTGCCAATCCTGGGGCTTGAACTCAGGGCCTGAGCACTATCCCTGAGCTTCTTTTTGCTCAAGGCTAGTGCTTCTACCACTTGAGCCACAGTGCCACTTCTGGCCTTTTCTGTGTATGTGGTACTGAGGAATCGAACCAGGGCTTCATGCATGCTAGGCAAGCATCTGCCATTAAGCTACATCCCCAGCCCTAGTTTAAATTCTTAATCTATATATTCCGCATTGTACAAGAACTTCTCTCATCACCATTATCTAATATCAGAAAATACTTCTGCTTAAGTTTACAGTACACCTTTGTCTTTAATTTCTCTTCACCAAGAGTCCTACACATCATGCCTCTGCATGCATGTACTGTTTATCCTCAGGGAAGCCACATTATAAAGACTCAATGTCTAGACAGGCAGTTCACCCAATCTATCAGAGGGAAAGGTTTCAAAAGTATGTAAATATTAAATTCTAGCCAAAAGAACAAAGCAAAGTCAACAAGCCTAAGATTAAAATAGACTTCAGATTGACATGAATAAAAAACACTGTCTTCAAAAAAATAGATTAAAGATGGAAGAAATCTGGATTTTAAAAACTGTCTCTATGAACTTTTTAGTGTTAAAAATCTATAAATTAAATTCTTTATGGCAATAAAAATCATGATTTAAGAGTTGAGGATGTAGTTCAGTGGTAGAATACTTGCCTTGCACATACCAAAGCCCTAGGTTTGATTCCTAGCCTAGGCAAAAAACTCAACCCCCATATAAAAATTATTTACATAGAAAAATAGCCTTGATAAATTATAAAGAAAGAATGTTATAAAACAGTATCTTATTTTTATTAAAAAAAGGCAAAACATACTAGCTATGCTTTTACAGATTAGTTTACACCTCCCTCCTTTGTCCTTCTGTCCTATACTCATATACAAACACCAAAATAAGACTGGAAGAATAATGTACTCAAATTGCCAAGAACAGCTTTCTTTCTTTTTTTTATTTTGAAAATACTGTGCAGAGGGGTTACAATTACATGGGCAAGATAATGAGTACATTTCTTATCAAGCATTGTAGCCTCCTCCTTTGTTTCCCCTTCCCATCCCATCCTCCCCCCCACCCCCCAAGAATAGCTTTCTTAGAGTATAGGATAGGTGATTGTATCTTTATGTCTTTTGGAATTATCCCATTTGGAAAAACAAAATCAAAATCAAATAAAATCAAAATCTAAACCTAAATTCCAATGCACTTACACGAAGAAAGAAATAAACTTTTCATTTGAACAAAATCTTTTCATTCTCATTTTCTTAAATTATCCTGCAGTTCTCTGACCTCAGCTCTAGTCAAGAACATTATTGAAGAACTATAAAACTATTTCCTTACATTATCAATTAAAGATTTCCTAAGTATTAACTATACTTAATGCTTGATACTTGTATTTGGAAAGCAGAGTCCCTTGTAGGTAAAGATTTTTTTTTTTAAATCACATTTTCAATGTGTTAGCAAAACGTGGAGTTTGGTTGGATTAAGAAAAATAAAGGCTAGTCTTTCAGCTGACTATCAAACTTTTAACCTTATGCACAAGTCCCAAGATAAGAGTTTTAGCATTCCAAATTTAACTAAAACAAAAGCCTTTGCTTTGAGACTACAAATGTTCCTTTCAGTTAGAAAAGTGCTAATTTGTCTAAAGTTATACAATGCATTCACTCATTTTCTTGAAGATGACTCACTCAATAATTTGAAACATAATAACTATGTGTTTGTAACAATTCAAAACAACGGTAAATGGCTTGTCATTTGAATTCTGAATTAATTCAGAGGCATCAGATATATTTTTTGAGTTTTCATTTTATAAATATAAAGCAGCTGAAACTGCATATTTCAGTATGAAAAGAGAAGATTTAATCTCTTGGTCTGCCTTTCTAATTCTATCCTTCATGTTCTCATAAGTCTCATGTGGTAAATTATTTTAATATTTAGAGGCTCAAGACAGGCACCAGTGTCTCACGCGTGTAATCCTAGCTACTCAGGAGGCTGAGATCTGAGAAATGAGGTTCAAAGTCAGCCTGGACAGGAAATTTTGTGAGACACTTATCTCCAAATATACACCAAAAAGTTGAAAGTGGAGCTCTGGCCTTGAGCAAAAAAGCTCAAGGATAGCATCCAAGGGATACGGACACACACAGACACAGACACAGACACAGACACAGACACACACACACACACACACACACACACACACACACACACACACACACACACCATCTAAGTCTTGAAGTCAAGTCTACACACACACACACACACACACACACACACACACACACACACACACACACACACACACACACACACACACACACCATCCAAGCCTTGAAGTCAAGCCTCCCAAGGGATACGGACACACACACACACACACACACACACACACACACACCATCCAAGCCTTGAAGTCAAGCCTCAGGACAGACACAGACACAGACACACACACAGACACACACACACACACACCATCCAAGCCTTGAAGTCAAGCCTCAGGACACACACAGACACACATAGCATCCAAGCCTTGACCTCAGGACACACACACACACACACACACACGCACGCACGCACGCACGCACGGTAGAGCACTAGCCTTGAGCTGAAGAGCGCCCAGGCCCCGAGTTCAGGCCCCACAACCGGACCCCCCCCCAAAAAAAATCTTCAGGTATGGCTCAAGTGATAGAGCAACTACCTAACAAGCATAAGGCCCTGAGTTCAAACTCTAATACTGATGAGAGAGAGGATATTAATGCTATAAGAACTGCACTCTTGGCTGGGTGCCAGTGGCTCACACCTGTAATCCTAGCTACTCAGGAGGCTGAGATCTGAGCATCAAGGTTCAAAGCCAGCCCTGGCAGGAAAGTCTGTGAGACTCTTATCTCCAATAAACCACTAGAAAACCAGAAGTGGCGCTATGGTTCAAGCGGTAGAGCGCTCGCCTTGAGCTGAAGAGTGCAGGGACAGCGCCCAAGCCCAGAGTTCAAGCCCCATGACCGGAAAAAACAAACAAACAAAAAAAAGAACTGCACTCTTCACCTATTCCCTTTTTTGAGACAGGGTCTTACAGTGTCACTACGTTTTATTTAAATGTATATAATCTTAATTTTGGGTTAGAATAGAAACTAATTTAGACAAAAGACAAAAAAGAAGGCATGGAGGCAGCATTCAAAAGAAAGGATAAAACAAAAAAAAAAATTTTTTTTTGGGTCCAGTCATGGGGCCTGAACTCGGGGCCTGGGCGCTGTCCCTCAGCTCTTCAGCTCAAGGCTAGCACTCTACCACTTGAGCCACAGCACCACTTCCGGCTTTTTTCTTTGTGCTTATGTGGTACTGAGGAATCGAACCCAGGGCCTCAGGCATGCAAGGCAAGCACTCTACCACTGAGCCAACTTCCCAGCCCCGGATAAAACAAAATTTAAACATAAAACGATTAAGTGAATGTAGAATCAGTGATTACTAGAGAATTCAAAGACTGATCATCAACTGTCCACAAGCTTATATTCTCAACTCTCTTACTAGACATAAAGACCAACTATTTTTAACCTGCCTATAGTTTTCATAAAATTTCAATTAACTAATCTAGAAAGACTTGAGACCAGACTTCTTGGTGATTTCAGTAACTATCTCATGGGCCTCTTCCTCCTCTTCTCCATTTCATATCAGCTTCAGGGTAATCTTTCCCTGTAGCTGTCTCATGTCACTCCTTGGCTCAAAAACCTATAATGTTTCACAACTGTTTACTGAAGAGGGAGAGGTACAGCCTGTACTTAGTAATTTAAGGGTCAGGCAAAACATACAAAACAATAAAGTAGGCCATCTAAATATTAAATGAGATACTTTTTTGTTGTTGTTGTTGGGGCTTGAACTTGGGTGCTGTCCCCGAGCATTTTCTGCCCAAAGCTAGTACTCTACCATTTTTTTTTTTTGGTGGGTCATGGGTCTTGAACTCTGGGCTTAGGCACTGTCCCTCAGCTCTTCAGCTCAAAGCAAGCGCTCTACTGTGTGAGCCACAGCACTGCTTCTAGTTTTCTAGTGGTTTACTGGAGATAAGAGTCTCATGGACTTTCCTGCCTGAGCTGGCTTTGAACCAGATTTCAGGCTCCTGAGTAGCTAGGATTATAGGAGTGAGCCACCAGTGCCAGGCTTTACTCTACCATTTTGAGCCACAACACCACTTCCAGTTTTCTGGTGGTTAATTGGAGATGAGTCTCATGGACTTTCCTGCGCAGGCTGGCTTTGGACTGCGACCCTCAGATCTTAGCCTCCTGAGTAATGAGGATTATAGGTGTGAGCCACCAGCACCCAGGTAGTACTTTTTATTTATACAAAGAATCATATTTACATCATTTTCCTATTTTTCTTTGGAGAAAAAACAGTCCAAGAAATGATGATAGATGACAATTGATTTAAGTGTCTGAGAGGCAATAGGATCTGAGAAAGTTATGGTAAACTAAGAACCTACATATTGTTTCCCTCCACCTCAGACTAACTATGATTTCCATGTGAGGATAAAATCTCAGTGTTGTCAGAAAACTGACTTCTGAAAACTCAAATCTGATACTGTATAGAGAGTTTACAGTTACATGAGTAAGGTAATGAGTACATTTTCTATCAAGCATTGTTACTTCCTCCTTTGTTTTACCCCTATCACATTGTAAAGCTTATTTTCAACATAGTGTCTTGTATATCTTATTGTTACAATGGGTCAACCTGTATCCTTATTTCAGCATTTTTTTTTTTTTTTTGGCCGGTCATGGGGCCTGCACTCTGTCTGGGTCAGGGCGCTGTCCCTCAGCTCTTCAGCTCAAGGCTAGTGCTCTACCACTGGAGCCACAGCACCACTTCCGGCTTTTTGTTTATGTGGTGCTGAGGAATCGAACCCAGGGCCTCATGCTTGCAAGGCATGCACTCTACCGCTGAGCTATCTTCCAAGCCCCTATTTCAGCATTTTGTTATTTCCCTTCCCCTCCCCCTCAAATCTGAATTTTTATATGAAACCACTCAGCTTTAAAATTCTAACATTGAAAAAAACACTGCGATCCAAACAAAACTTAACTTTGGCTTATGAGCTGTCAATTTGACTCCTTTAAAGAATTAAATTCATATTTGCCTGCCATGTCTTCTGGTCTCTATCTTCCCTATATAACAATAATCCTCATATTTAGGCAGAATTTTACACTCTAATGTTTTCATGCCCATTTGATCCTGCCAACTGTGAGAAGCTGTTAGGAAATGAGGAAAAGAACACAAACAGCCTAAGGTAACTTGCTAACATCACCTGGTTAGCAAGGACTCAAGCCCTAGTCTGGTGACTCTGAGGTCAGCATCATATGTAGTCATTTCACTCCCACCTTATCCCTTCCTGTGGGTGCTTCTGCTTAAGTTATAACTTCATCTAGAATGATTTCTTTCAGGCAATCCAAATTTCATCATCTTTCAAGATCCATTCAAACTTTATTGTCTAAAGAAAACATTTCTCAACTAGGTCAAATTCCCAATTTTTCTCTCCTTTTTCTCTTCTGCAACTGTTACTATGGACAGTAACTTACAAACTTGTGCTTATCAAACTCTTGAATGTTATTATTTTACATCACTCTTCAACAGTTTATACCCACAAATTCTAAGCTCCTGGATGATGAGGATATAACATTCTTCTTTTCTATTCCATATAGTTTCCAGTAACGTGTTGAAATATAAAATGACAGTTTAATATTGGCTACTTTATATAGTCTTTTGAGGAAGAGTTATGATAATACAATTAACTTACCAGCCTGATGTTGTCTTCTGGGCGGAGTAATATGAACATTGCTTGGAGATGCTGTTGGAGATCGCCTGTTGAAATTTATAAAAGAAAGGGTAAGTATTCTCCATTCTAATACCAACAGACAGGATTTCTTCTTTCTAGTAATTTATAAAGCAATAAAGTTCTGGTTCACTGAAGACTCAGACTCAGAAATCAATTAATATGATTAATTAATTTATTTTTTTTAAATTTTATTTTATTTTATTTGTGAACATACTGTACAGAGGGGTTACAATTGCATGGGCAGGATAATACGTACATTTCTTACCAAGCATTGCAGCCTCCTCCTTTGTTTACCCTTCCCATCCCTTCCCAGCCTCCCCCCTCCCCCCATCCCAATCCTTCTCCTTC
>NW_012267247.1:5177314-5214929 GCF_000151885.1 Dipodomys ordii
CCAAAAAAAAAGCTAGCCCTCTTGTTATTTCTAATTTTGTTCTTCTTTTTTTTTTTCTTTTTATTTTGGTCATGGGTCTTGAACTCTGGGCCTGGGCGTTGTCCCTCAGCTCTTCAGCTCAAGGCTAGCACTCTATCATTTGAGCCACAGTGCCTTTTTCTGTTTATGTGGTGCTGAGGAATCAAACCCAGGGCCTCATGCAAGCACTCTACCTCTGAGCCACCTTCTCAGCCCTTTGTTATTATTAATAATAATTTTCAGTTACATTTAACTTCAGATTGTTAGATTCAATCTAGAATAATGTCAGTAGTTAAAAAAATTTCCACTTTAATGGTTGATACTAAAGGGCGTATATATCAAATGGAGGAGATTAGAGATACCTATTCTTCTGAACATATTAGGTACTTTAAAATAGCTAACTATTATTTGAATCGTCTCTTGTTCTTTTTCTTTCATTTTTAAAATTACCTCTAAGAAGTTGTCTAAAAGGGTTTCAATTCAATAAGTCAATGATTGCAATGCAATACAATGATTACAATGCAATCAAGGCCACACTTTCATTCTTCTCCATCTCTCCCAGCCCAACCTGTCCCCCTTGACTTTCAAAGTTCCATTTTCACATTAGGTCTGTATTCTCCCATTCTTCCTCTTTTCACTCACGTAACCCCCTCTTTTTCGTCTTCTCCTCCTGCTCCTTCGCATATATGTGCTGGTACTGAGTTTAAACTCAGGGCCTTGAGCTCTTGCTCAGCTGTTTTTGTTCATGGTTGGTGTTCTACCTCTTGAGCCATATCTCCCGTTTGGCATTTTGTTGGTAAATTAGGAATAGATTCTCAGATGTCAGACTCCTGAGTAACTAGGATTTCAGTTGTGAGCCACTGCACCTGACTACTTATTCTTACACATTTTATAAAATAAAGCTAAAATTTTCTTTGTATGGGCTGGGAAGGGGGCTCAGTGGTAGAGTGCTTGCCTTGCATGCATGAGGCCCTGGTTTTATTCCTTGGCACCATACAAGCAGAAAAAGCCAGACGTCGCACTAGCGCTAGCCTTGAGCTGAAGAGCTGAGGGACAGTGCTCAGGCCGAGTTCAGGCCCCATGACCGACCAAAAAAAAAAAAAACAACCAACAACAAAAAACAAACAAGCTTTGTATTACAGTATTATCAGTTTTCTTCTATTTCCTATTTTATATCAGGAAATCTGAGGCTCTGGCTAACAGAAGACAATTAAATAATGTACTATCATTACTGATGACAATCTGAGAACCAAAATATTTATTCTTGCCCACTAGACCCAGGTATTTTTTAGGAGTCTAAGGTGATTTATACATATAATCACAGATGCCATTAGCTTTTAGTCTATTCAGAGTTGCAAAACTATCACCACAATTAACTCTTGAACATTTTTCACCCTCATTAGCATTTACCAGTTGAGCCACAGCTTCACTTGCAGCATTTTGGTGGTTAATTGGAAATAAAAGTCTTGCAAACTTTTCCTGCATGGGCTGGTTTTGAACTGTAAGCATTAGACTTCCTGAATAGCTAGCATTATAGGAATGAACCACTGGTGCCTAGCTTCATATGTGCAAGAAATAAAGAGGCAGGAAAAAAGACAGATTAGCAAACAGATATGCTTGTCTCAAATGTCAGCAAGTCTGAAAGGCCTTCCTTCCTCTTTCTCTTTTTTTTTTTTTGCCGGTCGTGGGGCCTGAACTCTGGGCCTGGGCGCTGTCCTTCAGCTCTTCAGCTCAAGGATAGTGCTCTACCACTTGAGCCACAGCGCCACTTCCAGCTTTTTCTGCTTATGTGGTGCTGAGGAATCGAACCCAGGGCCTCGTGCATACAAGGCAAGCACTCTACCACTGAGCCACTTTCCCAGCCCCCCTCTTTCTCTTAAAGAATAATTTCCTTGGGCTGGGAAGGTGGCTCAGTGGTAGAATGCTTGCCTTGCATGCCTGAGGCCTTGGGTTCGATTCCTCAGCACCATATAAACAAAAAAAGCTGGAAGTGATGCTGTGGCTCAAGTGGTAGAGTACTTGTCTTGAGCTGAAGAGTTGAGGGACAGCACCCAGGCCCAGAGTTCAGGCCCCGTGACTAACACAAAACAAAAAAGAATAATTTTCTTGCCTTCCTTGCCATGTCATTTCAATGATAGCTTTTTACCAATTCTATTTTTGCAGAATCTTTAACCTTTCAAATTTAAGGAGCATCACAGCTGAGTGATGGTAGCTCATGTCTGAAATCCTAGCTACTCAGAAGGCTGATATCTGAGGACTGAAGTTTGAAGCCAGTCCAGTCAGACAAATTTGATAGATTCTATCTCCAATTAACCACAGAAAAGCTAAAAGTGAAGTTGTGGCTCTAGTGGCAAAGCATCAGCCCTGAAAGAAAATGCTAAGCAAGAGTGAGAGGCCCTGAGTTCAAGTTCCAATAGCAACACAAAAAAGATAAAAAGAATCTCTTGGCTTGGCCATTCTACTACATTTCAAATTCAGAGATGCAACTAAAAGAAGTCTCATATGTAAGATGCAGCATGGGCTCCTATGTATAAATGGAAACGTGTCCAAACAAGAACTTAACACAAATATTCATACAGTATCATTGGCAATAGGCAAAAGGTGGAGGCAAATCAAATGTTTATCAACTAACCAGTGGGTAAATAAAATGTGATAAATCCAAAGTGCTATATACTAGACATGGAAGATCACTAAAAACATGCTAAGTGTAAAAGGCCTATCTCAACAATCCACTTTTTTTTTTTGTCCATGGTGGGGCTTGAACTCTGGGCCTGGGTGCTGTTCCTCAGCTCTTCAGATCAAGGCTAGAACTCTACCACTTGAGCCACAATACCACTTCCAGTTTTCTGAGTAGTTTATTGGTGATAAGATCTCACGGCCTTTCCTGCCTGGGCTGGCTTTGAACCTCGATCCTCAGATCTCAGTCTCCTGAGTAGCTAGAATTACAGGCTTGGGCCACCACGCCTGGTTAACAATCCACTTTTATGAGTCCACTTATATAGAATATCCAAAATACTTAAATCAATAGAGACAAAAAGCAGATTAGTGGCTTATGCCTGTATTCCTATTTATTCATGGTGAGATCTGAGGATCACAGTTCGAGGCCAGCACAGGTAGGAAAGTCTGTGAGACCCTTATCTCTAATTAAAGTTAGAAGAAGTTAGAAGTAGAGCTATGGCTCAACTGGCAGGGCACTAGCCTTGAGCTTGGGACAGTGCGTAAGCCCTGAATTCAAGCTCTAGGACTGGAACACACACAAAAGAAAGAAGACAAGTAGTTTATAGGGTATGGCAAGTTTTATGGAAGGAGGGATATAGGCAATATTTGTTAATGAAGGTAAAAAAAATGTTCTAGTATGGTGATAGGTGTATAACTCTAAATATGCTAAAAGCTAATGAACATATACTTTGAGTGGGTAAATAAATCTGTTAAAAGAAAAAAAAAACAAGTGTGAGGAGATAGGTATTAGGTATAGACAATAAAAAACTATTAGTGGCCTGGGAATGTGGCTTAGTGGTAGTGTTTGCCTAGCATGCATGAAGCCCTGGGTTCAATTCCTCAGTACTACCATAAACAGAAAAGGCCAGAAATGGTGCTATGGCTCAAGTGGTAGAGTGCTAGCCTTGAGCAAAAGAAGCTCAGGGACAGTGCCCAGGCCCTGAGTTCAAGCCCCATGACTGGTAAAAAAAAAAAAATTAAAAAAAAAAAAAGCTATTAGTTACATGTTACAATCCAGTTAAAGAGCAGACTTTTAAGAATTGTTTTCTAGTTTTAGGAAACTTTTCTGCAGACACTATCAAAGGCAATTCCAGTATTCTTAATAATCCCTCTTCTAGATTTTTCTCATACATTTCACTGCTAGTGGCTAAATTCAGATTTCAGCTTGATTTTAAAGACTTCTTTACAAGTTTTTCTTTCTTTCCTCAGCATGGGTTTTGAGCTCAGGGCCTTAAAAGCTTCTAAGTAGGTACTCTACTACTTGAACCACCATCTCCAGTCCTAAAGATTGCCGATCACTTTCCTTTTCCTTTTTTTTTTTTTTTTTCGAACCTGTTCACGGTAAAAGAATAATGATTTAAATCTCCGAGGTTCTGAGGGCTCTATATAGTTTTTTTTTTTTTTTTTTCTGTCGGGGCTTGAACTCTGGGCCTAGGCACTGTCACTCAGCTCTTCAGCTCAAGGTAAGTGCTCAACCACTTGAGCTACAGTGCCACTTCCAGTTTTCTAGTGGTTAACTGGAGATAAGAATCTCACTGACTTTCTTGCCCAGGCTGGCTTTGAACCATGATCCTCAGATCTCAGCCTCCTGAGTAGCTAGGATTACAGACGTGAGCCACCAGCTCCTGGCTTCTTTTTCCTTTAAGATATTGGAAGACATTCATACACCAATAATACAATTTTTAAATTATTTAATTTTAACTGTAGCCCAGATTTTAAAAGAAGATAACCAGCTCAAGATATATCCTAAGAGGAAAAATGTGCATAAGAAAGCACCATTGCATGGAAATAGCAAGTCTAAGATCTGTTCTTCATTTTGCCGTCTTTCGGTTTCTGTGAGCTTAGTTAGGCAGTTTCATTTTATGTGAAAGTATAGCTTTTGTGAACTGTGTTTATACTTACATTGCTCATCTAGTTTGGTCTGGATCACAAATCAAGTCCATTCAGTTTGTGTTTAATTTGCGTTTACTTTTAGTGCAAAGGAAATAAATGACAATCCTGGTGGTAGTTAGGTGTGGAAGTTTTTGTTCTTTGGTGGTACTAATGTTTAAACTCAGGGCCTTGTACTTGTTAGGCAAGGCCATTCCTCCACATTGAGCCATGCCTTACATCCTTTTTCTGTCTTGCATACTTTTTTTTTTTTTCCGGTTGTGGGGCTTGAACTCTGTCTGGGCCTGAGTGCTGTCCCTCAGCTCTTCGGCTCAAGGCGAGAGCTCTACCACTTGAGCCACAGTGCCACTTCTGGTTTTCTGAGTGTTTATTGGAGATAAGAATTTCACGGACTTTCCTGCCAGGCTGGCTTTGAACTGAGATCCTCAGATCTCAGCCTCCTCAGTACCTAGGATTACAGGTGTGAGCCACTGGCGCCTGGCTCTTTTTTTTTTTTTTTTTTAATTAAGGGGGGGTAGTAAGGAAGATGGTACCAGGGCTTGAACCCAGGGCCCAGGCACTGTTCCTGAGCTTTTGTGCTCAGGGTTAGTGCTCTACCACTTGAGCCACAGATCCACTTATATAGCATTTTGGTGGTTAATTGGAAATAAGAATCTCATGGATTTTTTCTGCCAGGGCAGGCTTTGAACTGTGATCCTCAGATTTTAGCCTTCTGAGTAGTGAGGATTACAATGAGAAGTTTGACCCAAGAAAAGGCCAACCAGGGCGAGAAACCTTAAAAGCCACATTTCCTCCACTTATTATGTTCTACAAAGCACTATACCCATCATCTTAATCAGTCAAGGTAGATTTAAACCAATCATTTATCTTCTTTTTATCATAAGTGATAAATATCCTCACCGATATGATAAAATACAAAGTTTAGTTGGGTCTACTTGCTTTATGTATTCAAATTTTGGGAGAAGCATCCTCTCCACGTTCTTCCCTTTCCCCATCTCTGGTGGTAGATACTAAAGAAGGTTTTAGTACAACATAAGCTAACTTTTAAATTTATTCACATTTACTTAAAAAATGGAGAGATAAAATACTGTCTAACAAAATTAATTATAATTACAGTCTGCTACATCTGTAACAAATGTACTAGATAAAGGCCCCAACAAGAATTAGTGCAGCTACTAAAACAGTTAAAATTATATTGTCTAGTGTTAAACTCAGCTACTGGTTCATTAGAATTCAGCATTTCTGCCTTTCACCTCTGACCTACACACTGAATTTCCTAGTAAGCTGTAATTTCTTCTACTTCAGGAGGTCAAAAGTCATCAAAGTGGCACATTTATGACAAGCAACCACTTATTTGTTTAGTATTGGTCAAGAATATTGTCTTCAAGTTGACTTCTCTTTTTTCCTCAAAATGACACAAACAAGACTTGCTGATATAAGAGAAGAATCAGGTTACCTTCCTAAACTGTGGATAGCCTATAATGAAGAACTTTTCTTCCTAAAATACATTTTCTATGATTCTGTCTTTTGGAACCTCATCACTCCAGGTGAATTTCCAATGTAAGGGAAAACAATGTATACACTACTGTTACTGGATATTTTAAAACCAGAGTTTTATATTCTGGTTTTACTGATGAATTATTTGAGGACTCCTTATTTATCAAAGTCCAGAATTAAATATCTAGTCTTTTTTTTTTTTATGTTTTGGGTCCAGTCGTAGCGCCTGAACTCTGGGCCTGGGCGCTGTCCCTCAGCTCTTCAGCTCAAGGCTAGCGCTCTACCACTTGAGCCACAGCACCACTTCCGGCTTTTTTCTTTTTGCTTATGTGGTGCTGAGGAATCAAACCCAGGGCCTCAGGCATGCAAGGCAAGCGCTCTACCACTGAGCCACCTTCCCAGCCCTATCTAGTCTTTTATTGTGTACACAACCAAAATGCAGACTGTCATATATGAACAGGTAATTTGCTGGGCACCAGTGGCTCACATCTGTAATTCTAGCAACTCAAGAGGCTGAGATTTGAAGACTGAAGTCTGAAGCTAGCCTGGGCAGAAAAGTCTAATCTAATCACTGAAAGCTAGAAATAAAGCTGTGGATCAAGTAATAGAGTGCTAGTCTTGAGCACAAAAGCTAAGGGAAAGTGCCACGTGCTGAGTTCAAGCCCCAGAACCAACATACACACACAATAAATAAAAGAAATTAATTTTAATTTTATTAAAAAACATTAAACTTTTAATTTATTTTAAAAAATTTAATTTTTTTAAATTTTAATTAATTAAAAAATTATTAACTCAACCCAGATCTTGTATGTAACCCAAGTTGGCTTTCAACTCATATACTTGCCTCAGCCTCCTGAGTGCTGGGATTACAGGTATACACAACCAGGCTTGGTCCTAAGAACAGGTATTTTAATATGTGATATACTAATTCCTTGGTTGAAGAGTATTTCTATACCTCCTCCTAATTATTCCAACAAAAAATTGCTATGTGTAAGATATTCTGTCTACTAAGTGCTAGAATAACAGTCTGGGAGAATGAAAGAAAGTGACTACAGAATAGGATAACACTTTATCTCACTGTTGGAAACTGAGGATTCAGTTTTTTTTTGTTTTTGTTTTTGTCTTTTTTTATTGTGAAAATATTCTACAGAGGGGTTACAATTACATGGGCAAGATAATGAATTTTTTGTTTTTAAAAAAAACAAAAGCCAAAGTAGTTGAGAAAAGAATGGTTTATGCGCAGCTTTACCTGCATGCTTGTTGCGTCTGTGGCTGACTCTTGGTGTGGATGAGCCATTTCCCCGTGGTAGAAAAAGTGCAGCACCTTTGACAGTTAAAAAGCTCTCGCTGATGCTATAAGGAGAAAAGTTAAAAGAACATAATTACTTAAGGAGAAAAATTAGAGGATGAAGACCCAGTTTAGGATTATTTTCCAAAGTTCCAACTTCTTTGTTTTCGTTTTTGGGTCCGGTTGTGGGGCCTGAACTCTGGGCCTGGGTGCTGTCCCTCAGCTCTTTAGCTCAAGGCTAGCACTCTACCACTGGAGCCACAGTGCCACTTCCAGCTTTTTTTTTTTTTTTTTGCTTATGTGGTGCTGAGGAATCGAACCCAGGACCTCATGCATGTAAGGCAAGTGCTCTACCACTGAGCCACCTTCCCAGACCCCCAACTTCTTAAAATGAAGTAATACAAAATCAGAAGTGACTCTACTTATTGTATACTGTTAACTACTGTAAAGAAAATGTTCTAAAACAAAATTAGAATATTCTGTATATATTACATGGTAGTAGTTAGATTTAAAGGCTCAACACAAACACTCAAATCAAGCTCCCTTAATCTGAAGCTTTGCTGCTTCCCGAGTAAATTTTTTTTTTTTGGGTCCGGTCATGGGGCCTGAACTCAGGGCCTGGGCGCTGTCCCTCAGCTCTTCAGCTCAAGGCAAGTGCTCTACCACTTGAGCCACAGAGCCACTTCCGGCTTTTTTCTTTTTGCTTATGTGGTGCTGAGGAATTGAACCCAGGGACTCAGGCATGCAAGGCAAGCGCTCTACCACTGAGCCACCTTCCCAGCCCCTGAGTAAATATTTTTGAGCCTAGATTTCTTTGTCTTGTAGACAAGGATAATAAAATGAGGCTGTTGTGAAATGTCAATCAGAATATGGCTACCTAAAGTGGTATCTGACTTATAGTAATAAGTCTTAATAAATTAGTTATTATTAGATCTAGTTATCAATAATTTTGACTGGAGAAACATTTTAACATTTAGTTACAATTGATCCAGAGTGTACAAAAATTAGTGTTTAAAAGGTATACCACACTAAATTATTAGCTGAACATTTTTCTTTTTTTTTTTGTCAGTCATGGGGCCTGAACTCTGGGCTTGGGTGCCATTCCTGAGCAATTTTAGCTCAAGGCTAGCACTCTATCACTTGAGCCACAGCACCACTTCTGCCTTTTTCTGCTTATGTAGTACTAAGGAATAGAACCCAGGGCCTCATGCATGCAAAGCAAGCACTCTACCACTGAACCACCTTCCCAGCCCCTTAGCTGAACATTTTAGGAAAGATGTGGGAGAGGAGAGGATGTAGACAGGATGTTGATGCCTATACAGGGTACAGCTATATACGAAGAGTTACTTCATTTTTTTTCTTTTCTTTTCTTTTTTTTTTTTTGTCAGTTGTAGGGCTTGAACTCTGGGCCTGGGCGCTGGCCCCGAGCTCTTTGGTTCAAGGTGAGTGCTCTACCACTTGAGCCACAGTACCACTCTGGTTTTCGGGTAGTTAATTGGAGATAAGAGTCTCATGGACTTTCCTGACTAGTCTGGCTTTGAACCATGAACCTCAGATCTCAGCCTCCTGAGTACCTAGTTTTACAGGCATGAGCCATAGGAGCCCGAGCCATAGGAGCCCGTGAAGAGTTACTTTAATACGTTCTATAGCATAGTGCAGTAACTATGGTTGACAACAATTGCACATTTCAGTTTAGCTAGAAGATTTTGAATGTTCACAGAACAAAGAAATGTTAATTGTCTGAGGTGAGAGATATCTTAGTTACCTTGATTTGGTCATTAAATATTATATACATGTATGAAAATAATATTTTACAGCATAAATATGTACAATTACCATGGTATTTAAAAATTTAAATATATTTAAGAATTTAATTCTCACCACATTAAAAAGAATAATGCCTGTAATCCCAGCTACTCAGGAAACTGATATCTTAGGATCTAGGCTTAGAGGAGCCAAATCCCTGAGGCACTTATCGTTAATTAACCAGCAAAAAGCTGGAACTAGAGGCATTGCTCAAGTGGTAATGTCAAAGCCCAGTGAGAGCTTGATGTCCTGAATTCAAGCCCCAATACTGGCACAAAAATTGTTTATGATGAATTAACATCACTTTATGAACTTAAATCACCTTTGTAATGCTGTCAGTTGCTGACTCAATTTTATCCTTGAATAAAGTAGCGTAAGGTAGAAAAAGCTTTTAAGGTAAATTGCCAAATAGATTAGAACAGATCTTCTAACAAAACAAAACATAAGGATCTACAGACACCATTTAAAAAAAATTGCATGCTTGCTGGGAGGGGCTGTTTTGATTTTGTTTTGTTTTCATCTTTAAATAAAGAATTGCTCTCTTGTGGTCTGTTGCACAAGCCCTGTCTCTTGTTACATCCGTGGTGTGCACATACCACTGTGCTATGGGGTCACTGTTCACTCACATTACGGGAACAGGCTAAAACAAAATGTCTGAGTGACAGGATGAGAGGGGTACACCACAGACAGGAAATGAAATTCACACTTCTGCCAACACAGCAACTATCTGTTTTACTAACTGAAAATATTTTTGAAAAAACAGGGCTAATATTCTACCTATTCACCAGGCAAAATAACAGCTTTGGGCACACTGGTTTCCAGTAAATAAGCAGTTATCTGTATCGACAAAAGAAGTATATTTGTTGAGAACTTAAAATAGCCAAGCACACTCCATTCATTCCTGTTGTAAGACACAGCCAGTTTCTCTTTGACTAACAGTAGTTTAAAAACTAACTTCCTGGTTTGGGGAGTTCTGTAATATCATTTTGTCTTTATTTCTTATACTCTAAATAAAGCATATCTAAGTGAATTCTTTGCTTTAAGCACAGCTAAATGTGTTCTTCCAAGTGTATGTAGTGCTTCTACAAGCTGAGGGCTATGGCAGAGGATAAGAGCCCTTGGTTAATTGAAAGCTGCCTGGAATCTTAAAAATCCTGATTATAAAGTAAGATAAGGAGTGACACTCTATATAGAGTATAAGGGAAATAAGGCCTTTATATTTAGATCATTTACACAAATCTCAGTAAGCTCTAGTGAAAGAACAAACTATACCTTAGACCCAGCTGGATTGTGTGACATAAACTCCTAAAGAGGGACAAACAGACAAAAGCCCAGTGATCGAATGAATGTTCTTTATTTTTTACTTTGACTTTATTTTTTGCTAGTCCTGGAGCTTAAACTCAGGGCCTAGACACTATTCCTGAGCTTCTTTTGTTCAAGGCTAGCACTCTACCACTGGAGCCACAGTGTCACTTCTGGCTTTTTCTGTTTAAGTGGTACTAAGGAATCGAACCCAGGGCTTCATGAATGCTAGGCAAGCACTCTACCAAGACACATTCCCAGCCTGAATGTTCTTTATTCTATGGTTCCACATTACAATCCTTAAGTCATCACAAGAGTGACATACTGTTGGGTCAAAAGAAGACCAGGAATTAAAATATGGGTGATTACCTAAATCCCCTATCATCACTAGAGAGAAATCCAAAGCTATATACATGCCATTAAAAATGTATGAATTGAATGCCAGTAATCCTAGCTACCCAGGAGACTGAGATTTGATAATCAGGGATTGAAGCTAGCCTGGGAAGGAAAGTTTGTGAGACTCTTTATCTCCAATTAACCACCAAAAAACCAGAAGTGGAGAGTGGTAGCAGAGTGGTAGCCTTGAACACAAAAGCTCACAGACAGAGCTCAGGTTCAGAATTCAAGCCCCAGGATTGGCACAAAAAAAAAGAAAAAGAAAAAAAAGAAAAGGAAGCACAGTGGAATGGAACTAAAAATAAAATTCACCACTTTTATAGTTCAGGAGGATCTTTCAATTAGAAAATTAAATGATTTGTTTGTATATGAATAAAATTACATGTAAATTTAATGTCATAGCTAGTTACCAGTGGTTCATGTCTGTCTGTAATCCTAGCTACTCAGGAGGCTGAGATCTGAGGATTGCAGTTTGAAGCCAGCCCTGGCAGGAAAGTCCATGAGACTCTTATTTCCAATTAACTACTCAGAAAGAGTCAAAGTGGCGCTGTGGCTCAAATGGCAGAGTGCTAGCCTTGAGCACAGAGAGGCTCAGGGATAGTGCTCAGGCCCCAAGTTCAAGCCCCAGGACCACCCAAAAAACTCCTAACCCCCAAAAGTCATTACTACAGTACAAGGTTAAATAAGTATATATCACCAGAATAGGAAGAGATTTACTTATGTAAGTATCAGTTTTTCTGAAACACTTGCCTGAAGAATCAATTGACAGAGCTGTTCTCTAATTAAAAATCTTTTTACAAAGGTAGGGAAAAACTTGTCCAATTTTTCAGAATTGATTAGTTCTTTTGTCTGGCCCAGAAACAGGACTTCTCCAATAAATTCTATAAAGGGATTGTATATGATTCCATATGCCTAAGTCAAATAAATACAAAATCTACAACCAATAGAGTTTAAGTGGACCAGCTGAGATTCAAGTTTAGAGTTTAGGTCCTGAAAGAATCTAAGAATCGCTAAATCAAGGAAGAAACAAGAAAAGAAGATACTACTGTTTTGACTTAAAGACAGAACAATTAGCTCCTTGATAAGAAAAAAAAAAAACGCTTAGAGGGTTAGTAATAGAGAAGTTCTCCTGAGTCTCTGCAGAACATATGGAAGTAGGTCTGTTTTTTTATATGCTATAAAATCACTTGCTCAACAAGGAGTCACCTCTGGAAACATATGTGAAAATGAGCTAATAAAAGCCAACCAGATTCTACTATGTCCTTAGGTATGAATACTTAAGTTAATTTTGTCTTCATGGAAAACCTATGACACACCTATGAAATAAGAATTATTTTTATGTCTAATTTATATTCAGATACTGAGGGGCTGGCCCAAGGTTGCACAGCTAGTAAGCCTCAGCACAAGGGCCAAAACTAAGATCTGACTTAAAAGCTCATGTTCTGAATCACTTTTTCTATATTGTTTTAATTTTTAAAAAATTACTTATTTTATTGTTATTATAAAGATACAGAGGGTTACAATTATATGAATCAGGTAATAAGTACATTTTGTTTCGTACAGTATCTTTTTTTCCCTCTATTCTAATTTTAGGAAATAGTTTTTAGTATATGAAATACAGTAACTTCCTTACAGTGCTTTTCAATAGAAAAAAAGTAGATTGAGAGTAAAGGACTGACATCCATTCAAATTTCAAGTCTTCTTATCTTCCCCCTCTCCTCCTACACCATCAAGGTCAAAAACAGAAAGACTACATGGAGGAGAATGAAGAACATCTGGCTCAGAGATGAATCTACTAGGGCTGCATTGTTAAGAACTCTAATCTCTGCTGATAGTAACAGCAATGCAGCCTCAAAAGTGGAGGAAAAGAGAATTGACTGTACTCTTTGGGGAAGACTGTGCCAATCCCTTCTGATCAAAATCACTTCCTAAAACATTATGTTTGTTAAATGGTAGTAGTTTTGTCTCAGGCAAAGCATATAGAAGGAAAAGTCAAAGAAGGGAAGAAAACACTTAGCTATTCGGAGGCTGGAATAATCTTTGGGGAATGTGTTCTGTGTAGGTGATCATCCATGACCAGCAGGAAGGTCAAGGGAGCAAAACAAAGCAACAACATACCTGGCCAAATTGCTGAATCTCAGCTGAGTAGAAAGTCTACTGTTTTACGCGCGACATACACCAGAAGAAACAGACAATTTACTATAAGAAAGCAAGTTTCAGAAAGTAAACATTATTTCAAGATTAAAATAAAGGAAATAGATTTTCATGTTTACAGAGTTTCTAATGCCAAACGCTTGGTATGTTTGGTATTTCTGTCTGAAGGCAAAACTTACAGGTAAATTATTGTGTATTATCAGCTATACACAATCTATTACCCACAAAATGAGTTGCCTGGCAGTTATGTTACATTCAAACTGTATACAAGCCAGGTTCTGGTGGCTCATAACTGTAATCCTAGCTACTTAGGGATCGGATCTGGAGGATCACAGTTCAAAGGCAACCTAGGCAGAAAAATACTAACTCCATCTCCAATTAACCAGAAAAGGCTGGGCTGTAGGCATGGCTCAAGTAGTAGAACATTAGGGTATATAAGCAAGTTGATGAGGGCAAGGCCCTGAGTACAAGCTTAAATACTAGTCAGAAAAAAAAATCAAATGTATATAATCTGAACTTCTACATTTTTGCCTTAAAGAATATTCATCTAGCTTAGCATGGTGGCACATGCCTGTAATCCCAACACTTGGGGAGCTAAAGCAAGAATATCTTAAATTCAAGTTCAAAGGCAGACTAGTTGCTATAGTAACATGACAAACAAACAATACTCATTTAGAGGAAACTTTCAAATATATTCCATATATCCAGGTTTCCCTGTTTAGTTGTTCAATTTTCCAATTCAAGGTATCAGACAGCTTTGGCAATCCCACTAAGTGGAAATGAATTCATGGACCTGTCTAGTATGACTATACCACAACAAGGGAAAGTTTATCATTATGAGTTTCAAATATCAGACTAGAGGCCAAGGAATTACAGAGCTATCATTACAGGATCCTATAAAAAAGCAGGGCTAAGCTGAAAAAAAAAGGAAAAAGGTTTTGTGCCTTGATGTATGAAATTTGATTGCAAAAAAGTAAAAAACACATTTCTAGTTAATGAGAAATATTGATTTTGTATTCCTAAAGAAATTTAAAGTAGGAGAAAAATCCAAACCAAAGTTTGTACTGTTCTTTAATTCCCCCCCCCCCCCCCCTACCCCCCCTTCCCCCCCCCCCCCCCACCACCATACACTGCTCAACAACCAATTGATAGTATTAGAATGGCAAGGCATACCTGGAACCATCTGCCCTGAGGTATTAATTCCCAGACAGACAGTGGAATTCTTTCTTTCTTAATCAGCATGTAAGCAGAGGCTGGGGCATGTTAGTAGACCAATTACTAGTAGAGCAGAGCAGTGTTTAGGATTCTAGTATTTACTTATTAACCACAACCATTTTAGTACTAGTTAATTTGCTTAAAATTGTTGTTCAATGCCCAGGACACCTAGACTTAGATGTAGCTATTTGTTTTCTCTTTTTCCTACTTTTCTATAATAGAAGGAAAAAAAGAAGTTTGTTTAAACATATGAAATAAATTTTAATCAAAATTAACCTTCCTAGTCTTTTCCCTATAAGTCATAAGTGGGAGGCAGAAACAAAAAATGAAAACAAAACAAAAAAGAAAACCCTGCAGAAACTTCCCGTTGTTTATTCCCAATATCCATTTACTGATAAAATCTTATTGTGTTATTTTTCCTTAACCATAATTATCTTAGAAATGTTTGATAAAGAACTTTCCCCTGGGGCTGGGAAGGTGGCTCAGTGGTAGAGTGCCTGCCTTGCATGCATGAGGCCCTGGGTTTGACTCCTCAGTACCACATAAGCAGAAAAGGCTGGAAGCAGTGCTATGGCTCGGTAGAGAGCTAGCCTTGAGCTGAAGAGCTCAGGGACAGTGCCTAGGCCCAGAGTTCTGGCCCCATGACTGACAACAACAACAACAAAAACCCAACAAGTTTCCCTTGTTGACTAGACAATTCAATCTTCCAATTTTTATAGATGATACATATCTGGTTTAACATTCACTATTTGTGGCTATCTAGTAATTATATTACTCTCTTTTCTAATATTACACTATTTTTTCTTTTGTAAAATCTACTGAAAGTGGACTTGGTGGTCTTCAACTTTGGAACTGAAAAGGGCTTTGGGGGAAGTCAATGTGGTTTATGTCTGGCCTACTGAAAATATTCCTTTGGACTGTTAATCTTAGACAAGTGAAATGAAAGAGGAGACATGGTGGGATATAGTCATATTCACTATGGGGAGAATGGACAAGTCTGTACCAGTCTGTTCCTACTCCATGGCCTTCCTTATCCTGGCTTTGCTCTCTGAGCCGGGTCCTTCAGCCTCTCATTCATTAAGTGACTTCTGACATACTCTGACAAGTATTTTGCTTTAGATTGTTAAAATTCATTTCTGAGCTTACAAACAGATAATCTTATGTATTAAATAAGATCCAGAGAATTTAATTTTTGGCTCTAAATCTCACAGATTATTAGCAGTAGAGTCCAGAATAGGCCACTATGCCATCTGACACCAGAGAAGCATGTGTGTGAACATGTACGTGAATGTGCACATCAGTACTAGGGCTTAAATTCTGAGCTCTTGCTTGGCTTTTCTTTATATGGCTGGCACTCTACCACTTGAGCTCTTCCAGTTCTGCTTTTGGCTGGTTAATTGGAGAAAAGAGTCTCTAAAATTTCTCTGCCAGGGCTGTCTGGTAACTGTGATCCTCAGATCTCAGCATCATGAAAGGCTAGGATTATAGATATGAGTCACTGGTATTCAGCTCCTAAAATAGCAATTTAACTATTTATCTCATGTTAGTTTTAATGAACACCTTGAACATGTTGCTATCTAATAATATGAAGCAAATAGCAGTGAAAAACACATTTGATCAGGTGGAAATGGTGGAGCATGTCTATAATCCCAGCACTAAGGAGTCAGAGGAAGGAAGATGCAGGATAACTTGGCCAGAGTGATACCCTATTTTTAAAAAAATCTGGTCAATTCACCTAAAAGAACAAAGACAGGATTTCATTGCAAAGCCTGCTGAATATTTTAATCCATTTTCCAGAGCATCCTGAAAACAAAGTTAAGGTCTGAGTGGAAAAAGATTGGGACATATTCCCATGAGGCAAAATTTTTCATTCTTTTTTTGTTTTGGGTTGTGCTAGCATTTGAACTCAGCCTCCAATCATGAGACCATGAGTTCAAACCTCAGTATCACAAAATAAGAATAAAAATAATTATAATAATGTAAAATAGCCTGCCAGTTTTTGGTTCCTCTTTAGTTTTCTCAGAGACCAAGAGCATTTCTTTATAGTTGTTATCTGGTCACACACCCATATGACCTTCTTTCAGGAAATAAAACTGTTTAGCTTTTGGTTTGGATTTTAAAAGTATCATCAAGAAAGGATCTAGAGGGCTGGGAATGTGGGTTAGTGGTAGAGTGCTTGCCTAGCATGTATGAAGCCCTGGATTTGATTCCTCAGTACCACATAAACAGAAAAGGCCAAAAGTGGCACTGTGGTTCAAGTGGTAGAGTGCTAACCTTGAGCAAAAGAAGCTCAGGGACAGTGCCCGGCCCAGGCCCTGAGTTCAAGTATTAGGACTGGAAAAAAAAAAAAAAAAGAAAGGGTCTAGAGCAGGGTTTCAAATGGTAGCAGGAGGGTCTAATTTAGCTCACTTGTGAGACATCCAGACATATCCTCTCAAATAACAACAGACAAAAAAGTAGATGCCCATGAAGGAACTGATCTCAATACACAAGTATCCAGACTTCTGGTGAGTAATAGTGGTAGAAGGTTCAGTTTTTGAGAAAGTCTTCTACTTCAGATCAAAGAAGCTCATGTTCCTTACAGGCTGAATTAATAAAGTTTCTCATCCCTAAATTCTAGATTCAAATACTTTCTTTTTGAAAGAAAAAAAATGTTAAAGGTTGTCTAAATTCAAAAGTAAATAATCCTGAACAGTTCTTTCCCAGTATTTAAAATGTTAAGTATATTTGTTACCAAAGATATGCACAACATTAGTTAACTTTAAATTTAAAGTAACAGGTAGGAATAAAAAGGAAAGTAAGAACAACTTTCAACATTAAAAAATAATTTTGTGTGTATAATTCAACAAATGCTTTCCCAGGTATTTAAAACACACCTGCAGAAGGAATGCAAGTTAGGCTTTCAAATATTCATCCAAAGAGTCATACCATTTTTGTTTTACCCTTGGAAAAGCCTCTTTTGAATTTCAAGTCATAGTCTACTTATTCTTGTTACCTTTTGACATCCTGTTGCTATCATCTATTTATTCTCTATCTTGCTCAACCTCCTTTCACCCTGATCCTTATTATAATTTTTTTGTGTGTATGGTGTTGGAACTTGAACATTAGTGCCTTGAGTTTGCTAGGCTGGCTGGACCTCTACCACTTGAGCCAACTCAAGCCTCCAGTTGTGGTTTTTTTTTTTTGGGTCCGGTCGTGGGGCCTGAACTCTGGGCTTGGGCGCTGTCCCTCAGCTCTAGGCTAGCGCTCTACCACTTGAGCCACAGCGCCACTTCCGGCTTTTTTCTTTTTGCTTATGTGGTGCTGAGGAATCGAACCCAGGGCCTTGAGCATGCAAGGCAAGCGCTCTACCACTGAGCCACCTTCCCAGCCCTCCAGTTGTGTTTATTGCTGGTTATTTTTATTTTTTGTTCAGCTACTGGAGTTTGCCATCCCTTAGCTTTTTTACTCAGGGTTATCACTCTACCACTTGAGCCACAGCTCCACTTCCAGCTTTTTGGAGCTTAATAGGAGATAAAGAGTCTTAGACTTCTTTCACAGGCTGGCTTTGAACCACAACCCTCAGCCTCTTGAATAGCTAGGATTACAGGTATGAGCTACTGGCACCCAGTTTATTATTTTTGATATACAGTCTCAAGAACTCTTTTGCCTCTGCTTGCCTTCAGTTGTGATCCTTCCATTTTCAACCTTTAGAATCGCTAGGATTATAGGTATGAGTCAGCTGGCTCTATTGGAATTTTATTTTTCATATAGGTGAACATTCAATAGCTTTGTCCCCAAATTTCTCATCTGATCTTCAAAGACCCTCTCTTGGACTCTGTTGAAACAGAAAATTTCAAATCCCTTTGAAAGGCATGAAATCTTGAAGGACTTGATTTCAGAAATTGAACTTTGTTTAAAATACCTATTAATCTTTGGAGAGGGATTAATCTGGTAGCTTTACCAACATTAACTTTCCTTTTCGTGACACTGCTGAGTCATCTCTTTCTGTAGAGGGTCAAGAAGAGGTCTTTTGAGAAGTGTTGTTAATTCCTTCTGGATGTTTATAAAAATTTTATTCACTCTTAAATTTTTCATTATTCACAATGCTTATATTCTTAAGATTAATGGTAACCGGTTTTGTCTTGTTTTTAGCCTTAAATATTTTTTTTGGGGTGTGTGTGTCTGGCTCTTGTCAGACTCAATATTGGCTTGTGGGCTGCTTAAGTACCAAACATCTAACTATATACCAAATGTACAGGAAGTTCTGGGGAAAGGGATCCAGTTAAAAATATTCTCAAAAGCTATAGTTCCCCTCTCCCTGCAACAAACAAAACAAAAACTTCCTACAATAATGAGCCTTCTTGTGACCCCCATGTGTTTACTCCTTTCCTCAACCAGAGGGAAACCCCTAATTACATTTGAGTCCTCAAATTTTTTCTAAGCTACCAACCTCTTGAGTTTTCTCTTTCCTAACCAACCCAGTGTCATATCTTATCTTCTAATTAGTTTCCCTGCAATTTAGTCTTCTTGCTCCTGCTTTCCTTCATAATACTAGAACTTAAACTCATAGGATTTGATGAGTTTATCTGTTGAGCAAATCAACACTTTGGAAGCAGAAACTTTACCTTGTTTATTTCTCTAATGTCTAATGTAGTTCTGGATACCTACATGGATATTCAATAAATATACTGAAACAATGAAAGAAAGAAAACCTAACACTGAAGTAGATACTGAAACCACAAGTCTGGATGCCATAGCACTTATTTACCGTCTCAGTGACAAAGATGTCAGAGAAGACAGCTGAGTTAACTCAGCTGGACACTTAACACCTTTGGACAGCTTCTCACTCATTCTCTTCTATGTAATTCCAAACCCCGCCCCCCCTCCAAATCCTATCACAACTCCTACATCTGTACATTCTCCAGTTAACATGGCCTTCTACAACAACATGAAAATGGGAGCTAGCTGATGTACTGTCTCCCAATTACTCTCACCTGCCTTTCCCCAATGGGAGAGGACAATCTGGTGTTATTGACCCCCATTCTCTAATCGCCCAGTTTTATCTCCCCGGTAACAGCTTTTCTCCAGGTTAGAAATATGCTCAAGTCCAACCTCTCATAAAGTACCCCCCCAAAAATGTTTCATATTCTGAGTTTTCTTCATTACTGAAATTCTTTAAAACAAACTCTACACTTGTTATCTCCATTTTCTTTCCCTGTCATTTTTTCCCCTACCCATCGCCATCCTCTTGGTGTGAGACAGCTTGCTATGTAGACCATGCTGTGTCCAACTTGTGATCCTCCTGCCTCAGCCTCCCAAGTACTAAGATTACAGATGTGTACCACTAAACTTCACCTCACTTACATCTTCCTTCTGTCTCATCAGTCCTCTGAAATTCAGTCATTTCCCAAGTGATGGGATCTAAAGGTCAAAGACTATAAGGATTTTTTTTTTTTTTTTTGCCGGTTGTGGGACCTGAACTCTGGGCCTGGGCGATATCCTTCAGCTCTTCAGCTCAAGGCTAGCACTCTACCACTTTGAGCCACAGCGCCACTTCCAGCTTTTTCTGCTTATGTGGTACTGAGGAATTGAACCCAGGGCCTCATGCATGCAAGGCAAGCACTCTACCCCTGAGCCACTTTCCCAGCCCAGGATTTTTTTTTTTTAACTCTCACTTGAGTTCCACTCAAGGCTGTTGCTCTACCACCTGAGCCACTGGAAGCTCCACTTCTGGCTTTTTATTAATTAATTAGAGATGAGAGTCTCATGGACTTTTCTGTCTTGGCTTGGCTTTGAACCATGATCTTCAAATCTCAGCCTCTTGAGTAGCTAGGATTACAGGTGTGAACCACCAGCAAAAACCACAGGATTTAACTTTTGGCTCTTCATTTAACATCTGATGTACACTAGCAAATCAGTTCTACTTTTCTGAGACCCTTTCCACTTAGCATCTAAGACACTGAATTCACCTTATACCTTTCTGAGCATTTCAGTTCAGTATCCTTTGCAGCAATCCCATTCTACCTTATCCTACCTTGCTCTACTTTATCCTACCTTTCCCTACCCTACCAGCTGCCTTTAAACTAGACAGATTAATCTTTAGTGCTTTGAAAAGAAATTCACTGACAACTAATTGTATTTAAAAACCAGAAATTCCAGTATTAAAAATCAGAAATGTTGAATACACATTCCCATCTAACAACTAGCCAGATGCTGCTACATTAGATGTCATGTGGTAGAAAGGACAACACAGCAAAACAGTAAAAAGCTGTCAGGGAATGCTGCTGTGCATTTGTTTTATAAAGTATGGTCAGTCTCTCTAATAAGGTGACCTTTGAATTTCTACTTCCTGAAGGAGCTATCTGGCTGTATGGAAAGAACATTAAAGGCAAAGGAAAGAACAAATGTAAAGTGTGATTGGCTGATCTGGGAAACAACAAAGTCAGTGTAAGTCAACAATGAGTGATAGAATATGAGATCAAGCCAACAGGGCAGGTGTTAGAGGGTTTCAATATCTCCAGATAAAAATCTGTATTTTATCTTCAATGTACTGCAAGTGGGATTTTTTTTCTGCTTTTAAAATCAATGGACATTTAAAAAGGTCCTTATCTTGCTTTATATTACTGACAATTTTCTATCTTTATGACACTCTCTCATTATATTATTATTATTAATAATATTATTTTTGCCAGTCCTGGGGACTGAACTCAGGGGCTGGAAACTGTCCCTGAACTTCTTTTGCTCAAGGTTAGCACTCTACCACTTGAGCCACAGTGCCATTTCTGGCCTTTTCTGTTTACATAGTACTGAAGAATTGACCCCAGGGCTTCATGTATGCTAGGAGAGCACTAAGTCCCATTCTCAGTCCCTCTCTTACATTTTTAATATTCTTTCACATTCTTATGTTAGTTCCTATTCTTCTATCAATTTTTAAATTATGATGTTGTCCATCATTCATTTCATCACTTCTTACTCTCTTCATATTCTTCTGGATGCCTTCATCCACACTCATGGTCACTACTACCCTATAGGCTGACAACTTCCTGATTAGTTGTCTATATATGAGTAACAATGTATCCTAAAACTTATAAGCCTAATGTAACAACAACAAATAGTAAAACTCAAAACATTTATCACCTGACACAGCCTCTGAGAATAGAAGATCAACTTAGCTGGATAGTTCTGGCTGAAGGTCTCTTATGAGGTTACAGTATCTAAAGCCTTGATGGGGCTGAAGGATCTGCTTCCAAGATAACCCACTTATGTGGCTATGACAGGAGCCCTTATATCTCTACCATATAAATTTCTCCACTAGGCTGCTTGAATATCCTTATGACAAGGCATCTGGTTTTACCCAGTGAGTGATACTAAAGAGAACAATGAAGAACCACAATATTTCATGACAACCCTACTTCTAGGGATACATAGAATTTCTGCAACATCCTGTATAAATCAGCCATATTTAATTCAATTAAAGAGGGGACTACGAAGGAAATACTAGGAGATAGTAATCATTGATGACTACTTTGCCTTTGCAGGAAGAGCTTTGCAAGTAATTATTCAAAATTTATTGGCTACAAAAATTCAATCCAGGGGCTGGGAAGGTGGCTCAGTGGTAGAGTGCTTGCCTTGCATACATGAGGGCCTGGGTTCGATTCCTCAGCACCACATAAGCAAAAAGAAAAAAGCCGGAAGTGGCGCTGTGGCTCAAGTGGTAGAGTGCTAGCCTTGAGCTGAAGAGCTGAGGGACAGGTCCCAGGCCCAGATTTCAGGCCCCACGACCAGACCCCCCCCCCCAAAAAAAATTTCCTTGCCAATCTTTTCTATAGTTGCTCTCTACCTTCCTAGGCTAACAAAATGAAAAATGAAGTTATTTTCTAGCACAAACTCTTTTTCCCCCCCTAACACTCTCTTAAAAGTCCCTCTGAGACCAGCTGTGGTAAAATGAAATTATTTTCCCACATATTAAAAAAACAGTCTTCTCAGTGTCATCTTCAAAAAATGTATGGTTGTAAAAAAGAACCACTTTATTCAATATTATACTTTTAGAGGTGAAGTATTTTTTCTTTAAGAAGTAAACACTAAGAAAAAATGTCACTCAACATTGTTGGTACATAATGTCAACAGCAAAAAAATACCAACTTGAAGCTGAGTGTTTGTTGGTGGCTCATATCTGTAATCCTCTCTCACTTGGGAGGCTGAGATCTGAGGATCAAGTATTAAGGCCAGGCTGGGCAGCAAAGTTTGTGAGACATATTTCTAACAAACTATCAAAAAAGCCTGAAGCGAAGGAGTTGCTCAAGAGTACCAGCCTTGAGTGAAAAACGTAAGAGACTGTGCCTAGAATCTGAGTTCAAGCCCAAGACACCAATACAAATAAAACTCTGCTATTCCTTATTTTCTATATTCTTTCTCCTTCCATAATCATTATAGAATTGTACCACCACCATAGATAAAACGTCCCTCCTACTGTTCCTTGCAACTTTAATGTACTGGGGTTTTTTGATGTCCAATCCAGTGTTTACCAGTTTATTCTTTTGAAATTCAATAAATGCACATTTTAAGGTAAGTTTATAAAGCATGATTCAGAAAATTATTCCTTACTTTCCAAAAAATGATGGTAAGAAATCAGAGAACTACAGAGCCATTATTAGGTAGTATTTTGTAATAATCTAAAGAGCAATATAAAGCAATGAAATTTCAAATAAGGAAAACATACAAATCACAATAACCAATGAGCAAATTTAACTTCTATATGTTTAAAACAAGTTGGAGAGAAAAAAAAGCTAAAACTCATTATATACTTGCCCTCATGTGGAAACAGATATTGCATATAGTACAATTGCACACCTTCTGTATACATTGCTTTTAGGTCCTGGTTGGCTCTGTCCAATAATTTACCCCAATGGCAACTCAAAACCCATACAAACTAATGATGAAAAGGAAATGATTTTATTTTTATTTTTTTAATTGTGAAAATACTGTACAGAGGGGTTACAATTACATGGGCAAGATAATGAGTACATTTCTTATCAAGCATTGTAGCCTCCTCCTTTGTTTCCCCTTCCAAGGAAATGATTTTAAAAGCTAGGTTTATTACCAAATGAAAAATATCTAAAATGATTAGAAGGAAAGCTACTATCCTAAGGAAGTTATCTGATCTCACACAGTAACAATTAGCAAGGCTCTATGTAAGCCATGCAGCTTCCTAAGCCAGTCAGGTTAGGATGTTTCACGTGTAGATATCGTGATACCCTTAAAAGTCAAATCTATTGTCTACCTTTAAAAATATAATTTATGCTGGACACTCCAGTGGCTCATGCCTATAGTCCTAGCTATGCAGGAGGCTGAGATATGAGGATCACCAATCCAAATTAGCCTGGGCGGGAAAGTCTGCGAGACTCTTATCTCCAATTATGAACCAAAAGGCCAGAAGTGGAGCTGTAGCTTAAGTGCTAGAGTGCTAGCCTTGAGCAAAAAAGTTCACCCAGGCTCAGAGTTCAAGCTGCAGGCATGGTGCATGCACGCACGTACACACACCTAAGCACAGGACATCATGCTTCCTCAAAGAGAAGGCAGCAAGATACTTAGTATCTAATCCTTCTAAGGAGACATGGTCCATTTTATTTTTATATTTTCTCAAACAAGAAAGGACAAACAATGAGACATGGATATGGGCTTATTCACTATTAAGTAAAGGACAAAGGGTGAGACATCTAGATAACTCTGGTGAGAGAGACAACTAGTTACATGTGGAACATTGCTACTAAAATATTAGTCAGGCTAGGCTCCAGTGGCTCATGCCTGTAATCCTATCTATTCAGGAGGCTGAGATCTGAGGATCACGGTTCAAAGCCAGCTTAGGCAAGAAAGTTTGTGAAACTCTTATCTCCAATTAACCACCAGAAAACCGGAAGTGGCACTGTGGCTCAAGTGGTAGAACACTCACCTTGAGCTGAAGAGCTCAGGGACAGTGCCCAGGCCCAGAGTTCAACCCCCATGACTGACAAAAATAAGTCAGGTATTGGGAAAATTGAGACTTGCAACACAATGAATGCCAAACAATTACAAATGTATTTTACAGTGTATGTTAATTGCACAGAATAATGTTTTGTTGTGACATGTACACATGCATATGTGAGTGTACTTTGCCTCTTATCTTCTTCTGACTGATCATCTTCCTCTTTTCCTGAGTCGTTTTTACTCTTGCAGACTTTTTTTAACTCACACCAAAACCCTAAAGATAATGCCAAAATAAGGGGGAAAAACGGGGATATGACTATATGAAATATGTCAACTTCTGCATAAAAAAAAGTAGGCAAAAAGCTATATGAAGAATGGGAAGATAACACGGCCAGATGGAAATGGCTATTAGTAAGAATAGTGGCCATGGGGGAGATTTTTTTTTTTCCTTTTGAAAAATTTTCTTTGGGGGAAGAATGAGGTAAGGAGTGACACTGATCAAGATTTATCATATTTATATACTACTTCGTTGAATGGAAACTCCTTTGTGCAATTACTTAGAGACAAAAATAAAAGAGAAACATTTTCTTAATGTTTTCAGTTCTGTGTGTGCATGCGCGCGCGCGCGTGTGTGTGTGTGTGCCCCAGCACCGAGGCTTTAATCGGGGGTCTTGAACTGTCATTTGGTTTTTGCTAAGATGGCACTCTGCCTCTTGAGCCAGGCCTCACTTCTGGCTTTTTGCTGGTTAACTGGAGGCAGAGTCTAAAGTTTTGTCTGTCCAGGCTGGTTCTGAACCTTAATCTCCAATCTGGGCTTCAGTTTTTTAAAAAGAAGGGAAAAAAGGCAGTACAGGAAAACACACCACCGTGGGAACAGAGTCAAGCGCACAGATGTTTTGCGTAAGCTACATTTCCAGAGACATCTGCCTTTGTGTAAGACTTCAAAAAATGGAGCTATTGTCAACAAGTTCTGCAGTGAGGGGTGGAGCCTGAGAGAAAGTGAGCTGTGAAGAAACCAACCAACAATTAAAAGCCACAGGGCTGAGAAACAGTTTTTTTCTAATATAAGTTCCTCATTTAGGAGCTACCTTTCTGCCCAAAATGCTCTGCCACCAGCATGTTTATACTATTCAGAACTCAAGCTGCTCATAAGTCTTCATTCTCTTGATAGAGAAGTCTCATCCCTATAGAAAAGAGATTACTACATAGAAAATCTGGGTGGACTCAAGCTACCTTCATCCCTCTTTGTTCCAACTCTGAATAAAAAGCTTATTATAAACAGAAGAAGTCATGTTAAAGCAAAGATAATACAATTACCCATCAGCTCTACTGTCTGAATTTGGTTTATGTTAAATTTAATTTCCATTTAGTTAGGTGAATACTACAAGGTCTTTATTGGTTCCTTTTGCATGTAAGGTAATACAGTGAGAATTTCATTCTTTTTCATACAGTGCCCAGTGTAATGCCACATATATAATACTTAATAAATGTGGCCTGAAATGCTAACAGGGACACTGAGGACTGAAGAATATTTTCCAAGATGATAAAGTATGAAAGTCAGTGTGTGTTCCCTGGCAAGTCAGAAAGCCCACATGTTTTTAACAAAAACCACAAAAAGTCTGCCTTACTTGTTTTTATTTTCAGCCTCAATCATGCTTAATGCTAAAGAGGAACTTCTTCCACTCCCCAAAGAACTTTTAACTGACTGGCAAAACTCTATCTGGTGTCCTTTCTTGAACTTCCTTTTTCTGAGAATCTGGGCATGTTCTATGGGTTACTGCACTACATCTGTCTTCTGGGCAAGTTGACTACAAAAGACTTTAAAAACCTCTGGCTCTGGAAAAGCAGCCTCTGGAGGTTCTATTTAACTCTTCTTCCTTCTAGAGAACAGAGCCTGAAAGCTGTGGGCTTACATAAATTCATTAAAATAAAGCTACATAAACTAGTAATCTAATCTCTCAGTTAATTCCACTTAGCTCAAAGGCCACATTTATCTTATTGGTGAAACTATTAGGCAGAACAGAAGGTTACAACAGAAACCAAACTATAATCAACTATAAGAAGACTTCAACTCAAAGGTAATACATACAAAACAGAAGGAGCTAGGGAAGTGACTCAAGAGGTAGAGTGCTTGTCTACCAAGCAAAAGGTTTGGTAGAATTCAAATCCCTCAAGCAGTAAGTACCTAAGCTTTCAGTGTTTAGATAATCTGACAGTAGTTCTGAAATATGAATGTCAGAACATATTCCAAGGATCCCAATCTAGTACTAATTATTTAAAGTGCTCTGATTATGAAAGTCAGGTCATAGATGGAATCATAGATCCCATTCAAAAAGTGCTTAGGCTTGCTTCAAATCTTGATCCACAGATCTCAGTCTAACTAAGCAGAAAGTCTAAGAGACTCTTTTCTACAGCTAACCAGAAGCTGGAAGTTCAAGTGTGGTTCAAGTGGAAAGCTCCAGTCTAGAACAAAAGGATCAAACCAGCTGAGTGCTGGTAGTTCACACCAGTAATCCTAACTACTCAGGAGGCTGATATTTGAGGATCACAGTTTCTGAAGCCCCATGACCAATCAAAAAAACAAAAAAAGATCAAACCAGAGTTCCTGAGTTCAAGCCCCAGTACTGGTAGGCGCGTGCATGCACATACACACACAATTGGAAACACTTTGAATATATTAAGTTAAATGAAATATAAAATTATATATATGTAAAAAAAGTACTTATCAAAACTTAGTATAAAACTGTGAATGTGGCTTAGTGGTAGAGTGCTTGCCTAACATGCATGAAGCCCTAGGTTCAATTCCTTAGTACTCTATAAAAAGAAAATGCCAGAAGTGGCACTGTGGCTCAAGTGGTAGAATGCTAGCCTTGAGCAAAGAAGCTCAGGGACAGTGCCCAGGCCCTAAGTTCAAGCCCTAGGACAGGGAAAAACAAAGAAAGAAAAAACCCTATTATATAGTAAGATGCTAATCTATGCATTGGAAATATAGCAATAAATATAAAATTTAAGGCAGGCACCGGTGGCTCACACCTGTAATCCTAGCTACCCAGGAGGCTGAGATCTGAGGATCAGGTTCAAAGCCAGCCCTTGGCAGGAAAATCTGTGAGACTCTTATCTCTAACAAACCACTAGAAAACCAGAAGTGGCACGGTGGCTCAAGTGGTAGAGCACTCACCTAGAGCTGAAGAGCTGAGGAACAGTGCCCAGGCCCAGATTTCAAGCCCCATGACCGACCAAAAAAAAAAAAAATATATATATATATATATAATTTAAGGAACTAACAGATTTGTATGGTTCAAAGTAGGAAAAGACAATGTCAGGTGGTAATAAATACTTTGAAGAAAACAGTGGGCAAGAGGCTAAAGAGTGACAGAGTTCATTGTTGTTTTAGGTAGAGTAAGTGGTCAAAGCTCTCTGATGAAGTGAGTTTAAAGCAAAGGATTAATGAACAATAAGCTAAGACTGTTCACTGCCCTCTTCAGAAGGAATGGGAATAAGAACTCCTTTTCCTTCAGATAAGCTCATCCTCCTGGAGCCTGGACAGATTACCTCAGGAAGACATTAACCTGAAAGGAGGTTGTGAGGGAAAGACAGAGAACAACTATAATCTTATTGTATGGTGAAAAAGTAGAGAGTAGGCTGCTGTAAAGATGGGGATAGCAGGCCACCTCCTCTCAGGAGGTGGACATTCAGGAGGATCATGGTTGAAAGCTAATCTCAGGCAAGAAAAGGGAGTGTCCATTTCAACCACAACCACACAGGAGGCATGGGAAGAAGGATCTCAGTCTGAGGTTGGCCCTGGGTAAAAATATAAGACCCAATCTGAAAAGGAACTAAAGCAAAACCAGCTGGATTCATGATTCAAGTGATAGAGAATCTGCCTAGCATGTGCAAGGCCAGGAATTTAAGCCCTAGTGTTAAAATAAAAAAGAAGAAAGATGGGAGAGGTAAGCAGAGTACAGATCTTGAAGTGTTAAACAGTGACAGCCAAGAAATTTGAACTTTATCCTGAGCATAAGAGAGAACAAGAGTTTATATTTCTAGAAAGATTCCTTTAACTACAGTGGAGATGGACTGTAAGGTAGAGGTGAGACTTAGAAAGAGAGATGTTACCTTTAGAAGAGGAAAGGTAGTTTGATTTGTGGCATGAAGAGAAAACAGATCTGGGTTATTTGTTTACTTTGCTTTCTGGTACCAAGGAGAATTTATTCCATGAAATAATTTCAATTTCAAGGAGAAAAAAAACCTAGAGAAATGCTTTGATATATATATATAAGTTCCTTTTACTCATAAATGTCCACCCCCCACTCCTCTTGACTCCTCTAGCAGATCTTTGCCTTTAGTAAATATCAATATATTAAACCTCTCTCATTGGAAGCCAAAAAAAGAAGTCTACTTATGTGGATATCAACTTTCAAAATAGAATTTTCTCAAGCTTTTCTCAAAATAGAATTTTCCTACCATCTCAATTTTCTCTTAAATGATACTTTCTTAAGTTTCATATTTGGATATCAAATCTGCCTGAAAGTATCTCACTAACTAGCTGCCAACCAATCAATCTGGATGAACCAGAGATCTTTATAAGCAATTTTTCCTTAAGTCACTTTGTTATCACACATGTCTCTATCATTTCCTGCCAGGCATCAAGAAACAAACAGCTAAAAAGAATGGCTTAAAACAAAGCACTTCCCTCCTTCCTATCCCCATTCCACAGATATGACACAGTATACTGATGGGCTCTAATTAAAAGATAATGCAGCTCAGTTCTGAAATCACTATTTTAAACCAGTAATAAAGCTTAGTTTTCTGAATGTATTAGCAAGCAAAAGCTAAAATCCGAAACTTGAAACCAACTTCAGTCAAAAGGAAGCAAATTTACAAATTCATCCATATTACACTGGACTAGGATGTTAGTGATGTAGTACTGGTAAGAAGTAATGTTAAATTTCTTTGACTCAACTAAATTATTATTTTTTATAATTATAATATTTATATTGTTAGAATAAAAGTAAAAGTATAGAAACACAACATAAGCAGTCATTTGTCTTCACAGAAAACAATAATTTTGATAATCAGAATACTTGGATTCAATTATTTCTTGCCTGCTCTTCCTTTTTTCCCAGAAAGACAAGAAAATCTAAAGCACTCAAAATGCTGACTAAGCAAACAGGAGTAGAAACTGAATATAATATGAATGCTGATTCTTTTGTCTAGTCTCACCAACAGACTCAGCTAAATTAAATAACCCATTAAAAAATTTTTTTTGGGGTCCAGTTGTGGGGCCTGAACTCTGGGCCTGGGCGATGTCCTCAGCTATTCAGCTCAAGGCTAGCACTCTACCACTAGAGTCACAGCGCCACTTCAGGCGTTTTTCTTTTTGCTTATGTGGTGCTGAGGAATCGAACCCAGGGCCTCAGGCATGCAAGGCAAGCGCTCTACCACTGAGCCACCTTCCCAGCCCTAAATAACCCATTATTAAAAAATATCTATGTGAAGAAAGTTTTCAGGAACTAAAAATTTCCTCATCTTTAAAATCAGGAGTTGTGTAGAACATGAGAATTAAAAGAGGATTTATAAGCCGGGCACTGGGGGCTCATGCCTGTAATCCTAGCTATATAGGAGGCTGAGACCTGAGAATAGTGGTTCAAAGCCAGCCCAGGCAGGAAAGTCTGTGAGACTCTTATTTCCAATTAACCATCAGAAAACCAGAAGTGGAGCTGTGGCTCAAGTGGTTCCAGAGCACTTGCCTTTAAGAAAAGGCTAGGTTGGGCTGGGAAGCTGGCTCAGTGGTAGAGCGCTTGCCTTGCATGCCTGAGGCCCTGGGTTCGATTCCTCAGCGCCACATAACCAAAAAGAAAAAAGCCGGAAGTGGCGCTGTGGCTCAAGTGGTAGAGCGCTAGCCTTGAGCTGAAGAGCTGAGGGACAGCGCCCAGGCCCAGAGTTCAAGCCCCAGGACAAAAAAAAAAAAAAAAAAAAAGAGGACTTACATAAAATATGAACCAAATAAGGCTATTCACAGAAAGGACTGATAGAATAAGTCTGGGGAATAAAATTTAATCCAATTTGTATAGTCATTGCTTGTTTGAGACAGGATTTCCTATATAGTCTAGACTAGCTTTGAACTCACTATGTAGCCTATTCTGGCTTAGAACTCCTGATCTTCCGCCCTCAACCTTCCAAATGTTGGGACTGCAGAAGTGTGCTGAGATTACATGTATGTATTCCCAAGCTCCAATTTATATCTTAGCCATAGAAATATTATCATAATGTTATAACAAGTGACTAATTGTTTTCTATCTTCTATAAATAGTATCTTAATATTTAACAAGATTTATGGGTGAAAATATTATAATTATTATATTGTGATTATCTTAGATCTGTTACATTCAGTACATAGTCACGTGAAAAGGGGCTTAACATTGGAAATCTAAAATATCCCTAAGTCTTTCCTTTCTATCCATCTGTTACGCCCTTTTTCCCTTCCTAGAACTGGGATTTGAACTCAGGACCTTCACTTGCTAGGCAGGCACTCTACTATTTTGAGTGATGCCCACATTTCTTTTCTGCTGTGTTTTTTCAGTAAGGTCTCACATTGATCATTGGTGCCAGACTCAGACTTTGATTCTTCTCAGACTCTGACTCCTGTGTACCTGGAATGGCAGGTGTATAATACCACTGCCTGGCTTTTGTTGAGATAGAGGTCTCACTAACTTTTCCCCAGAACTGAACTTGAATTATTATCTATCCTGATCTCTACTTTCTGAGTAGCTGGGATTACAGGTATAAGCCACCATGCTTGGCCCATTTACTTATTTATTTATTTATTAGTTGTACAAAGGGGTTACAATTCCTTAAGTCAGATTATGAGTAATGCTTCTTGGCCATCCCTTCCTTTGTTCTCCCTCATTTTCCTACTTTAGTCCCCACCCTCAAATTATATAGTTAATTTTTTACATAATATACATTGAATATAATGACTATATTTTTTCACCCTTTCCTCATCCATTCTTGGGCCTTCCTTCTGCCCACCTCCCAATACATGTTTCCACTTCCTTGTATTTTTTTTTTTTTTGATAAATAGTACCTTAGCTGTTCAGAGGAGTTATGTGTTTGGATTCCTCCTCTAAGTATGTTTTGTTTTATATATGTGTTGTTGTTGTTTTTGTTGGTACTGGGACTCAGGGCCTTAGGCTTGTTCAGCTTGCTTGCGCAAGGCTAGTACTCTTATCACTAGTCATACCTCCAGCATGGCTCTTTTCTTGACAATTGGAGATGGAGTTTGATGGACTTCTGGCAGGACTGGTTTCAAATCTCAGCCCTCCAGATCTCAGCCTCCTGAGTAACTAGGATTGCAGGTGTGAATAACCAGTGCCTGGCTCAGTTTTGTTAAATTTTTGAGTCTATCTCACTATTCCAAGATGGTTTTGAACTCATAATACTCCTGGCTAAGTCTCTCAAGTGCTTGGATTACAGTTGTGTGCCACTTTACCTATCGTGGGATACTTTTGAGCCAGTTTTGACAGTTCACAATTTCTCCAAGAGAAGGTTAATATTTCACTTACTTTGAAAAAACATATAGAGAGGAAAAAGAGCATACAATTGACAGATATATGGGATTCCTGCTCTGTCACTAATGAATTATTTAACAGAGGGAGAAAATCCAGATCTGAATTTCTTTATAGAACATTATAAAAACACATGTTTGTTAGCAGGAATCTTAAAATGGGATTACCGTGTTTTTACAAGCAAAAGTTTTTTTCATAGCAGAAGAAGTAACACTTAAAGAATGCCTCTAAATGATAATGTCACAATGGGCTGGGTTATTCCACAAAGGTGACTGACCAAGTAGGATACAAAATACTGTTTAGTAACCAAATGGTTAACTTGTTCATTGCATCCTTGATTCCACTGGAAAACTTTTTCTGCAAATGGAATTCTATCCCTTCCCAGTGATGGTTAATTAAACAAACAAAAAAAGATGGGAAAGGAGAATTTCTTTCACAGAAATTCTAACAGAGAGGTAATTTCTACTTCATAAAAGATCATTGATCTAAAATGAGTCCTTTAGGAAAGTCATCTTTCAGGCCACATATGGTGGCTCACATTTATAATCCCAGCTACTCAGTAAGCAGAAATCAGATGGGTCACAGTTCCAGACAAGCCCAGGCAAAAAGTTAGTGTGACCTAATCACAACAAACAAGTCACATGTGATAATGAACGTCTGTAATTCCAGCTATACAAGAAGCCTAAGTAGGAGGATCACCAGGTGAGGTAGGCACAGGCAAAAAGCATGAGACTATCTGAGAAGTAACAATTAAAACAGCTGTGGTATGGCTCAAGTGGTAGAATACTTGACTCTGAGTTCAAACCTCAGTATCTCTCTACCCCAAAAAGAAAAAGTAATTTTCAACTGTCTCTGTTAAATAGTATTAATAATACCCATTCTGTATCTCACATGTTTGGGAATAAAATATCCTTTCTTCTAGTGAACAAAAGTTTGTATAAGTTTTCTAATGCAGCAAGTACCAGGAATGTGAAAATGCAAGTCAGTATTCTAAAGTGCATAGGTACATGAAAAACTTAGGCTTTTCTAGATAAATGTTAACTTTTAAACAATGAAATAGAAAAAAAGAACTCATAGGAGCTCATAGCTCCTCCTCTTTTCTATTCTCCACCTATCCCCCTTTTTGAGCAGTACTGGGGTTTGAACTTCCGGCCTTGTACTCATTTAGCTCACTAGTTAGGCTGGTGCTCTACCATTTGAACCATGTCTTCAGCACTGCTTTTTGCAGGAGACAGTCTCATAAATTTTTCTACTGGAGCTGACTTAGAACAAAGATTCTCCAGTTCAGCCTCCTGAATAGCTAGGATTATAGACATGAACCACTGGTACCCAGCTCACTCTTTTTTCCTTTTCTTCCCCATCTGTCTCTCTCTTTCCTCTCTTTCTCTTTCTCTAAGGGTCTTCCTATATTTTGAAGCTGGCTTAGACTTCTAATCCTCTGCTTCAGCCTCCCAAGTGGCTAAACTAGCTAGAACTATAAGCACTCACTACCACACTCAGCTTGCTTGGGCTTCTTTTGTAAGTTGGCATTTAAAGTACTTTTTGGGTCTAGTGGAGTAAACTTTTTACCTAAGGAAACTGAATTGCTGAAAAGATTAGCCTTTAGGTAGAACTAAAGCAATACTTGTATTTCTTTTGGTACTAGTACTATGGAACTCGGGGCCTCTTTTGCTCACTTGTGTTCTTACCACACTTCTACTTCTGCCTTTTTTTCTGGTTAAGTCGAGATAAGAGTCTCAGATTTGTTTCTGTGGGCTGGCTACAAACCTGAGTTTCAGCCTCCTGAGTAGCTAAGACCGCAAGTATGAACCACTGGCTTGGCTCCCACCTTTCCTATTTCTTTAAAAATCACTTTAACACTAATGGTGAAGATGCACAAAGGTCTTTCTACTGTCTCTCTTTGCATCAGCCAAGTCCACACCCCAGTGTATTTAGAAAAGGTATGCATATTCCATTAAAGACTTAGTCATAGACTTAGGCTCTGAGCAGAGGCTATTACCTCACAGGGGAAAAGACACTAACAATAATAAAGTGCACTTGGTATATTCCTTGACAATCATCAGAATAATTAACACTCAATTTTGTTTCATCTGGAATAGATGAAACTACACAGAGCAATCTCTAACACACGTAACTTTACCACAGCCACACAAAGTAATGAATACTTTTCAGGTAACTCACTGGCCAGCACTGCCTGCCATAACTTTGGGACAAAAAGCTGCCTAGGTCAACAGGGCAAAAGTTCAGTTTAGTTTCCTGGGAACTAAGGAAAACAGGTTTTCCACCAGGGTATCACCAATTCTCAGACCCACCAAACTAGAGTCTGGTTATGGAGAATCCTCTAGCAATCTACTGGCTGACAGTTTCTTGGATTTAGCATGTAGGCAAAGAACTAAATGAAGACAAAGCTGACAACGATTTTCCTTGCCCTTACCTTCTACCAAATATGCTTGTAGAACTTGGATTTTATTTTTAAAAATTGTGTTAACATGAATTTGGGCCATGGTAGTGGTGTAGGTAATGTAAAAAACCTGTATGGTTGTCATTTCTAAGTGGTCCTTAATGTGTAATCCAAAAGAAATTCTAAGGAAAATATGTTGAAAAATACAGCTGCCCTCAAGAGAAAGCTAAGACCCCAATAATAGCCAGAAAACTTGGAACCTCCTCTAAATGTCAGGGGAAAATACATTTGAAGAATGCAGCAAACATACTTCTGAAACCAAAGTGTAACAAAACAGAAATATGTTTATCTTCATTCAAATGAAGCTGAACACTGCAATTATGAACATTTCCATCTCAGGAAAGATAAGCAGATGTTGGATATTTTCCCAAAGTTCTCACTGAGGAGGGTTATGGAAATTGCTATGCATTCTCCCCCCCCCCCAAGATCAACAGCTAATGCAAAAAAAAAAGATATTTAGGATGGTTCCCTTTACATTTCTACAGTGACATATTTCAATAAGTTATCAAACAACATACACTTTATGCTATACTTATATATTATTTTCTAGCATCTAATTCTAAACTCAAAATATAAAAAAGTTTAATATTTCAAAAGAATGATTAAATTTTTTCCCCAGCCAGTCCTGGGGCTTGAACTCAGGGCCTGGGTACTGTCCCTGAGCTTCTTTGGCTCAAGGGTAGCACTTTCCCACCTGAGCCACAGAACCACTTCCTACAATTTTTGTTTATGTGGTACTGAGGAATCAAATCTAGGGCTTCATTCATGCTAGGCAAGCACTCTATCCCTAAATCACATTCCCAGCCTTAAAAAAAAAAAACTTCATTTATTTTCATTGTATTAAAAAAACTTGGTGAAAGACAGGCACTAGGGGCTCATGCTTCTAATCCTACCTACTCAGGAGGCTGAGATCTGAGGATTGTGTTCAAAGCCAGCCCAGGCAAGAAAGTCCATGAGACTCTTATTTCCAATTAACCACCAGAAAATTGGAAGTGGCTCTGTGGCTCAAATGCAGAATGCTAGCCTTGAGTTGAAGAGCTCAGGGACAGTGCCCAGGCCCAGAGTTCAAGCCCCATACTGACAAACAAACAACTTGGTGAAAATGACTAGGGGGTATAGCTGGTATTGGTAAGAATGGTAAGAATGGTAAGAATGCTTGCCTAGTATGTTCAAGAGCCTGTATGTGATTCCTAGTACCACAAGAAAACAACCAATAAAACTTAGCTCAAGTAGTGGACTACCTGAGGCTTTCATTTCAAACCCTAGTGCCACCAACATGGCAGTCAAAAAAAATTATAGCCAGATATGGTAGCACATACCTGAAATCCTAGTACTCAGGAAGTAGAAGCAGGATTCTTAGATCCAGGCTAGCAGGCCTATATCAATACCCACCAGTCTTAAAAAACAAAACAAAACCCTATATTTAAATGTTTTTATTTCAACTGAAATAATCTATATCTAAAGATTGTTTCTTTTTCATAATTTCAAAGAGTAATCTGGTCTAAATTTCCTCAAGCTTTTCTTTGCAAAAATCAAGAAAATTTTGCCTGAGTAAATAGGTAATGATTGGATTGAGGCCTAAAGGTATAAATAATGTGACATCGCCAGCAGGCAGGGCAGGCAAAAATGTGACTGTTCATACTTCTAAAAACATAGTAGGCTGATTTTTTTTAATGATAGAAAAGTTTATTAGAAGAGAAATATGACAGAGAAACAAAGCATGTGGCATAGATACACTACAGGGAAAATGGAAGTTTTATCCCATGTCTATCATGTTGTTTTCTGTTGTCTTCTTGGACAGGAGAATTCTTAACACAAATAAGAGCCCATTCATTCTCAATGTCTAATCCTAATTCAGTTGGTGGTCATCCCAAAACCAACAAGTTCCTTTTCCTTAGTTTAACAGGCACCTGTATTAATTGCAAGGAGAATTTCTCCTATATCCCTTTGTAATTTTTTCTTTAAATCATTTTTTTGCCAATTTGGATATAGTTTACAGTATCAGAAATACCCCACTGTTGCTTCCATCACTCTCAACAAAGGTTGTGATTATTTGCAAAGGAACAGAAACATTCAGGCTTACTGTAATATTCAGTTTTTTTCTTTTAAGCAAATAACAATTTTAGAAATAGCTACTCTAAGAATATTGTAAGAGAAAGAGTATTCAAAAAGCTGCACAATTTTCTTCAACAGAGAGAAAATATTAGCTCAAATTCTTTCAGCACGGGGAAACTATGATTGATTATTTGAAAATGGATAAACAAATCTCACTGGTAAGTTAAAAATACTGAAAAAGAGTTGATTTGGTTTTGAAATCAAATGTCGAAAACAGTCCTAATTCTAGGACTTAATTGCAAAAGGTGGGAAGGAGGGGGATTGGTGAAAGTGTTTTAAATTCCTTTAAGAACTTGATGAAAGTTATGGCATTTTCTTTTTCTTTTGTCAGTCATGGGGCTTGAAATCAGCCCTGAATATTGTCTCTGAGCTTTTTTGCTTAAGGCTAGCATTCTACCAATTTGGGCCACAGCACCACTTCTGGTTTTCTGGTGGTTAACTGGAGATAAGAGTCTCAGAGACTTTCCTGTCTGGGTTGGCTTTAAACCACAATCCTCAGATCTCAGCCTTCTGAGCAGCCAAGATTATAGGCATGAGCCACTGGTGCCTGGCTAGTTATGGCATTTTCTCTGGGAAAAAAAAAATTAATGTATTAATCATCTACAGACCCTTTTTTGCATATTATTTCTGTGTATTCATGAATTTCCTAGTCTAAAAGTGAGGACTACAGGAACCAGGTAATTAACTGATCTAAAGAAACAACAAGCACCTAGAAATGAACAATCTCCCAACTACTTCCTTTCACATTTTAGGAGATAACAGGTCAGCTTAACAAGAGGCAAACAATGATTTATGCTTTAATTTTGAAACCAGAGGAACCAAAAATACCTATAAATAGATAAGGTTTAGAAGCGCTTTTTTATTTTGTCGTTCACGGGGCTTGAACTCTGGTCCTGAGCATTGTCCCTCAGCTCTTCAGCTCAAGGCGAGTGCTCTACCATTTGAGCTACAGTGCCACTTCTGGTTTTCTGGTGGTTTATTGGAGATAAGAGTTTTACAGACTTTCCTGCCTGGGCTGGCTTTGAGGCGTGATCCTCAGATCTCAGCCTCCTGAGTAGCTAGTATTACAGGGGTGAGTCACCGGCACCGGGCTGTAGAAGTATTTCTTTTAAAAAAAGTATTTATTTATTTATTTTGGGTCCAATCGTGGGGCCTGAACTCTGGGCCTGGATGCTGTCCCTCAGCTCTTCAGCTCAAGGCTAGTGCTCTACCACTTGAGCCACAGCGCCACTTCCAGCTTTT
>NW_012267247.1:5217274-5222585 GCF_000151885.1 Dipodomys ordii
TGGCTCAGTGGTAAGAGCGCTTCCCTTGCATGCCTGGGGCCCTGGGTTTGATTCCTCAGTACCACATAAGCAAAAAGAAAAAAGCCAGAAGTGGTTCAAGTGGTAGATTGCTAGCCTTGAGCTGAAGAGCTGAGGGACGGCGCCCAGGCCCAGAGTTCAGGCCCCACAACCAGACCAAAACAAAACAAAACAAAAAACTAAATTCTGAAGTATTGAAAGTATTGAAAGAAGTATTTAGAAAAAGCTAATTTGGGCTGGGAAGCTGGCTCAGTGGTAGAGCGCTTCCCTTGTATGCCTGAGGCCCTGGGTTCGATTCCTCAGCACCACATAAGCAAAAAGAAAAAAGCCAGAAGTGGCGCTGTGGCTCAAGTGGTAGAGTGCTAGCTTTGAGCTGAAGAGCTGAGGGACAGGGCCCAGGCCCAGAGTTCAGGCCCCACGACCGGACCCCCCCCAAAAAAAGAAAAAGCTAATTTAATTTAAAAATGTTAACCTTCATAAGAAGTACAAATGGTGCTTGCATTCCTTGTTATTTTGCTCCATCACATCCTAATGACAGGTCAAAAGATGAAATGCCTGAATCTTATCTAATTGACTTTCCATTCTGAAACCCTAGTTAATGTTGTTTACTTTTGGCTTTTGTTGTGATGAGTGGTTATCTTACAGTAAGCAAAGCAATATTCCCACAGAAACCATCTCTGGATCTTGATATCTCCAATAAAACCAAGTAATTAAATCATACAAAATAATTCTCTTTAAAGAAGATTTTTGTTTCAAAATTGATAGCTAGTGTGTTTTCTTCTGAGCTGAAAGGTTCAATTTGATGAATTTAGCACTTCTGGGGCTGTTATTCAGTCTTTGATTCCTGTAAACTGAAAAATATATTTTCCCCTTAAAGCTATATTAACCCCACATTATTCACTTAGACCTTTGGAATCTTTATCAGTCACCTTTGGTCTTTGACAGCAGTTTGACAAGCCAACTGCAAAAGTTCCACTCTCCAGTGAATAAAGAGAAGAGCTCTGGGCAGAGATAGGATCTGAAGAGAAGGTGCCAAACTCATCCTCAGTTCCAGCAGTACATTCAGTACTCTGCCATTACAAAAAGGGAAACCCTAAAAGCACTCACCCTTGCCTGTGACTTAAAATACACACTGTCATTAAGAAAGCAAGTTGATTTCAGAAAAAGGTAGGCAACCAACACTGCTGAAGCCAGTAAACAACTTCGACTACCTCTTTTCTTTTTAATTAAAAAAAATAATTCAGAGCCTCTATCTTGCTAGGCAAGTTCTCTATTCCTTGAGGCATGTTGTTAGTCCCTTGTTTTTAGTTTGTTTTTTTTATACATACAGTCTGACTACCTTTTGCCCTAGCTGGCCTGGAACCATAATCTTCCTAAACAGTTGAGATTACAGGTGTGTACCATCAGACCTGGTTCTCTGTCCTCCTTCCATTTTTTTCCCATAAAATTTCTATAGACACTAATGAATTCTAATCAGATTTGCTGGTGATATACAAATTAAGTATTTAAGAAACATATATTCTCCCATTCTCCCTTCTCTGTATTCACTAGGCATATAACCTAAACAATGGAAATTATTGGTTCAAGAATTGAAATGAATGTTCTCTGAAAAGTTAATCACCTCAACTTTGTGAAATAAGTCGTTTCCTTCACATACAGAAATTCCATCTAAGTATAGTCACTAACATTAACAAACATCTTGATTAGCTTTTTTTTCAAATTCTTTACTGTGATTAAATGGTTACATAATTTCTCAGATTTCACAGTATTGTGGGATAGTGATGTTTAAAGTGACAAACACATTCTAACTTTCATGGGGCAAATTGTCTATAGTGGTCTATAACATTTATGAGTTCTATGAGCTTTGACAATAGTTATTTCTTCCACGTTGGGTGATATGTACATTTCTTTTGTTTTGCATAGTGTCAGCTGTTCCTTCTTTACCACTTGTTCCCTCCCTCCCATCCCAGCCATTGAGTTACTTAGTTCATTTTGATCAATGTCCAGTGCTGCTGATGGGTCCCACTGTTGTATGGTAAACAATAAAGAAATATGATTAAAGTGCTTCCAAAGAAGTAAACAATACAGAGACATGGCTAAAACTGTGGATTTTAATCCTTAGAGATCAGGTAACTAGCCTTTACAGTGTGAGTTTTCTTTAACTTACTTCAAAAAAACAAACAATTATACTAGGTTTAAATTCATTTGACTAGAATAATTAAATAGAAATAAATATGTAGTTTATCTTACCTAGTCTCAATTTGCTACTTCTTTCAGTGTTAGAGAGTTATAAAAGTACATTTGCTAAATTTTTAGCAGTTTGCATTCTTGTGTGTGTGTGTGTGTGTGTCTGTGTGTGCATGCCAGTACTGGGGCTTGAAATCAGGATCTGAACACTGTCCCTGAGCTTTTTCACTAAACACTGGCATTCTACCACTGAGCCACAGCTCTACTTCCAGCTTTTTGGTGGTTAATTAGAGATAAGAGTCCCACAGAGTTTACTATCCAGGCTGGCTTCGAACTGGGATCCTTAGATCTCAGCTTCCTGAATAACTAAGATTAGAGATGTGAACCACCAGCACCTGGATATCACTGTTTTCTTTGATTGAACATGGTTAAACTATCATTTGGGCTTAATGTAACACACATTTATATAGTTCTTGAACTTTATTAATTTACTTGCAGGCTTACTGCTTATGTAAAAGATCACCATAGCCTCTAAGCATAGTTTTCATGTATATTTGACTTATAAACTAAGAACTTGCATATTGCTTATACAGAAATGATAAAAAGTGAGCCAATGTATGCAAGCTGGAGGCTTCCCTAATCCATGAGTGGATAAAGGCAGGTAGGCATACACAGCAGCCAGCCCTATATGGGGATGGGTCAGGGGCTGGGGGATAGCCCTCACCCAGCTAAGACTGGACAAGACCTGGAGGAGAGCATCTCAACGTCTCTGTGGACTAAGGAGCGGTGGCCTGGCTACCTACCCTACAAATGGATGAACTGTCCAGATCCATGATAGTCAATTTAATGTAGCTATCCTCTGAGACCTGAGGGCCCGGCAGCTCTGAACCTGGCTCTCTCTCAAACAAAGGAGGGGTTGGAAGGAACTGAATGTCTATTTGCTGTGCTAGAATTAAAAAAAAAGAAGTTGAGCCATTAGTTGTAACCAGGACATTAAACTGGCAACCAATCAAGTCAATAAAAGCAAGGAAAACTAGCATGCAGCACACCTATCTTATAGCTCATTCTACTGTAACGTGTGTGTACATGTGTGCATGTGTGCGTGTGTATAACAATACTGGGGCTTAGACTAAGGGTGTTTTGCTCTGCCTATTTTGCTTATGGTTGGTGCTCTACCACTTGAGCCACACTTCCAGTTCTTGATTGGTGCTGGTTGACTGGAGATAAGAGTCTCTCAGATTTGTTTTCCTTGACAAACTTTGAACACTGATTCTCAGATCTCAGCCTCCTAGGGAGCTAGGAATATAAGTGTGTACCAATAATGCCTGGCATACTATTATAAAGGCCTCATGCCATGTGAACCACCTTGATGCTGATGAAATAAAATCAAGAGCCAAGCACTTAGGAGAAGCAGAAAAAGAGATTTTTGTTTTGGATTACTTGAAAGTGCTTCCTCCCCCACCTCCTTTTTAAAGCACAGTAACTAGCAAATAGTTCAGCGATTTCTGTTCTTATGCTGCTTGCAAGAATCTTATGTTGTTATCCCCGTCTAATTTAGTACTGATTCAATATTAACAAACTTGCAAAATTGGCAGCCTTCCTAAACAAGTTATGAGAAATCTGCAAATGTTGGTTATTGGGCTGGGTAGCCAATAGATATTTGACTAAAGCTTCCCCATTTGATATATTAAAAATATGCTCAGGGCAATTTTCTAAACTACATAAAAGTCTCTCTGGGTTTTCCTTACCAGAAAACAGTAACAATCATTTATTGAAAAATATCTATTTGAAATAAGGCCATTAGCATGCCACAGTAGTAATCCCCCTACCCTCCCTCATCTCCCCTCACTCCCCCACCTCCCGCCACCATCTTTCAAGTATTCTTTACAACTATGTACACAAATTAAGACATTTAAGATGGACAGAAATACAGGTCAGATTCTTAGTTCAAATCCTACTCTACTAAAATTTCTCCTAATTGGCTCATTTAAATGATGTTCTTTGAATTCCTAAAGTATCAACCACACAATTCACCTAGCACTTTATGTTCTCTAAATTGTACTCTTATTCATTCTTTCATGACATATGTTATTTCAACACACTGAGCATCCTGACTAGAGGAATTATAGCTTGTATACATTTATTTCCCATCCCTCACACAAAATAGGTACAACTATGATAATAAAAATTACAAAATTTTTACCACTATATTCTAGTTATTTTTTCCTATAAATCAGGCTCATGTCAAAAAAGCAAAAACTACAAAAATATTAGCTACTGTTTACTGAGTGCTTAATATCAGTACTTCACAAGTATTAAACTTAAGCCTTCCAAGTATATATGTTTCATTTACTATATAATAATAATAATATTTTGTGTCAGTTCTGGGGCTTACACTGCATGGCTATTTTTTTTTTCTTTTTTGCTCAAGGTTGGTGCTCTATCACTTAGGCCACAGCTCTACTTCCAGCTTTTTGGTGGTTAACTGGAGATAAAAAAGTTTCACTGACTTTGCTGCCCTGGTTGGCTTCAAACTGCAATTCTCAGATATCACTTCCTGAGTAACTACAATTATAGGTGTGAGCCACTGGCACCAGCTTATAAATTCCATTTTATAGATGAGTAAACTAAGGCTTAAGATGGTTATATAATATATAACATGGCCACACAGCCAGTAAGTGGTGAACTCTCAATCTGTTTCATTCCAGGCACCACATTATTACTGCTAGGAACAAGGACAAAAGACAAGTAGCTCTCTTGAATATATGAGCCGAAGAATAGACTGAGAAGTTTTTTTTAAATTTTTGTTTTATAAGAGAAAACATTTAAAGAATGAGATACTTCATAGTGGGAGATCTTACTGATGTAGGATTGCAGATTTCAAAGCGGTTCAGTTTTACTCACTGAATTTATTACTTCACATGGAGAAATTTGCACTGATAATTCGTGTCAACTCATTGAGAAGTTAGCCAATTAAAGGTATCCACAAAGCCGGGAGCCGGTGGCTCACGCCTGTAATCCTAGCTACTCAGGAGGCTGAAATCTGAGGATCGAGGTTCAAAGCCAGCCCGGGCAGGAGAGACCATGAGACTCCTATCTCCAATAA
>NW_012267247.1:5224000-5242628 GCF_000151885.1 Dipodomys ordii
TTTTTTTGGAGTGGGGGACCAGTCGTGGGGCCTGAACTCTGGGCCTGGGCACTGTCCCTCAGCTCTTCAGCTCAAGGCTAGCACTCTACCACTTGAGCCACAGCACCACTTCCAACTTTTTCTGCTGTGGTGCTAAGGAATTGAACCCAGGGCCTCATGCATGCTAGGCAAGCACTCTACCACTGAGCTACCTTCCCAACCCTGAAAATTTTTATTCTTATGAATCATTTTGTTTGGTCTCCATAATTCTCTGAAACAAGACAACCATTTGGTCTAGTTAACTATTATCAGAAAAAAAAATACTTCTTTTCTTTATACCTGGAAACTTAAATTGTTAGAATTAGCTAACAATGAGGCTTCTTTTTGACAATGATCAAAACTCTAGATTTTGTCACTTTTTGAGACATAGTTAATGTCAAATTCTAAAAGAAGGACCCTTTCAAAAACAGATGAATATACAAAACATGAAGCTCTGAGTTCAAGATCCAATAATTCCTAAAACAAAAAATAGCACATTTTTTAAGAGTATAATCTTTAGTCAAGGATGAAAATAATCATCAGTCAAGCACTCTACCACTGAGCCACCTTTCCAGCCTGAACCTAGGGTTTTGAGTATTATAAACACACACTTTTACTAAGCTTCGTCCTTAGCATGTCGATTTGTAACATTAACATTAATCTTCTTCCCATCAAAAAGAGAAAAAAATACTTTAACTCATGAATGAATACCTGGTTTCAAACCCTAAATTATCTATTATTCACTTATTCTCTATTATTCTACTTTAGTAGAAGACAATGTCTAGATTTAAAAGCTTGAGTAGTTTGACATATATATATATATATATATATATATATATATATATATATATATGTATGTCATACACATATATTCTATGAGAACAAAGACATTTGAAAGTTTGAAAGTAAATTTCCCAACACTCTAAAGTTTTTGGTTTACATGAGCCTGTTCAAGAACTGTTTCAGAGCACAGAAAAAAACTAAAGACTACCTAAGTCATTCTATAAATAAGACATAACCTGGACAAAGACAATATTAAGGATTCTACAAATATTTGAGTCATTAAATGCAAAATCTTAAATTTATTATTTTAAATCTAGCAATGATAAATCAGTATACAGAGTGTTAAATATAACTCATTACATGTAGATAATTCAACTGTAATAATTCAATAATTCCATTCCTAGTAAAGGGGAAAAGTATCACCTCAATAAATATCAAAGAAATTATTTAATAAAATGTAATCTAATTTTAAATCTTTGCAAAATAGCAGCAAGAAATGTCCTCAACCTGATAAGTGGTCAATGCTGGAATATACAGAATGAAGTATATTTATTTATGAGATGCAAGAAGCATTCCTTTTACAATGGAAACCAAGACAAGGCCATCAGTATTGCATATTTAACACAGTACTACATACAGGCCCTAACCAAAGTAATAAGAGTTAAACTCAGGAAAAAAACCAATTTAGAGCTGGGCGCTGGTGGCTCACACCTGTAATCCTAGCTACTCAGGAGGCTGAGATCTGAGGATCGCGGTTCAAAGCCAACCTGGGCAGGAGAGACCATGAGACTCCTATCTCCAATAAACCACCAGAAAACAGGAAGTGGCGCTGTAGCTCAAGTGGTAGAGCGCTCGCTTTGAGCTGAAGAGCTGAGGGACAGTGCCCAGGCCCAGAGTTCAAGCCCCACGACCGACAAAAAAAAAAACCAAAAAACTAATTTATAGATGATATAATCATCTACCCAAAAAAGGTGAGAAAATCAACAATTCTATTAGATACTGCCCAAGTAAGAGTTCGTAAGGTGGTTTGATAAAAAAGCAAATGTGGAAAGTAACAGTTTTATTACATACCTGCAGTGACTAATTAGAAAATAAGGGAAAACAGCTTACTCACAAAAGCAACAAAAAAGTGCTTATGAATGTATCTGATAATAAAGTTGTAACTATCACATCAGAAAAACTGTAAAATTTAAACAAAGGACAGTTAAAAAACAGTGAACAGACATTTATTTCCTCATTGGGAAGGCTCATTTCATAAAGCCATTAATTTTCTCCACAATTTATTTGGTAAAATGCAGTCAAAGTCCAAATATGAGTTTCTGAAAGTGGATCAAGCTGATTCTAAGATGACCTAGAACTTATAAGACTAGCTAGACATTAAAAAAAAAAAAGCAATCAGGTAGGCCTTGGCATAGAAGATATCCACCAAATCTGTAAGTAAAAACAGTGTAATAGGAAAGTAAGTCTCAAAAGCTGGGTGCCACTGGTCCACACCTGTAGTCCTAGCTACTCAGGAGGCTGAGATCTGAGGATTACAGTTCAAAGCCAGCCCAGGCAGGAAAGTTCATGAGATTCTTATCTCCAATTAACCACCAGAAAAACGGAAGTTGCACTGTAGCTCAAAGTGGTAGAGCACTAGACTTGAGCAAAAAAGCTTAGTGTACGGGCCCTGAGTTCAAGTCCCATGACCAATAAAAAAAAATTGTAGGCCTCAAGTATTTATACATACACATTGCATATGTATGTATATGCATATATATATCAGTTCAAATCAATGAGTGGGTATATACATTATATTAGAATTAAGCATTTGATAAAAGATTAAGTCTTATTTCTACTTCACCTATAAAAATAAATTCCAGGGCTGAGAAGGCGGCTCAGTGGCAGAGTGCTGGCCTTGCATGCAACGAGGCCCTAGGTTCCATTCCCCAGTACCACATAAGCAGAAAACGTTGGAAGTGGTGCTGTGGCTCAAGTGGTAGAGCGCTAGTCTTGAGCTGAAGAGCTGAGGGACAGTGCCCAGGCCCAGAGTTCAAGCCCCACGACTGGCAAAAAATAAAAATAAAAAAAGAAATTCCAGATGTTTAATGGGTTAAATATTTAAAAACAGAAATGTTATTAAAAGTATAATACTTTATACTCCTGGACATAAGCAGGAGGCCTTTTTGTTGTTGTTGTTTTGTCAGTCTTGGAGGTTAAACTCTGGGCCTGGGTACTGTCCCTGATCTCTTCAGCTCAAGTCTATTGTTCTACTACTTGAGCCATAGCATCCCTTCTGATTTTCTGGTGGTTAATTGGAGATAAGAGTCTCACAGACTTTCCTGCTTGGGCTGGCTTTGAACCAGATCTCAGGCTCCTGAGTAGCTAGGATTACAGGCATGAGCCATGGATACCTGGCTAGGATTTTTTTTTTTTTAATGTTTGTTGAAGCTAGTGGTAGACAAGGTTGAGTGACTTAATTTGGTACTGTCCCTGGGGCTTGAGCTCAGCACCTAGGTGCTGTCCTGAGCTTTTTTGTTCAAGGCTAGCATTCTACTACTTGAGCCATAGCTCTACTTCTGGCGTTTTAATGGTTAATTGGAGATAAGAGCTCACAGACTTTTCTGCCTGAGCTGGCTTTAAAATCCTCAGATCTCAGCCTCCTGAACAACTAGTATTACAGGTGTGAGCCTGTAAGCAAGATACAAAACACTGAAATCATGAAAAAAATTGTCAGATTTAAGTACATAAAAATGGGAAAAAAATGAGATACGAAGTTAAAATACAAGCAACAAGTTGGAAGGAAGTATTTGTCACATAGTTAGAATATATGTAGAGAATAATGAAAAGGGGAGGAAAATGGCTGGAGGTGTAGCCCTGGGTTTAATTCCTAGCACTGCATGAGCATGAGTATACACATATACAATCTTCAGGGCAATACTTAACTTCTAAATAAGGAGAATGAGAGGATATACATAGTACTCAAAATACTGTGTTGCAAAGTAAGAGCTCAGTAAAAAATTAGCCACTATTTAATGTTGTATCACTATTGCTAGTAGGGTTGAAGATAAAGAGATAGACTTTTTTGTGTGTGGGATTTAACACAGGGTCTTGAATTTGCTAGGCAAGTGCATTTCCATGGAGCTACAATTTTAGCCCATATAGACCTGTAATTGTTGGTGGTAAAATCAAGTTGGCAAAGCCTGTTTGAAAAGCAATTTGGCAAGTCAAGTATGATCAGTGCTCAGGGGGACTGCTGAGGGACAGTGTGGACTACATAACTATCTCAAAAACAAGCTAGGCGCTGGTGGCTCATGCCTGTATTCCTAGCTACTCAAGAGACTGAGATCTGAGGATCAAGGTTAAAAGCCAGCCCCGGCAGGAAAGACCTGAGACTCCTATCTCCAATAAACCACCAGAAAACCGGAAATGGCGCTGTGGCTCAAGTGGTAGAGTGCTCGCCTTGAGCTGAAGAGCTGAAGAGCTGAGGGACAGCGCCCAGGCCCAGAGTTCAAGCCCCATGACTGGCCAAAAAACAAACAAAAACAAAAACAGAAAAGGCAACTTGGTATTAATGCATCAAAACTTCACCATATACATGCCCATAGACCCAGAAATTCACTTAATTTATACTTGTATTTACATATAAATAAGTTTTGAGGATCAATTTGGTCGCGGTTCTTCGTTGACAGATTAAAAAGTAACACATTTTGTGAGTCTTACACAGCGGAAAGGAGATATCTTAACACAATAACAATGACATAACCACCAGTAAAATACATCAACTATTCTATAATTTCATTCACTTACATATATATATATATATATATATATATATACACACACACACACACTCATACATACACACAAACATATCTCACTGTTAAAAGTCGAGAAATCACAAAGAAGTGGAGCTGTGGCTCAAGTGGTAGAGTACCAGCCTTGAGCAAGTATGCCAAGTGAAAGCAAGAGCCTTTAGTTCAAACCCTAGTACTGACAGGCAGGCAAGCAGGCAAACACACATACACACACACACACACGGCAAACACACACACACACACACGGGAAGGAAAGAAAAAAAAAACCCACAATGAGCCTATGAAATTACCAAAATAGATATGGAAAGGCCAAACTTAAAGATTATGAACTTTCCTTGATAGGATAGCCTCTAGGATCTCACTCTGGCCTATTTATTCTTTGACCCAATTCTCATAGCACTTGTTAGTTGATTTCTAAACACAAATCTGAGGCAGCAAATTCTAAAGGAAATACAATCTAAAAGCATCACCTTACAGTATTAAGGAGAGAACCACCAGGCTAGAATCAATCATGTGTCAAGGTATCTCTTCCTCCAAATAAACTTGAATTTCTGAGTCAGTTTTCACTCAAAATTCTTTTTTTTTAATTTATTTTTATTTATTTTTATTATTGTGAAAATACCATACAGAGGGGTTACACTTACATGGGCAAGATAGTGAGTACATTTCATCAAGCATTGTTGCCTTCTCCTTTGTTTCCCCTTCCCAACCCTTTCCCTCTCCACCCCCATCACTCAAAATTCTAAGTGTGATTTAAAATCCTTTTCTTTCCCTTTTCTCTTTCCTTTCTTGTTACACTGTCTAGTATGGCTTCAAATTTTCAATCTTCCTTCACAACCTCTTCAGTCTTATAGGCAGGACATACCACTATACCCTTGTATGCCCTGCTCTAAATCTGAATCTTTGTTATTCCCATTAGTCATTGCTATTTACATATCTGGTACCACATGAAATAAATCAGTTAAAGGTTTAGAGTATCAGGATTTGGTAATAAGAGTTCCCTTCAGAAAAGAAGTTCTTAACCTTTGTTGAGATTATAGATTATTTTGAGAATCTGATTTTAAAATCTGTATTTGCCTACTGCACATTGTTCATATGCTCTCAGGGAACTAACATTCTGAAGCTAAGCCATATATATACCTCTAGATGACCATGGACCCTTAATTAAGAACTTTTGGCTAGATGCCAGTGTAATTCTAGCTACTTAGGAAGCTGAGATCTGAGAACTGCAGTTCAAAGCCACCCCAGACAGGAAAGTTTGTGAGATTCTTATCTCCAATTAACTACTGAAAAGCTAGAAGTAGAGCTGTAAATCAAGTGGAAGAATGCTACCTAGGACCCAGATTTAAGCCCTAGGACCAGCGCGCGCGGGGACACACACACACACACACACAACTTTTACATGAACTTAGGCACACACACACACACACACAACTTTTACATGAACTTATGACCTTAAACAACTAAGTTCATAAATTTAAATTTTATTCAGAGTGATCCCTAATGACTTTTTAATGTTGAACTGAGAAATACTATAAATAAACATGACATCTAAAGCAACACTAGAAAGTACAGTTTAGAAATGAGTATTATAACAAGAAAAAATTGAGCTGGGGTTTTAGCTCAGTTCAATCCCTAGGGTTGCAAGAGAAAAACAGATTGACAAGTTGATCCTAAATTTGCCCAACTGGTCTCACATGCCTGTAATTTCAGCACTTAAGAGGCTGAGGCTGTGGCAGGTTTCCCCTCCTCTTCTCCCCCCCTGGGTCCTGGCACTTAAATAAGGGGATTTTGGTGGTTAATTGGAGATAAGAATCTCATGGACTTTCCTGTCTGTCTGTCTTTCAACTGCAATAATCAGATCTCAGCCTCCTGAGTAGCCAGGATTACAGGTGTGAATCTCAAGTGCCCAGTATTCAGCTAAAAATCTTTCTGTAATCCTAGATATTTAGGAGGCTGAGATCTTAAGATTACAGGCATATCCCATATGTAGTTCCAAAATATGTGTGTATGTGTGTGTGTCTGAAGAAGGGAGTGGTATTATTTTGAGCCAGGGATTCATGGTAGCCTTAGATGACCTTCAACTAGAGATCCCCTTGCCTCAGCTTCCTCATGCTAGGATTATAAGTGTAAGCCTCCAAAATATATGTCTTTAAAATAGTGATTAAGGATATAGCCTTGGTGGGCTGGGAATGTGGCATAGTGACAGAGTACTTGCATGCATGAAGTACTGGGTTTGGTTCCTCAGTACCACATAAGCACAAAAAGCCAGAAGTGGCACTGTGGCTCAAGTGCTAGAATGCTAGCCTTGAGCAAAAGAAGCTCAGAGACAGTGCCTAGGTCCTGAGTTCAAGCCCCAGGACTGCCCCCCCACCAAAAAAACCCCCAAAACACAGCCTTGGAAAAGAATTTGGATTCTAAGGACAGTTTTGTCAGTTACTAACTATATAGCCTTGAGTAGTTACTTCTCTACATTTGAAATTCATCATTTAAGTAACCTTAAATAGAATTAGTTCACAGGACTGCTGTAATGATTAAATGAGATAATATATACCAAACTCTTAGTACAGTGATAAGTGGTCAATAAATGGTGGATCACACCTTTAATCCCATCTACTAAGGAGGTGGAGATTGGGAGGACTAGAGCTTGTGACCAGCCCAGGAGTGGGGTAGGGAGAAGTTATGGAGTGTTCATCTTAATCAATAAGCCATGCCTACAGGTTCTATGATCCTAGCTACAAGGGAGGCCATAGGTAGGATCAAAGTCTGAGGCTGGCTCTGGAAAATACATCAGATCCTACCTAAAAAATTACTGAAGTGAAAAAAGGCTGAGGGCACTGCTAAAGTTCTAAAACACCTGCCTCACATGAAGTCCGGAGTCCAAACCCCATTTTGCTCTCCCCAGTCCCCCAAAACCCAACATCAAAGTTCACTATGTTGTAACATGTGAAAAAATTTCCTTCTTTTTAAAAGCCGAATATTTCATTCTACGTATAGACCATATTTTGTTCTTCTACTCATCAATACATAGACACTTGGGTTGCATTGGCTTTTTTACTTTTAAAGTATTGTTAATAATATTACTTTGTTTTTTTCTTAAGTATCAGAAAAAAGGTGAAACTCAAATGAGTTTCATTTCATTGTGAGAAACAGGACAGCAAGCCATTAAATAAATCAGGTGTAAAATTTACTTATAAATCACTTTACATGGTATTCTCTGGACCTTTAATATGAGATAATGCAAAATGTTGTTTTGGTGGTGGTTGTTGGACATTAAAATTTCTTAAGGTGAAAACAGAATAGTAGTGTCCTTTTGATAAGGAAAGTCTAGGGGGAAAAATCTTTGCAGGTGATTCCTCAGAAGATACTCTGGAGGGAGGGCCAATACACTCCAAGTAACTGAGGTTACTTTAGGTATTTAAAGTAACCTTAAACCACACTACTGTTTTAAGAATGCAACACGAATAAGTGGAGTTCCTCTACTTTGAGCTTTGTAATTGGCAGGCAAGATTAACTACAAGCTCCACCACACACAGTTCTCACAAACTGCTAAACCACATCGGAAGGGAATGACAACTACAGAGACTTTAAAAATAGTGATGATTTAAAGATCTGCTTGAATCGTGCACATTAGTGACTGAAAGACTGCAGGCGCAGGCTTGGTACAGGCGAGTACTAGAAATGGGCCCATAAAAGAAAAAAAATAAGAGGAAACAATCTAGGAAAAAAGGAATCTAGTTTCCTGACCCAACTCCGGACTGCGCCAGCGGGAAGGAAGAATGAACTGCCTTTCTTTGTGTGCACAGTAACAGAAATTTATGGCCACGCACAAACTTAAAGCCAGCACCACGCGAAGTTGATAACCAGCAGTTACCCGCAGAGTTCCCGGTATTCTGGCCTTCTGTGCCGACTCTGCCGACCACCCGAGACCCCCTCGCGCATGCCTCACGGCTCGGCTGTCACTTGGTCACCACAAATAACTTCTCCGGCACAACTCCTTTCTCAGGTTCCCTCAAATGTTATCCAAAATTCTAAAGGATTCTTCTTCCCACACACTCCAGGGGCAATTCCTGACTCCACCAATCACCCGACCCTCCACCTCGCTCGTCCAGCCCCGACGCGCAGCACAGCGGCGCGCGTCGGCTCAGCTTTCCCCCCGGGCTGGCGAGTTCGCCACCGGGACATGGGGAACCCGGCTGGGCGGCGGAAAGCAAACTTTCTGAGCGTCCCCGGGGCGAGAGGGCGCGGCGACTCACAGCTGGTTGATGGCGTTCTGCGAGATGACCGCGTTGGCGGAGAAGTACGGGATCATGTCCAGGCCACAGAGGCTGCAGGTGCAGGCGGGGGGGCTCCTTCCTTTCTCCGGCCAAAGTGCTCGGGGTCATGGGGCTGACTCAAGAGGCATCGCTGTGCATCCCGGCCCTAGCCGGGCTCCCGCACCAGGTGCCCACGTCGGACTAAGCGCCCACAGGCGCTGGATCCCGGCGGCCAGGCTGGGCCGGCCGGGTCTCGCGGAGGCAGCCGCCGAAGCCCAGGGGCTCGGCAGTGGAGTCTGGGTTGCAGGGCGCCGCAGGCAGCACGCCCCAACCCGCGTCCGGGGCGGGGCGCCGGGCGACGGAGGGGCGGGGAGTGGGAGGGCCTGGAGAACCGTGAGGATCCGCCTTGCGGGCGCCCCGCCCCGGAGCTCGCCGGGAGCTCGCGGCGCCCCGCCCCGGGGATCGGCGCCCACGCGGATCCCGCGGGTCTAGTGCCGGCATGCAGAGCCCGCGGCGACCGGAAGACGCGGTAGCCTGGGGAAAGGTCTGTCCTGTGCCCAGCCTAAGAGAAAAAGGGGGAGATGTTTGACCAAAAAAGTGCCGCCTCTCAACAGGGTTTGTATGCACTGTACCTTAAACCTACTTTTATGAATAACCTTAACAAAAAGTTTAAAGGCTATACATTTGTAAGAGAAACATTTATCAATGGCTTTCTTATGTGTTGGGAGAATTCAGAGATTATATTACACATACATATTGTATATGTAACCCTGTCTTACACTGTCAATATCTGTAACCCTTGCAAATAAATGTATAGGGTCTTTCTTAGTTATCCTTATATTCATAGCCTTATGTTTATAGATTTATAACAGCCTTGGTTGCACATATGAACTGTAGAAATCTAATTTTTAAAAAATCCCCAAGATACAGGTGGACCCATTGCAACAATGAGATGTACAAGTCGTTATGTCGAAAAACTAACTTCACAACTTTGGTGGGGGGGGGGAAGGATCAGGTAGGGGGAACGGGAGGAGGAGATGGGAAGGGATGGGAAGGGGAAACAAAGGAGGAGGCAACAATGCTTGATAAGAAATGTACTCGTTATCTTGCTCATGTAATCGTAACCCTTCTGTACGGTATTAAAAAAAAAAAAAAACCCAAGCCCAAACAGCACCCTAGACCAACCAAATTGGACCTTGAGGGTTAGGATCTAGCTCTATCTTTTCAAGTTCTCTTTCGTTGATTCCAACATGCAGTGAAATCCCTCGATTAGCAAGCAAGCTAAAGATTCCTTATTTTTCAGATGTGGGAACATTAACAATTTACGCAGATGACTTCATTTATAAATGATGTAACCCAGACAAGCATCCAGCTTTTATGACTCTGATCTAGAGCTTTTACCACCAACCAGTAGTCTCTGATGCCTTTGCAGAGGCCAGGTTCCTTTCAACTCATTGAGCTGTGCCTTTCACCTGTCCAGGACTCACTCTTGGTAAAGTGAAACTCCCTCCTCCACCCTAGTGAGTGGTTTACAGGGTGGCCACTGGGGAGCCACTTAGTAAAGGCTCTCTTACCCCTTGCTCTTCCAATGTCATATTGTCAGGGCAAGTATATTCAGGCATCAGCATTTTTAGCATTTCTGAATAACTGACTAAAACAAATAAAGCTGCCTCAGGAATTAAAAAGTTGGAAGTAATGTTTTTTAAAAAACTAATCAATTAGGAGAGAAAACGTACAAATCAGTCATTTAAAAACAACATACTAGGGGCTGGGAAGATGGCTCAGTGGTAGAGTGCTTGTCTTGCATGCCTGAGGCCCTGGGTTTGATTCCTCAGCACCACATAAGCAAAATGAAAAAAGCCTGAAGTGGCGCTGTGGCTCAAGTGGTAGAGCTCTAGCCTTGAGCTGAAGAGCTGAGGGACAGCGCCCAGGCCCAGAGTTCAGGCCCCATAACCGGACCCAAAAACAACAACAACAACAAAAAACAACATACTAGAACCAAGAAAAAAATGTTCAGGCTCATTTCCTATTAAGTTTGGTGACTTTCAAAATGCTAATAATGAGTAAATACCAAAGATTAAAAAATCAGTGTCTAAATCCTAATCATTTTTGTTATTTGATCTCTAAAACTTACAGGTGTTGCCAAGGCACGGAGCAACTTAAAAAATTTTTTGCCAAGTCATGCTAGAAAGAGATATATAAATTTTCTAGAGATATGCTAAGGAAGGAACCATACTTCTTGGTGAAGTGAAGAGTTAATGGAAAGTCTGCATCTTAGAGTTTCATCATCTCCATCCATCTCTAGGAAGGAAAATGTTTGAAGGATTTATTCAGGCTGTGTCAGCAGGCACCCGAATGGCAGTATAAGAAAAAAAAATCTGCTGATACACCCCAAAATAAATTGCTTAAAATATCTGGCTAACTTGTCAGTTTGAAACTTCCTTTAGCTTGTAATTCATTACAATCTCATGCTGTGATAAAAGGGAGGGGAAGGCAGCAGGCACTTTAGAACAGCACAGTTAAGGTGAGTCCAGTTTCCTTCTCCAAATAGCAGAGATGGGATTATATTGAAGTAAACACAAAATGGTGCTACTTAAAAAAGATAATAATATGGCAATCACCTGTATCTGTCTAAAGAAGAATCCCACAGAAAATGTATATTACTGGACTCAAACTCATTATCTTTTGCATTTAAAAATGCTAGCGACAAAGATTTCATAGATACTGATTTCATAAATATGTATTCTTGTCTTTTATAAAAAGGTTCCTATAGTGATGTCCCAGAAATTCCTAATCCTTTCGTTTTTCCTTAAAAGACCTCTGTTAGTTGTTGATTCAAGTAAGGAACTATGTTAACCCTCCACTCAGACCTTTTCAAAGTTAAATTCTAGATATTTTTAACAGTAATATAGGAAATTAGAAAAATGCTAAAACGTCTTGATTTTTTTTTAAAGAGAAGGATCATCTCTGCAAATCAAGACATCTTTAAGGAATTAGTTATGTTTCTGTCTATCTTAAAAAGTTCAACATACTCCTTTTCTTTTCACAGTCTTCAGTGTCAAAATGTCAATCAATTTAGTTTCAGCTCAATTTAATCCTTTCCTCTCCACTGTCAGGAAACAAGGCTCTAGGCAGCAAGTTCTTCATACCTAAGCACCTAGGAATTCAAAAAGATTCCAAATTAGATTGAACAGTGTGAAATACACTAAGCTAGTTTTCTATTCCACATGAAGGCAGGGGCTTTCTATTAAAAAAATGCACAAAGGCCTTGAGGAAAAACTGTCTCATTTCTTTATACTTTTACTTGAGTTGGAAGATTTAAAATGAATTTTGTCATGGCATTTGTTGACCATTTCAAGACTCAGAAGAATTCTAAAATATTGTTTCTAGACAGCATTACATATGACCAAATTGAATTTTTTTATAAGATCATATGTTAAAGCATTAAAATTTAAAGTAATAAATGATCCTTTTTCTTTCCATTGGTACTTCCATTCTTATGTATCCATGTGTCCTGCTATAAGGTATAATCACTATAAAACACTGAACCTAGAGACTTTCCAACTGACCTAACTATTCCAGGATAGATCTTAAAGTGTATTATAATGTGAATCAAGGATTAAGATAGGTATTACAACACTTCATCAGGGACAGATCATTTGAACTGATGCCAAAGTAGTGGGCTATAAACTAGAAAGCATAGATTCTAGTTCTAGTTCTAAAATAATTATTTATGAACTAACACTTTGGCCAAGTTATTTAACTTCATCTGTAAAGTAGGACAATAAATCCCTAAGGAATATCCCAAGATCTATTCTTCTGAGATTTGGGAACCTTAGAGAAAGTATTTCCATCCAATCTAAAGATCCTGAGAAGCCAGGTATGAACTGCCAGCACTCAGAAAGCTAAGGTAAGAAGGATCACAAGTTTAAGGCCAGCCTAGCTAAAAGTAAGACTCTATCTCAAACAAAACAATGAATTTAAAATGCACTTAATTCACTTAATATAAACACTTTGACCAAAGCAAAAAAACAAAAACAAAACAAAAAACCCCAAAACAACTCTAGCCTTGGAATTAATAAACTTGTTTTAACTAGCTACTTGGGAGAATAGAGGGTTGTAGTTTGAGGCCAGGCTTCGGCATAAAAGCTTAATCAGTTGCCTGTCATCCCAGTGACAAATCAAAGTACAAATAGGAGGATCAAAATCCAGGCCAACATGGTCATAAAGAGAGACCTATCTTGAAAATAAACCACCACAAACAGGGATGAGCTGAGTGGCTGAGTGCTAGTGGGAAGTGCAAGACCCTATCAAACTCCAGTAACACCAAAACCAAAACAAAATACCCTCACCTCCCAAAAATACCTGGATTTAAATCCTAATATTACCATTAGCTATGATTGAATTTTAGAGAGTTAATCTGTGACTCAGTATTAGCACTTAATTTTAGAAGTTAGTGTGAAGATCCATCTATCTAATCTATCTATCTATCTATCTATCTATCTATCTATCTATCTATCTATCTATCTATCTATCTATCTATCTATCTATCTATCTATCTATCTATCTTTAATACCCTTCTGCTTATTGGTAGTATTGAGCATCAAACCTAGGCCCTTATGCTAGAGAAGCACTGAGCCACTAATCCCTAAGATTAGTTTCTTTAATCTTAAACCAGGGATACTACTTATTAAAATACATGGACAATGGGCTGGGAAGGTGGCTCAGTGGTAGAGCGCTTGCCTTGCATGCCTGAGGCCCTGGGTTCGATTCCTCAGCACCACATAAGCAAAAAGAAAAAAAAAGCCGAAAGTGGCGCTGTGGTTCAAGTGGTAGAGCACTAGCCTTGAGCTGAAGAGCTGAGGGACAGTGCCCAGGCCCAGAGTTCAGGCCCCACGATCGGACCCCCCCCCCCAAAAAAAATAAAATAAAATACATGGATAAAAATACTTTGTGAACAAGTTGTTTTATTCTTAATCATCACCATAAATGGGTCAATCAGTTTCCAGTTAATAGAAAGATAGTTGTAACTTCTAAACCTTTGGCCACAAGCAGTTTACTGCACTTTCCCAAATTAGCAAGTGCCTGTAAAATGAAGTAATGAATTTGATCAAAATAATGCCAAGTGCCAATCTTTTTTTTTTTTGGTCGGTTGTGGGGCCTGAACTCTGGGCCTGGGCTCTGTCCCCCAGCTCTTGCTGTAGACCAGTGCTCTACCACTTGAGCCTCAGCCCCACTTCCGGCTTTTTCTGCTTATGTGGTGCTGAGAAATGGAACCAAGGGCCCATGCATGCAAAGCAAGCACTCTACCACTGAGCCACCTTCCCAGCGCTGCCAATCTTTATTCTTAGTTTACAAGTAATCATATGTGCTCTTGTACTTACTTTCAAGTTTTGTTTATCTTTTGTACATTTTCTGTTTATTTACTTTTTCCATTTATACATTGATTACTTACTGCATGTCTCTTTACAGAGACCTCTTGAATATGAAGAATATGATAAATGTAATCATTCTTATACTATACAAAGGTATTTCCTAGTTCATTTTGTTTTCTGTAGAAAAGTTAAGGAATTTTTTCACTGCTTCTCAACTCAATATTCAGAGATTAGATTAATATTAAAATATATTTTCTAATTTTCTTTGCTTTTTTTAAACAATTATTTGTAACCATAAAGTTTTCCCTTTAAAATTGAATTTGGTTTTAAAGTATGGGAAGAAAGTGAGTTGTATTTATTTCTCTCTCTCTGTCTCTCTCTTTCTCTGTCTCTCTCTGTCTGTCTGTCTCTCTTTCCAGTCCTGGGCTTGAACTCTGTGCCTGGGTGCTGTCCCTGAAACAATTTGGGCTCAAGGCTAGTGTACTACCACTTGAGCCACAACACCACTCACAGCTTTTTCTGACTAGTTTATTAGAGATAAGAGTCTCATGGACTTTGCTGCCAGGGCTGGCTTTGACCTGTAATCCTCAGATATCAGCCTCTTGAGTAGCTAGAATTACAGATGTGAGCCACCAGTGCCAGGTTGTTTTCTCTTATTACTTTTATGTCAGCAAATGCATGAGTGAAAACTGAAATACCTAAACCACCATTTCATCTAGGAAGTCTTTATTGTTGTTCGCCAGGTATTAAGTACATTAACCCACTATTACAGTCTATAATAATGTAAGAACTGCAAGGTTTACTGGACACACACACACACACACACACACAATTTTTTTTGTGGTCAGTCATGGGACTTGAACTCTAGGCCTGGGCACTGTCCCTCAGCTCTACAGCTCAAGGCTAGTGCTCTACCACTTAAGCCACAATGCTGCTCCAAGTTTTCTGGTGGTTAATTGGAGGTAAGAGTCTTACAGACTTTCCTGCTTGGGCTGGCTGTAAACTGTGATTCTCAGATCTCAGCCTCCTGAGTAGCTAGGATTACACTCCTGTAAGCCTCCCACTCCTGGCTTCTGGATTTTTATATTTTTTAAGCTTTCAAATATTGATGTTAAATTATAAACTGTATTTTTAAGTACCTGGTGATAAGAGAAAAAGTGATTATATACCAATCATACCAATTTAATATTTGAGTTTTTAGTTTTTCTGTAAGGACTTCATTTAGAAAATAAACAGTAAATTAATCCTGAGTATCAAAAGGGGGGAAAAAAACCAACATTAAATGTTATACAACAAATAGATTGTAACCTAGTGTCTCCTGTTAATCTGTTAAATGTTAGGATAAAACTCTCAAGATACTACTCAAATTTTCCAATTTGTTTCCCAGACAGCACCTGGAGACATCCCACACTGTACTTAGTCAAAGGCACTTTTCATACAATACAGTAAACTAAACTCTGTAAACAAAAGCTCTTAAAAGCAATCATGTTTTACAATCACTATGTCCCTAATCATTTTTAAAAAGGAATATCTGACAATAGTTTTAAATACTGAGTTGAACAATGTCACTGAGCCTTCAACTGTCATTTCTATACAAATTTCCTCTGTGAAAGCAACAGGGAGCACTGAAAAGATACACATATCAACTCCTGGAGAGGTCTCTAAGGCATTGATCTCCCTGGTCTTAACTACCATATGCTCTAGTAGGAAGAGATGCTGAAATGCTGCTTTCTTCAGGTTACAAAAGCCCCACACTCTATTGTTCAGTAAAAATGATAGGCATTTACAGATCACTTTTCACATTCAACACACTTTACAAAACACTTAACTATTTAGTTCCCACGTTATCTCTTCAAACATTTTATATATTTAGTTTAAAAAATAATTTTAACACATGCTAAATGAGTAAATCTTTTTTTCAGCATCCAGAAATAAAAAATAAAAGTCATCCTACTGACATTTTTCAGACCATTTCCTCACATATGCAAACATCAATATTATATAGTTTCCCTTTAAGAAGCAAACATGTACACATATCTAAGATCATATTATGCACATGATTCTGTATCTTGCTCTCCTCCCATCCCCATTACTTATCACTATTATCCTGGATATTTTCTCATGATTATATAAATCTACTTTGTTCTTTTAAAGGAATATATTGCGTTCTATTGTAAAATCACATAATTTATTTAAATAGTTTTCTAGTAATGAACATTTGTTTGCAGTCTTTTATTGATAGTATCACTTAGAATCCTTTTACTTTTTTTTTGAGTTGTTGCGAGATTGAACCCATTGCTTTCTGTGCTAGGCCAAGTGCTCTACCATTGAGCTATCCTCTCAGCCCCTTGTAAAATATTTTAACCATCTTAGGATGTGGTAGGTATTATCAAATTGCTCTTATTCTTTTCTTTTCTTTTTCTTCCTTCCTTTTTCTTTCTTTGCTTTTCTTTCCTCCTTTCTTTTCTTTCTGCCTTCCTTCCTTCCTTCCTTCTTTCTTCCTGTCTCTCTCTCTTTTTTGGCATTCCCATGGAATCTTAAAGTCTCTTGCTACTCTATGATCCATTAAATTAACGTAAGGTCCAAGATCCTCTTTTGTATCATATTTTACATATTACATTAAAAACTAAATATATAAACTAAATGTGGTGGTACAAACCTGTGTTCTCAGCACTGAAGCAAGAGGATCACTTTTCATTTCCTGAAAGCGGAGTCTATTTATTTACTTATGGCTTTTGTTATTACTATACATTAGTTATCGAAAGGGGATTTCACTGACATTTCCAAACCTGTTGACTATGTATTCTAGTCAATCTCATCCCTTCCTACTCCCTGTTGACTATGTATTCTAGTCAATCTCATCCCTTCCTACTCCACTTCCCTCCTTTCTAAAACAACTTCAAAGGTTTCATTATTTTGTTTTTATATATGCAAACTATCTACTTTGCTCATATTCATCCTCTTTCATCTATCTTGTTAGCTCAAACTCCTCCCATTATGACCTTACCCTTCCAACAGAACCTGTTTCTCTTTGCCTGGCCTCTCAACTCTCTATTTATCATCATCTTAATGCTGTTTTCATATATACTTACAATGTATTTCAAAATTATGCTCTTTCCATCTAACTTTTTACTTTTCCTCTTCCCCTTCTCTTCTTAATTCCTTAGATGAATGTTCTTGACTTATCCATATATATACATATATATGTATACAAGTATATATGCATGTATATTTTTAGATATATCTTCCATATATGGGTGAAAATATATTATATTTTGTTTTTGACCTTGGCTTGTCTCAATATGATATCCTCCACTTTCATCCTTTGTCCTGCAAATACAATGATTTCATTTTTCTTTATGACTGTGTAATATTCCATAGTATAAGATTCTATAGTTGCAAGTGCTAAATATGTTCTGTTTGAATCACTAATCTTCATACCATTATATCTTTCTTAAGGGCGCCTTTCTTCTGCATGTGTGCGTGCATGTATCTAGGTATTGATTCCCCAAGGAATCAATATATTAATAACTGAGGTTCTTTATCCATGGAGAGCTTATTTTCTCATACCTGGTACCTCTGGAGAACACCCCCAAAATCCTTTTCACCTTTCACTGCCTATTTCTCACCTACTGCTTCTTGCTCTTTGGATACACACCTCTTTAACACGGTAAATTCAGTAGAGGGCCTGGAACATACCCTAGTAGGTGAGGGCTTTATTTTTATTTTCAAGCTTGCTCTAGACTTTCAGGAGCCAAAAGTTCAAATTGCAGCAGGCCTGATTCAGCTCTCAGAAGCAGTTTAGTGCTACACGCAGTTTGTTTAGAATGGTCAAGTTTCCAGCCCCTGGCAGAGCAGCATCATTATCTCTCTAAGCCTTCACATATCAGCTTCCCTGGCAATATTTCACCTGCCATGTCTTTTCTCTCTGAAATCAGGTGAACACACAAATCACAGTCTTACACAATTATATGCTTTTAAACAACTGTGCCAGATATGTCCAAAGAATTTAAGCACTTTATTGATAGTTGTATTTTCTGAGTTAAGCAAAACAAGTATACAGTGATGCTTCTTAATCTTTATTGGAAAGGGGCATTTTTTTTTTTTTTTGTCGGTCGTGGGGCTTGAACTTTGGGCCTGGGCACTGTCCCTCAGCTCTTCAGCTCAAGGCTAGCGCTCTACCACTTCAGGTTTTCTAGTGATTTATTAGAGATAAAGAGTCTCATGGACTTTCCTGCCCTGGCTAGCTTTCAACGGAGATCCTCAGATCTCAGCTTCCTAAGTAGCTAGGATTACAGGCGTGAGCCACTGGTGCCCGGCTGGGCCTAGTGTTTTGAAAGAAAATATGTAGATGTGGGCTGGGAAGGTGGCTCAGTGGTAGAGCGCTTGCCTTGCATGC
>NW_012267247.1:5246121-5343926 GCF_000151885.1 Dipodomys ordii
TCAGGCCCAGGGTTCAGGCCCCATGACCGACCAAAAAAAAAAAAAAAACAAAGCCAAAAAAAGAGAAAACAACTTGTTCCCACCTCACTTACTATATGACAGTTCTGTACATAAAAGTAAAAATTAGTCATTTCCATAAAATAATTTTGAATACTTCCCCCCCCCTTTTTTTTGGTGCCAATCCTGGGCCTTGAACTGTAGTTGTCTTTGAGCTTCTTTTGCTTGAGGCTAATGCCCTATCATTTGAACCACAATTTCACTTCTGGCTGTTTTTTGTTTTTCCTTTTGGAGGTTAATTGGCGATTAGAGTCTCATGGACTTTTCTGCCTAGGCTGCCTTTGAACCACAATCCTCAGATCTTAACTTCTAAATAGTAAGGATTACTGACGTGAGCTCAGCTTATATGCATGTTTCTAAGTGATAATCTCTCATTCCTGACTTACATTTGACATCTGAAGAGACGTATATAGGGTTATTTTTTCTTTCCTTTTCCTTTCCTTCTCCCCTCCTCTCTCCAATCTCCTCTCTCTCTCTCTCTCTCTTGCCTCAGAGCAGATGCACAGTTACAAGTATGTGTGTTAAAATAATGGTTAACTTTCTTCTTAAGCAATTCCAGCCAATTTTGTAATTTACATTATCATTGTCAGAGTTCAAAGAAATACTTGGTTCCTAACTCCCACAGAACACTACCAGCTGCATACTACATGGCATTTAAACGTACCCCAAAATGGACTACAGCATTCAACAAACAAAACCCTGGAGGGTAACAAGAGATCCAGTTAATGAACTTTACATGTGTAATCAGGCATTATAAAAATTGAGTTTCTTCCTATATTTATCTTATCATAGTTAAGGAATGTGGTACTTCTGGCCAACAAGTTATTAAAAACAATAACCATTTCTTCTCTTCAATCTCAGATAAAATATCCAACTTAAAAATATCATATATGGCCAGGTGCCAGTAGCTCACGCCTGTAATCCTAGCTACTCAAAAGGCTCAGATCTGGTTTAAAGCCAGCCCAGGAAGGAAAGTTTGTGAGACTATTATCTCCAATTAATCCCCCAAAAGCTGGAAGTGGAGCTATGGCTCAAGTGGTAGAGTGCTAGTCTTGAACAAGGAAGTTCAGACACAGTGCCAAAGCCCTTGAGTTCAAGCTCCAGGTCCAGAACACAACACACATAAAAAATATCATATATAAAGCACTTACTAAAATTTTTATATATAGTTACAATATGACTTTCATATCTCTTACATGGCTTATATTCTCCTGTTATAGAGGATGCAAACTATAAATATTTTATATAGCTAAAATGCAGCAGCAAAACAAATGAGCAAATGTGTATATGTGTGTGTGTATATACATATATATATATATATACATATATATGTATGTATATAGACGATTTCTTCTTTTTTTGGGGTCCGGTCTTGGGGTCTGAACTCTGGGCCTGGGCGCTGTCCCTCAGCTCTTCAGCTCAAGGTCAGCGCTCTACCACTTGAGCCACAGCGCCACTTCTGGCTTTTTTCTTTTTGCTTATGTGGTGCTGAGGGATTGAACCCAGGGCTTCATGCATGCAAGGTGAGCGCTCTACCACTGAGCCACCTTCTCAGCCCCTAGACGATTTCTTTTAATATAAAGACCAAAGTTTGTTTTTTTAATATTAGGAATCATTTGGTATTCTGTAGCACTTATATAATCAAATTTATTTAAGATAATCACCACTTGCTATTAAAATTATTTCAGTGATTACAAGTTTCAGCTCTTAAGAAAAGGGACAATTAAACAAAACCAAATAGCTAAAGACTGGCCTGCCAAGTATATTTAAATTTATATAAAAGAGCTTTTGTCAATAATTAAAAAACAGGCTACAATGATTTTGGAGGTTTCTGAAATATATACTCTTAAGATTTATTATAAACATAAAATTATGTTTACTAGTTTTTGAAGAACTCAGCTTATAATTATAAAAAGGACTACTACTACTAATTATTACTGTACTATAATAACAGGCACTTTGCCTTTGTGTCTCTCCTTATGAAAAACTGTAAGATTATTGTTCCTAATATACAGATGAGGAAATGGGCTCAAAGAGGCTAAAAGTGTTTTCCTGAAGCCTGAAAATAGATGAGAAATATAGTTCTTTATTCATTCTTTCTATGGAAAGTTACTGAGTGCCTTCCATGTACTAGAATTCAAGGACATGACAGAAATCATGAACAAAATAGAGCTTGTCCCTGGGCTCAGTTTTAAGTGGCAAGAAGATACACAGTATATGAAAGGAAGCACAGAGTTCTGTTAGAGCACAGGGTGAGAATTTTTCCATTGTTGGAAAAATAAGGATTGTTACAAGCAAACTTAGTCTAAATTGGGCACCAGTGGCTCATACCTGTAATCTTAGCTAATCAGGAAGCTGAGATCCAAGGATCACGGTTCAAAGCCAACCTGAGCAGTAAAGTCTGTGAAACTCTTTAACTCCTATAAACTACCAAAAAGCTGGCTCAAGTGGTAGAGCATTAGCCTTCAACATAAAAGCTCAGAGACCGTGCCAGGCTGAGTTCAAGCCCTAGAATGGGCACTAAAAAACAACAACAAAAAGCAGCTCATAACAAATCATGTTTCAAACTGTTTCTAAATTTCTTGACTGTTTGGTATTTCATTAGAACATCTGTTTTAACAATGGGTTAAGTAATTGATGAAGGTCCTTTTCTCTCTCCAAATGACTGCTTGGTTGGGGAAATTCCCAGTAAAAAAGCAACACTTGAACTATTAGTTACGTTTATTAATATATTCTTTTGCTTCAGGACAATAGAATAGGAATGAGTATAGAAGCAATTACATGATCTTTGCTTAATAACTATTCATTGAATTAATAAATCAAGATGATCAATATCTTTAAATAAGGTTTTCTAAATGGCATCCAATGGCTCTGATTTTAAGAACTAACCTAGGTTAAATCAGATTTTACCTACTGATCCAGAGATAGGAATCTTCCATTTCTAATTCAACACTAGATTTGTACTAAATATAGTACCTTAGGAAGCGGTGCTGTGGCTCAAGTGGTAGAGCACTCGCCTTGAGTTGAAGCGCTCAAGGACAGTGCCCAGGCCCAGAGTTCAAGCCCCATGACCAACAACAACCAAAAAAAAAAAAAGAAAAGAAAAACAAATAGTACTTTAAAGTCCCATAATAAAATTCCTTCTTTTTCCACAGCAAATGGTTTTAATACTGTATGAAATAAGAGGTATTGATTATAGCACAAAGTTATAAGAACTGGGCTATGAGTTAATGAAAGTGGAAAACAATTTAGACAATTAACAGTGAAAGTACCATCACTTTGTATCTTTTTAAAATTATATATTTATTATCCTTAGTTGTAAAAAAGAATTTCTATTCAACAACTTAGTTCATAGGTACAATGCATCTTGACTAATATCACCCCTTTCAGCATTCTCCCTCATTTTATATCTTTGCCTTGATGTTTAGTACTTCATATTTGTTAAAGCTTTCTTATAGATATTTTACATCATAATAATTTTATGGGATAGGTAGGCAGGTGCTCTCCCCATTTTACAAATGAGCAAGGTATTTAGCATAGAATGAAGTGAGACAGATCTAAAATCAGGTCTTGTTACTCTTAGCTCATTAGCTCATTGCTGTTTTCTACATGTTGCTGACATCTGTGCAATGATTACACTATTGGACATCCAGATTTCCTTTGTTGACCTCTCTTATGTGTATAAAAAAATCAACACTGTAGATTTGGAGTCTGACCTAACTGGACAGGAAGGATAAAATAAAACTGAGTTTTATTCACAAAACACTACAATGAAGATTTTAAGAATCTGATAATATTCCTTACAATTACAGAGCTTGATAGAAAAATATTTATATACCTTTAATTTATATGCATTTTCTATGTAATCCCATTTTAAAGAACAAATGCCATTCTAGAATAATTTTTATATTTACCTTGGAAATTGTTTTTCCCCCCAGAAATAGTTTTTTAATGACCCGATGAAATATGGTAAACAATTTGACTATATTTTCTTTTGACCAATATTTTACAAAGAATATCCAACATCTTTGTTTTATTATATGTTCTTTAACTTTACTTTGTGAAAATTCTCCATCAGATGTCTTACCAACTTTTAAGATATTTAAATATGAATGTTAAGGTGATGAAAATCCTAGAAACTTGAGAGTCTTTTTGGGTTACAATAGGAAATATTTCTGGAATGACTATTTTCTTTAAAATATATTTAAAACATAAACAGGGATACAGACATACATATATGTTTCAGAGTAACAAAAATCCGGCACATAAAGAGTTCTTAAGCCCATAAACATAAGAATATTAAGAGAAAAAAACCTGACCTTATCCTGAACTTCCTAATGTTGAAATAAGTATTCATAATAAACCTTTCCTAATAGCCTCTTAAGTCTTTTATCCAAAACAAATAATTTGTAGTGAACAAGAAGAACAGTATATACTTTGTCAATTTTTTTAAAGTGCCCTGATACTTCTTGGAAGAAGGTGAGATTCTAATTTGGGGTTTGGGTGGGAAAATAGAGAAGGTAAGAAGGATGGACATGACAGGTTCTGGTAGTTCACCTTGTAATCCTAGTTACTCAGGAGATTGAGATCTGAAGGACTGAGGTCAAAACCATCCCAGGCAGAAAAATTTAAGAGACTCTATCTCTAACTAGCTAAAAGCTAGGCAGGAGACTTAGTAGAATGTCAGCCATGAGCAAACAAATAGAGTAAGCCTTGAATTCAAATCATGAGCTTGAAAAACAAAAAAGACAGATCACTGATTGCTGTTAGTATGAAATTTTTAAAAATCACCTTTCATTCAATTATGAAAATCATTTTGGGAGAAGGCAACAGAAATAATCTAGCTGGCATGATAATATGTGCCTGTATATCCAGTATTTGGGAGACTGAGACGAGATCATTTGAGACCAGAGTTCTAGACTAGGTTGGGCAACATAATAGTGAGATCTCATAAACAACAACAACAACAACTAATTGTCCAATTATGAATTACTTTTCTTGGTGGATGCTAGTACTATGGCTTGAACTCAGGGCTTTATTTTCTCATGGCTGGCACTCAACCACTTAGCCATTTAGCTGCCTAATTAGAAATGGAATCTTTTAGACTTTTCTGCTCAGTCAAACAAGGATCCTTTGATTTCAGACTCCTGAGACGCTAGGATTACGGAGGTGAGCCATCATGAATTACTTTTAAAGCTGTATGATGTCTTATTGAAGCTTCCTTAGACTCATTTCACATATTTATCACTTCCTCACTTAGTAAATTAATTAGGTAATTTATACCTATGAGTTGCCAGTGGAGGAATTCAGTTAGAGGAATTTCTTACTTAGATTTTCTTATAAACCTTAGCCTTGGTAATCAGAAAGTCTAGTTAAAAGAAAGTATTATACATTCTCCCCTTCAGCATGTAAGTATGTAAGAATTCAGTCATAAATCATGCCAATAAAGTGGATTTGGTAACTATGAAATAATTAGCAGTGACACTTATCTTTGAAATTTTTAAGATTATAATCAGGCGCTCTGCCACTTGAGCTATGCCTCTAGCACCACCACTCCCTTTTTAGGTAGCACTGAAATTTAAAATCTATGTCTCATGCTTGCTAGGCAGTTGATTTTCAGAATATAGGAAAACAATTTTCCCAAAAGTTAGGGTGATAAGATAAAAAATTGGAAGACATTTACCTTTTCTTTTCTTTCAATGTTTACCTCCCCTTCCTTCCTTCCTTCCTTTTCTTTTTTTTTGGGGGGGGGTTCAGTCGTGGGGCCTGAACTCTGGGCCTGGGCACTGTCCTTCAGCTCTTCAGCTCAAGGCTAGCACTCTACCACTTGAGCCACAGCGCCACTTTTGGCTTTTTTCTTTTTGCTTATGTGGTGCCGAGGAATTGAACCCAGGGCCTCAGGCATGCAAGGCAAGCCCTTTACCACTGAGCCACCTTCCCAGCCCCTTTCCTTTTTCTTATACCACAAAGAATAACATCTCAGGGAAGAGTAACATTATTTATCTTTAAAGGATATACCTAGTTTCATTATGGCTGTGATAATTAGATGTGTCTTTCAAATTAAGAAGTATGTCTTTCATAGGAATACGTCATAGAAGTAGAAAATGCCAGAAAAAATATAAAGAAGTTCTGTGAACACATTCTTCAGAAACAAAAAGCATTTCAATGAAATGAAAATGCTTAATGCTGTCAAGCAGCTAGGAAAAGATTCTTTAAAAATGTGCACTTTCCATATCAGATTAATTTTGTACTATCAGAACTCAAGAGGACGAGAAAGTTTACTGCACCCTCTGGTGGCCATGCACAGACATTTATAAAAAGCAGTCTGTTCTCTTGGAACAGGGAAAATCACAAAGTAGGAAGTAACATCAAACTTCAGGAAGACCAATAGCAACTTCAGTTTGATTAGTTGGAGCCATTTGGTGGGGATACAATCTTGGAGTTTGATCAGAACCTTGTACTTATTTGGCAGTAGTTGAGCCATGCTCTTGGCTCTTATTGCCAGTTTTAAATACATGTATGCTCTGCTTCATTTATTTATTTATTTATTTTTTATTTTTTGGGGTCCGGTTGTGGGGCCTGAACTCTGGGCCTGGACGCTGTCCCTTAGCTCTTCAGCTCAAGGCTAGCACTCTACCACTTGAGCCACAATGCCACTTCCGGCTTTTTCCTTTTTGCTTATGTGGTGCTGAGGAATCGAACCCAAGGGCCTCAGGCATGCAAGGCATGCGCTCTACCACTGAGCCACCTTCCCAGCCCTCTGCTTCATTTAATAATTCATCATTTTCTGAGTGTCTGTGGATACCAGGTAAGATGCAGTCCCTGTCCTCAAACTACTCTCAGATGAGGACTAGCCATTTGCCTACTCCAACAGTTTTCTAAATAGTTTTCCTTCCATCACCTCATATCCTATGGCACTGGCAAACTCTCTTTATGGCTCGCACAATAAACATAAGTCTACCAAATCAGAACTCTCTGTTTTTAAGAAATAGACAATTGTCTTCTTACTGGTTCTAAGTACATTAGCACCTGCTTCTAAACTTCTTAAGATACTCATATACTTTCCCACCCTCCCCCCTTTTCTTCTGTTCTCCTATATAAATTCCACTCTTGCAAGACCAAAAGTTTTCCAAGAGTTTTTCTGAGACACTTCTGGCACACATTGCTCTCTTTCCACTCTATTGTAAATTTTGTTTTCACTGCTATGTTTAAAGCACCTTGGAGAAGATCAAGTTTTCAAAGATGTAGTACTGTTCCAGCAGATGGTAAGTAGTTCTTTACGCCCATGAAAAAAAAAACTCAAGAGAAAGAAACTAGTCTTAAAAACTAAAACTAAAATAAAATAAATAAAAAATAAAGCTGGGTGCCAATGGCTTATACCTGTAATCCTAGATACTCAGGAGGCTGGGATCTGAGAATCATAATTAGAAGCCAGCCCAGGCAGGAAAGTCTGTCAGATTCTTAACACCAGTTAATCAACAAGAAGTCAGAAATGGAACTGTGGCTCAAGTGATTATGTGTGTATGTATGTGTGTGTATATATATATATATGTATACACACATATATATATATGATATATGGTATATATCATATATAAGTCTTGTCAGCTATATGATTTACAAATATTTTCTCCCATTTTGTAGTACTTTGTTGATTGTGTCCTTTGATGGACAGAATCTTATTTTTTTTTGTTGTTGTTGGTCATGGGGCTTGAACTCTGGGCCAGGGTGCTGTCTCTCAGCTCTTCAGCCCAAGGCTAGCGCTCTACCACTTGAGCCACAGCACCACTTCCAGTTTTCTGGTAAAAACTTAACTTAAAAAATTATTTTATTGTAAAGATGCTGTACAGAGGGGTTACAGTTACATGAGTAAGGTAATGAGTACATTTCTTGTTGGGAAACTTAAAAATTTAATGTAGCTTAATTTATCAGTTTTTGTTCTTGTCATTGCTGCTTGTGAACACTGGTTTTCAAAGGCATCAAATTTGATCTAATCATATTAACAGATTATATTTAACATATAATTTTCCCAATAAATAATATTTAGTTAAAATAGGAGATTATCAGAGCTTTTTAAAAAAATTCAGCTTGCTTTTTAGTTCTAATATTCTTCCTATTATTCAATTTCCTGTTACAAATCACATTTGAGCCCACAAACTGACAAAATGAGTCCTGGCATGTCTAATGAAAAGATGTAGTAAGTGATGGAGAATGTCAGTGTGATCATCAATAGTCAAATAAATACAAAAAAATCCATCTTCTTACACACTATTTAGCTACAAGGGGCATTCAATTGCTAGGTAAAAACATTTCTTTGAGTCTGACTAAATACATTGAATACAAGAAATTGAATATATAAAATGGGTGCTAGTAGGTTTTTATTTTTAATTTTTATAGCAATCCTTTTCTTGTAAAAGTCCTCTGCTTGTTATATTATTGAATTACTGTCAACAATTTTCAAAAACATCCTTTAGCTTGTCAGTTCAGTGCTATGAATAAGAGAACATTTTCATTGCTTCATCATTGTGTAACTTTTCAGAAAAAGTTCCAAGGGATGACAAGACAAAACATAAAACTTGAAATTATTGCAGAGACATTTAAGTTTGGCCTAGTATGAAACTAAGACTCCTTTGGAATTCTTTCTTCATTCTCATAAAAATATGATTAGGATGCCTTGGTAAAATTTTGGTTGTTTCTACCTCTTAAGCCTATATCAAATAAGATTTTACTGCCAGATCTTCCCTCATAGAAAATGAGAAAGTAAGCTTTAAATCAAAATTTATGTGACAAGACTGAAAAAATATTATCAATAATCTTAGTTATTGGTGAAGAGAAAGTATTTAAAAAGTTTTTAAAATTCTTATTATAAAGGTGATGTATAGAAGGGTTACAGTTACATATGTCAGGTAAAGAGTACATTTCTTTTTGGACAGTGTCACCACTTCCCTTTCTGTCTTTTCCCTCCTTCTTTTCCCCACCCCCAAGTTGTATAGTTCATTTTCAACTTAGTGTTTAGTTAGTACCACTACTACAATTGTTCACCATTTGTCCCTCTATTTCTGTGCCCCTCTTACCTTCCCCAAAATAGACAAACAACAAGACAAAATAGATAAACAAAACAAAAAAAAACAACAGAGAAAAATCTCTTGTTCTCATTTCCTGGAGTTCATTTCGATAAATATTATTTCATATGAGCAGAAGCACATAAAGCATTGCACCTTTGTGTTCCTCTGCTATAAGTATCTTCTTTTGGTCTCCCTGTGGGTGAATGCCTACAGTCCTGTATAACTTATCATGTTGAAATGTATTTTAGATCTAGGTTCCACATATGAAAAAAAATGTGCCCTTTGGGTCTCTGAGCATGGCTTACCTCACAACATGATTTGTTCTAGGTCCATCAATTTCCCGCAATTGGTATAATATTATTCTTTTTAATGGCTGTGTAAAAGCCATTGTGTATAGGTACCACTTTTTTTTTTGTCATGGGGTTTGAATTCTGGGCCTGGGCTCTGTCCCTGAGCTCTTCAGCTCAAGGCTAGCACTCTACCACTTGAGCCACAGAGCCACTTTCAGTTTTCTGGTGGTTAATTGGACTTTTCCTGCCCAGGCTGGCTTTGAACCGTGATTCTCAGAACTCAGCATCCTGAGTAGCTAGGATTACAGGCGTGAGCCACCGGTGCCTGGCTTAGGTAACACATTTTTTGATCCACTTATCTACTGTAGGGAATCTGGGCTGTCTCTATAATTTGGCTATTGTGAACACTGCAGCAATGAACATGGATGTGCAAATGTCTTTTTTTTTTTGTCGGTCGTGGGGCTTGAACTCTGGGCCTGGGTGCTATCCCTCAGCTCTTCAGCTCAAGGCTAGTGCTCTACCACTTGAGCCACAATGCCTCTTCCAGCCTTTTCTGCTTGTGGGGTGCTAAGGAATCAAACCCAGGGCCTCATGCATGCAAGGCAAGCAGATGTCCAAATGTCTTTACAGTTTCCTGGCTTGTGATATTCTGGGTAGATGGCCAGGAGTGGTATAGCTGGGTCATAGGGAAGATCTATACTTAGTTTTCTTGCTGTTTTTACATGGGAGACCAGTACTTGAACTGGGTACCTGACAATTTGGCTCATTGGCTAGCACTCTAAACCAACTAAGCCACCCCTTAAACCCCTATATTTAGTTTTTTGAGGAACTTCTAGACTGCAGTCCAGAACAGCTGTACTAGTTTAGAAAAGGAAGTATTTTTTTCCAGTTGTAGTTTAGAAGAGGAGGATATGGATTAACAAATATCTGCTAACTAAACATTAAGGAAGCATTTCCTTTAGCTAGCCACTTTATAATGAGCATTCTCATTGTATCCATTCTGTATACCATTCAGAACGTTGCATTTCATTGGATTCAGAGGATATTAATTTGCTTTGTATTTAAATGACCATAGGACTTCCAGGGCTATTTCTTTTGTGACGTAGGACTTCCAGGGATATTTCTTTTGTGAGACAGTAACTTTTTTGTTTTGTTTTGTTTGGGATAGAGTCTCACTATTGGCTTCAAACTTAAGACCCTTCTGCCTCAGTCTCCTGAATGCTTGGATAATAGGTATACATCACCACATTCAGCTGGAAGTTGCTTTTTAAAACTATGTAAATTATGTTGGGCTACATACAGAAACCCTGTCTCAAAAAAGAAAAAGAGGAAGGGAGGAGAGAGGAAAGGAAAGAAGGAAATAAAAACATTTAAATGGCATGACAGAAATGTATCATTGTTTTGTGGTGCTGGGACTGAACCTACACATGCCGGGAAAGTGCTCTACCACTTGGCTCCAAAAATGTTAATTTTACACTTCCTAGATTTCTCTCATAATTTTCTTTCAGTGGCAGGAATCATTGGCACCCTTGAAACAACAAAATGAATGATAAACATGTATAAAACTGAAGGGTAACATATTCTTCAGTTGATATTTTCCTAAAAGGTAAGAAAATTTTGCTTTTTTTCCTCAGAGATTGTTGAAAACAGACAAAATTAGCCTTTCTGCATCTTTTGAAAATATTCTACCATTTAAAGTCCTTTTGAACAATTTGAATTCCCACCTCCACCTTCTGGTACTACTGAGTGTGAGCTCATGAGCCTTGTGCTTGCTAAGCTTTCATTATTTCTCAGGTGAGATGTAGAGTTCTTGCTGGGGGCAATCTTCCTACCCACATAGCTGGGGTCATAAATAGATGCAACCCTACCCAGTTTATTGATTGAGATTGGGTGTTACTACCTCTTTGTCTAGGCTAGCCTCCAACGAGGATCCTCCCCCATCTTCTTCCTGGCTGGAATTATTACAGGTGGGAGTCACTGTAATAACGATGCTTTTATTTTTCTCCCCAGATTGTTATCATCATCATCATCATCTTCATCACTTTACATTGAGCAAAATGACTGGCCCCTGAAAGGAATTCAGTCTCTTTTCCAATGAGGCAGAGCAACATTCATCAGAGCTTCAGTAAAAGATGAATGTTCACAGTATGCAAATGGCTTGTTTACTTGTTCCAAATAAAAGAAAATTCCAAGTAACTTAATTCTTAAAGTACTTCCAGTTTTTGAAAGATCAGTGGAACTAGATAAACTAATCTGATAATGCTAAAGATTTAGAGAGAAAAATCAATAACTATAAAAATGCTGTAGGATATATGAACAAACCTCCTGGGCTGTGACCGGCATTCTTCTTCTCCACTGTCTGCCTCCTGTATAAACAGAAAATAAACAAAAAAGAAAAAGAAAAAAATTAAAAACTAAGTCTCATATCACAATATCACCAATGAAATTTTACTGAACTTTATATGTAGAAATATCTCATTCATGTTGCTGTGCATTTAAACTAAAAATTCTTTATTAAAAATGATTTGTTACCCCAGGAGGTTGAAACAGAACTTATTCCTAGAGAAAATATCAACAGCAGCTGGGTGCCGGTGGCTCACGCCTGTAATCCTAGCTACTCAGGAGGCTGAGATCTGAGGATCGCGGTTCAAAGCCAGCTTGGGCAGGAAAGTCCGTGAGACTCTTATCTCCAATAAACCATCAGAAAACCAGAAGTGGCACTGTGGCTCAAGTGCTAGAGTGCTCACTTTGAGCTGAATAGCGCAAGGAAAGCTCCCAAGCCCAAAGTTCAAGCCCCATGACCGACAAAAAAGAAAAAGAAAAAGAAAATATCAAGAGCAGTTAACAAACAAATTTCATTGATAACTAAATGTTACATATGAAAACAATTGGCTCTGAAAACCAACATGTTGTGTGCTGTTATATGATCTTAACTTTAAAATAAGTGGGAACTGATGGGCACCAGTGGCTCACGCCTATAATCTTAACTACTCAGGTGGCTGAGATCTGAGTATCATGGCTTGAAGCCAGCCCCAGGTAGAAAAATCTGTGAGACTCTTATCTCCAATTAATCACCAAAAAGACAGAAATGGAGCTGTGGCTCAAGCTCTCAAGAGAGCTAGCCTTGAGCAAAAAAACTCAGGAACAGCACCCAAGCCCTGAGTTCAAGTCCCAATACTAGCACTAGGAAAAAAAGAAAAGAAAACGTAGGCATTCAGACTATTTCCAATAAATATCATAAAATGACTTATGATCCAGATTCCCTAAACATTAACCTAAACAATGAGCATCACTTCCAAGTACTCAAGATAAAAATCATCAGCACCTTAAACATAATTTTCTGAGTGCTTAAAACATATCAGGCACTGTATACACCATATAAATACATTATAAACTCAGAGGAATTTTAATAATTTTAATTAATACACAAAAATGATAAATCAATATAATAAAAAAAGCACTTAACCATAGTTATTTTTTGTGTGGTATTGATGTTTGAATTCAGGACCCTAGGTTTGGTTGGCAGGTATTCTACCATTTGAGCCATATCCCCAGCCCTGAACCATAGTTTAACTGCAATATTTCTTTCTTTTTATGGTGGCACATAAATTTAATAGTCTTTTTTCCCTGTTTAAAATGTCTGTTTGTTTTTCTTGAGTTTTACTATTATCTAGCCTAGGCTGTCCTTAAATCCTTCTGCCTCCAATTATTGGGGTTACAGGTGTACACAGACATGCCCAGCTCTAGGAAGTCTAACTTATGACAGCTTAGACTCAAATGACTGTTTTACAGGTGAAGAAAAAAAATTGCAAAAGAAATTAAGTTATCCAAGGAAACTGCATATAAGTGAAGCTAGAATTAATTAAATAATATACTACCTTCCAATTCACTAGAAATCATATCATTTACTTCTCTGTGGCCTAGTTTAGGAACTAGTACATATTATACCTATCTCCACAGAGACAAGAAAATTGATATGAAAGAGAAGTAGAAAAGATGATAGAGTCAATGACATTGAGAAGCTTTCTCTTTAAACTTGCTTCTTGACATTTCATATTTGTTTTACCATCACTTTTGCCCTATTTGGCATACATAACAGTATTTATTTTTTAAAAGTAAAACATTTAGGGGCTGGGAAGGTGGCTCAGTGGTAGAGCGTTTGCCTTGCATGCCTGAGGCCCTGGGTTCAATTCCTCAGCACCACATAAGCAAAAAGAAAAAAAAGCCAGAAGTGGTGCTGTGGCTCAAGTGGTAGAGCACTAGCCTTGAGCTGAAGAGCTGAGGGACAGTGCCCAGACCCAGAGTTCAGGCCCCACAACCGGGCCCCCCCAAAAAAGTAAAACATATAAACAATGAAACATACAATCTTGAGTGTACCATCTAGTGATTTTTTTTTTCTTGTCAGTCGTGGGGCTTGAACTCTGGGCCTTCCCTCAGCTCTTCAACTCCAGGCTAGGCTCTACCACTTGAACCACAGCACCACTTCTGGTTTTCTGGTGGTTAATTGGAGATAAGAGTCTCATGGACTTCCCTGCCCTGGCTGGCTTTGAACCTTGATCCTCAGATCTCAGCCTCCTGAGTAGCTAGGATTACAGGTGTGAACCACCGGCGCCTGGCTCCACTACATTTTTTCTATTAAAAATTAATACATAAGCCTGGCTCTGGTGGCTCACACCTATAATCCTGGTTACTCAGGGAGATGAAATCTGAGGATCACAGTTCAAAACCAGCCCAGGCAACAAAGTTGGTTAGATTCTTATCTTTAATTAGCCAGTAAAGAACTAGAAGTAAAGATGTGGCTCAACTGGTAGAATGCCATCCTTGAATGGGAAAACTAAAGGACAGTGGTATTTAGCAGCATAGAAAAATGAGTAAAATTATAAATCTGTTGTCTTGGTGGCAGTTTAAAAAGTTTTTAAGGAGACAAAGGCTAAACTTTGAAAAGTCAAAGAAAGAAATTTTTTTCTAAACCCAGAAGACACTGGTCAATATAAACACAGATCTCCAGTAGAGGGCAGACAAGTCAAAGCTTACCACTGTTGAACTGCAGAAAGCACTACATCCACAGAAAATATCAAGAGAAAATATACATTGTTATTGTTTAAAGACCATTATTGGTGCCTTAAACCTTGCTAAAGAACCCTAGTTATCAGATATCTTTCACAGAAATCTTTCTGTGGTATATAATGCTTCTAAATTGCAAAATGGATCACTGGAGTTTAGGAATCTGGCTCAGCTGTCAGACATGTGCTCATATAGGACAGGCATACCTGGAATGCCAATAGCAGCACTGTTTACTGACTACTTTAGCTCAATCTCCCCCACCCATCTGGCACATCTTAAACATCACCCAACAAGTACCTATGTATATATCTGGACCATGATTTCAATCTAGGTTTTTCATTTCCTTTTGGTGAACTGAGGAAGTACTCAGTCTTAAGGACTCATATTTTTCCCTTTAGGTGAATCAACCAGGAAAGAGTCTGATGTATATATTTGTCTCAGCAGATTGAGGAGCTGTCATATGGGGTGAGGGAGTTGGTAGAAGTCTTCAGTCTTACTAATCAGGGCACAACATGGAGACCTAAATAAAAAGAATTTTTTTAAGAATTTTTTTGGAGCCTTAAGGCTAGATATCTGCTTTGACTGCTTGCCATCTTTCTGCCATTAAAGATGCCAGAGAAATTCTATTTAATAGGCTGACTTTATGACATTAGTTGGAAAGAGTTTTCTACTGCTTTTTGTTTTGAGACAGGGTCATGCTATGTTGCCCAGGTTAGCCTTGAACTTGCAATTCTCTATGTGCTGAGATTTATAAGGATGTACAACCATGCCCAACTCTTTTTCATTCATTTCCATCAATACTAGTATCACAAAAATTTTCTTTCTCCCATGCTTTGGAAAAATGAGACCACTTAGTTTCAGACATTAGGTACTTCAACAGCAAGTGAATTTTCCTATATTGAAATTCCTGTATTATCTCCAATAAATCAGGCCATCTTCTTCTATGGTTCTCTAGTATGGTAGTTCTTGCACTGCCTGTTTACTTGTTGGTCTATAGATTATAAGCTTGAAGACAAAAACTGTGTACAAAAATTGCCAGAATCAAATAAACAACAACAACATCAACACAAGTATTTTGGGAGAGAGTCATCAAACAACATTTTCCATTCTCTATAGTGTTGTGAACTCAGTTTTTAAACACTGTTTACTATGTATTATTTAAAATATAACTAGACGGGCTGGGAAGGTGGATCAGTGGTAGAGCGTTTGCCTTGCATGCATGAGGCCCTGGGTTCGATTCCTCAGCACCACATAAGCAAAAAGAAAAAAGCTGGAAGTGGCGCTGTGGCTCAAGTGGTAGAGCGCTAGCCTTGAGCTAAAGAGCTGAGGGACAGCACCCAGCCCCAGAGTTCAGGCCCCACGACCAGACCCCCCCCCCAAAGAAAAGAATATAACTAGATAGTTATAATTCCTCACACAAGAAGGATATTCATAGTCATAGCCATCCCACATGATTAGGCAATCATTTTAGAGATTTGCACAACAGAATTCTGATGGAAACAGAGATAATGGAGCAATGTGTTAAACTGTGCAACAGTGATAAATTAATGAGATAAATCACTATTCTCTTCCTTATTCGCAACCTTTTTTCTTTATAGTTTCTATTTTTAACCTATCTATTAAAATAAGTGTCCTAAAACTTTAGTTCATTAATTCATAATTAGTGTGTGGTTTAAGATAAAGCTATCTAACTTTATTTTAATTTTTATCTTAAAAAGTAAAAATTAATAAATTAGTTACTTTGGCACTATCTGGTTTGACCTATTCCTTTCACTGACTTTACATGCACATTAGTTATATGTTAAACATCTTGGGTCAATTTCTGGGCTTCCCGGTTGTACATTGAGTTATTTCTTGTACTAGCATCATTCCATCTATTACTGTATCATAGTTGTTTCTAATATTTGACTATAAAAATTTCATCTTTTTTTTGTGTGTGTGTCAATCCTGGGGCTTAAACTCAGGATCTAAGCACTGTCCCTGAGTCGTTTTGTTCAAGGCTAGCATTCTACCACTTGAGCCACAGCTCCACTTTTGGCTTTTTGGTGATTAATTGGAGATAAGGTCTCATGAACTATCCTGCCCAGGCTAAGTGATCCTCAGATCTCAGCCTTCTAGTAGCTAGGATTAAAGGTATGAGCCACCAGTGCCCCATGTCACATATTATTTATTTATTTGGTCAGTTGTGGGGTTTGAACTCTGGGCCTGGGCACTGTCCCTAAGCTCTTCAGCTTAAGGCTAGTGCTCTACCTCTTGAACCACAGCACCGCTTCCGGTTTTCTGAGTGGTTTATTGGAGATAAGAGTCTCACGGACTTTCTTGCCTGAGCTGGCTTTGAACCTTGATCCTTAGATCTCAGCCTCCTTAGTAGCTAGGATTACAGGCATAAACCACCAGCACCCTGCTCACCTTTTAATTTTTATAGTATGCAATTACGTCCACTTATTCCAACTGAACTCTGGAATGACTTTATTAGGGTCGTTAGTTGTAGATAAGGGTCTCACAGACTTTCTTATCCTAGTTGGCTTCAAACCACAATCCTTAGATCTCAGCCTCCTGAGCAGCTAGAATTATACAGGCACCTGGCTGAATTTTAAATCTTGATATAGCTTTAGAGAACATTTATGCTCTTGACAGGGCATCTGTAATACAAATACTGAAGAGACTACACTAGAAAGATCACAAATTGGAGTCAAAACTGTTTACATAGTGAGACTGTATCAAAGGCAAAACCCCAAACAAGACAATAAAAAGATATCTTAAATTTGAGGAAACATTAGTGATGTACACTCCCAAACACACATACATCAGTTAACAGCTTAAGAGAGAAGAAAACACTATAATCAACTTTTCAGTACAATCCTTTTCTTCTGCTATCCTCAAGGAGTTAAAAAATATATATATATAAGGTCATTACAATTCAGATAAACTTAATTACCACCAAAGTCTATGGATGATACAGTTAGATTAGTCTGCTAATTATTCTGTGTTATCTATTAGTAATATATTCTTCCAGAAGATCACAGTGGACCCTAACATTAGCCATATTTATCATTAATAAAACAGGTCTAATCTTGACTTCCTAATCACATTTGCAAAGTGATTGCAACTAAGCTGTACTGTTATGTTGATATTAATGGTGAACAAATATTTCTGCTTATAAAAATGAGTTTGGGAGAGATGTCAATGAGCCTAACATTTTTTCCTCAAAAGACAATTTCTATTAAGTTGCTTTTGTAACTGAAAAAAAGTGTCATTGAACAATAGTAAGAAAATGAAATGCTTTACTTCTACTCCACTGAAGACTAAAATAAAATTTTTTCTATTTAAATAAAAGCATACTTGGAACAATTAATGAAAGTTATACACTATAGGAAACAACCTGTCTACATGGAACTTTCTCCAAAATAGATCATATCCTAACCTGAGCAAAAACAAAAAAAATTGAAATTACTTATCGTATTCTATCAGGACATAATAAATTGAATTAGATCTCCATGGCATAAGATAATTACAGAAAATACTTAAAACATATGGAACTGGCTGGGTACTGGTGACTTACACCTGTAATCCTAGCTACTCAGGAGGCTGAGATTTGAGGATCACAGTTCAAAGTCAGCCCAGGCAGAAAAGTCCCCATGAGACTCTTTCTCTCCAATTAACCACTCAAAAGCCAGAAGTGGTGTTGTGGCTCAAGTTGTAGAGTGCTAGCCTTGCACAAAATGGCAGAGGAACAGTTTCCAGCCCTTAAATTCAAGCCCTATAACCAACCAAAAACAAAAAACCACCCCAAAACAAAAAACCCATTTGGAGACTGAACAACACATTGTTGGGTGACATGTGGAGTGGGTCACTGAAGAAATAAAGGGAGAAATAAAGAAGTTTCTATAGTTTAATGAAAATGAAAGATATTCTATCAGAACCTCTGGTATACAGCAAAAGCAGTGTTGAGAAAAACCTTTACGGAGTGTCTACATTTGTGCATATATATTATATGTTATATTATAATTATATATTATACATAATATATATAATAAATAGGGGCTGGGAATGTGGCTTTAGTAGTAGAGTGCTTGCCTAGCATGTATGAAGCCCTGAGTTCAATTGCTCAGTACCACATAAACAGAAAAGCTGTGGCTCAAATGGTTAGAGTGCTAACCTTGAGCACAAGAAGCTCAGGGACAGTGCCCAGGCCCTGAGTTCAAGCCCCAGGACTGGCAATAAATAAATAGACGAATAAATAAATAAACAAATGAATAATAGCATGATGATCTCAGACTTCTCGAAAAATAGAACAAGCTAAATTCAAAACTAGTAGATCGGGCTGGGAAGGTGGCTCAGTGGTAGAGCGCTTGCCTTGCATGCATGAGGTCCTGGGTTTGATTCCTCAGCACCACATAAGCAAAAATAAAAAAAAAAGCCGAAAGTGGTGCTGTGGCTCAAGTGGTAGAGCGCTAGCCTTGAGCTGAAGAGCTGAGGGACAGCGCCCAGGCCCAGAGTTCAGGCCCCATGACTGGACCTCCCCCCCCCAAAAAAAAAGAGTTTCATGACCTTTCCTGCCCAGGCTGGCTTTTGAACCATGATCTTCAGACCTCAATCTCCTGAGTAGCTAGAATTGCAGGTGTGAGCAACCTTTGCCCAGCTTCATATAGTTTATTTGTTTTAGTATCTATTTCATTAAGTTTGACCCTAATCTTTACTACTTCTCTCCATCTACTAGTTTTTGTTTTTTTTTTACCAGTCATGGGCCTTGAACTCTGGGCCTGGGTGCTGTCCCTCAGCTCTTCAGCTCAAGGCTAGCACTCTACCACTTGAGCCACAGCGTCACTTCCGGCTTTTTTCTTTTTGCTTATGTGGTGCTGAGGAATTGAACCCAGGGTCTCAGGCATGCAAAGCAAGCGCTCTACCACTGAGCCACCTTCCCAGCCCCTCATGAAACTCTTATCTCCAATTAACCACCAAAAAGCCAGACGTGGAGCTGTGACTTGAGTGGTAGAACACTAGCCTTGTGCACGAAAACTCTGTGACGGTGCTCAGGCCCCAAGTTCAAGCCTCAGGACCAGTACCCACTAAAAAACAAACACACAAAAACTATATAAATAAGCAATGGTTCTTAGGAAAAAAATAAGATTGATAAACTCCTAACTGGTTGGTGTTCTACTACTTGGGCTATGTCTCCAGCTCAGCATTTGTTGGTTATTTTAGAGAAAGAGTTTGACAAAGCTTTCTGCCTGGACTTTGAACTGCAATGCTGCAGGTCCCAGCCTCTTTTACAGACATGAGCCACTGACACCCAGCCCAGCCTCCATTTTATACCTATGTCCTTTTTACTAAGCCATTCTCTCTGAAGTCAATCTGCTGTCATCTTGGGATCCAAAAAGATTTGACAGTATACTAAGACCACCAGCCAGACATCAATTACTCTTTTTTTTTTTTTTGGTCCGGTCGTGGGGCTTGAACTCTGGGCCTGGGCGCTGTCCCTCAGCTCTTCAGCTCAAGGCTCACACTCTACCACTTGAGCCACAGCGCCACTTCCTATCAATTACTCTTATTGTCAATGACACTTATTGCAATTTACCAATCCTGAGACAAGAAGCTCTATCAGACCATCTATGGCTGCCACCTTATAACCACAGGAACAAACCTCTCCACCTGCCCCCAATTGTTTCTCCTACTTAAACCTAAAGCAAATGTCTGCACAGGGAATATGGATTGAACTTTTGTTTACTTTGCTCTTCCTGTGGCATACCTATGCCTCATAATAAAACTCTTTTCTCTCTGCCCTTCAAACCATTACTTGTCTTTTGGTGTGTTGGGTAAATGGCCAGAACTGACCTATGAAAGCTAGGGAATTTGGATGCTGGTCCTAAAATCTCTGTAATATATCCTTCTTCCAAGAGCTTTTCTGACTGAGGAACTCAAGATATCTCTAATTATTTCTCATAATATGTTGGTTTCAAGTGGTAAAAAACATACCTTCAAGTGGTTTGGACAATAAGGAAAAGTATCATGTACGTGATAACACAAGGAAATTCAGTGGCTAAACTTTATTAAGGATACCAAGTTTTTCTCATCCTGACTGTATCAGCATTGACCTTAGGTTAATATGGTTCCAATATAACTACTACACTCAAAGTTAATTACATATATAGCCAACAGTAATCAGTTTAGGAAAACAGTTTTTCCCCAGTATGTCTTTTACAGTACAAAGGAAATTGTCTGAGAAGTGTTCTGGCTCCTTAAACTTCCCTTCTCACCTCACTGTCCAGATCTGATCGCATAGCCATGCGTAAATCAACCTGTCACAATAGGTAGACCCAGCAGTCTAATCAGATTTGATGGTCTGGAATTGGAACAATTTTCCTTGAAGCATTTGGCTACAGGAAAGAGATGCTTACCTAAGTGAACAAAAATAGAGCTTCCTATTAGAAATGATGGGAGAGAATGGGTGGGTATTGGTATACAGTTTCAGAATAAAAGATTAGCCAGATTTAGAAATTAAGACAACCAGGAAATAAAGCTGAAAATCACTAAGCATTCCTCCCATTACCATCTCCCTAAATGAGTAATATAGTCCGAGAATATAAGCTAGTTCCTTGAGCAGAATGGAATGCTCTACATATTGTACTCACTGTCTCCATAATTTGACTAATATCCATCCTGAGTTCCTAGTTTCTGCATTTTGGAAAACACAGACCTATCCTAAATGCATTGTCTACATGTGTGGGAATTTAGCAAAATGATTAGAATTTGTTAGGTGATTGTTAAGTAAGCGTTCAAGCTGATTACCCCTCAAAAGGTACAAATATACTAGGATAAGGACCATCAGTTTGAGGCCCTGTACTCCCACCATGTCAGGCCAGAGATACTCTTCACTCTCTTTTCTATTTCTCTTACTTTATCCTGTTTTGCTAAATTAATCCTTGTTAAATTTCCACCTTATAAATTACCTTTCTTGTGAAGCCTCTTGAAATTTTTTCATCATGGGTTTCAAGTTATTGTGATTTACATAGAAATTGAGAAACTAAGTTAAGGACTCTCGCCCACTTCTTTCTTCTCTTTCACTGGGGACACTTCTCATCCCTTTCTCACATGACTATTCAACTATGTCTGTAGACCTACACACTACACAACTTCAAATTTGTAATGAATATATATTACTTTTGCCTTTCCCATTAGTTCCTCCTCTGATGATAATGATAATTTTCTTGCAGGGGAGCAACTTGTCCTATTCTCCTGCTGAAACTACTGAAAGAGAAGTATCTTTCCATTAGTGTGGCCAAACTGATTTTTAAAGAGTATAAGTTGAATTGTAAACAGCTGTTTTCACTGCATCATAAAGAAGCCTTCTATAAGAATGAAATCAGAGCCAGGCGCTGGTGGCTCACGCCTGTAATCCTAGCTACTCAAGAGGCTGAGATCTGAGGATCACGGTTCAAAGCCCGTCCAGGCAAGAAAGTCTGTGAGACTCTTATCTCCAATAAAACCACTAGAAAACTGGAAGTGGCACTGTGGCTCAAGCGGTAAGAGTGCTCGCCTTGAGCTGAAGAGCTGAGGGACAGTGCCCAAGGCCAGAGTTCAAGCCCCACAACCAACCAAATATTTAAAAAAAAAAAAAAGAATGAAATCAGCACATTAAATAAAAGCTTTGAAAAATTGAAAACTTGAATCCAATTATGCCTTAAATTCATTCGTTATACTTTCCAAATATCCTTAATTTTCTATTTTTACAGGCATACAAATTAAAGAATTTAAAGGTTAAATAACAGATTGCTAGTTTACCCTGCTCATAAGAATATGTTGCTCCTCACATAAACTTGAGGACCTATCATAAAGATTATACATAGGGCTGGGAAGGTTGCTCAGTGGTAGAGTATTTGTCTTGCATGCATGAGGCCTTGGGTTTGATTCCTTAGCACCACATAAGCAGAAAAGCCAGAAGTGGCACTATGGCTCAAGTGGTAGAGTGCTAGCCTTGAGCTGAAGAGCTGAGGGACAGCACCCAGCCCGAGTTCAGGCCCCACGACCGACAAAAAAAAAGAATTACACATATATTTAGCAACACATTCCCTAAAATACCAGAAAAAAAATTTACACATTATCGTTGAAGTCCAGGATACGAATGAGGTGAGAGGGAAATGACACATTATAGCATTACCTTTAACACTCAAATATTGCTGACAAGGGACTGGGAAGGTGGCTCAGTGGTAGAGTGCTTGCCTCGTATGCATGAGGCCCTGGGTTCAATTCCTCAGCACCACATAAGCAGAAAAAGCCGAAAGTGGCACTGTGGCTCAAGTGATAGAGTGCTAGCCTTGAGCTGAAGAGCTGAGGAACAGCACCCAGGCCCAGAGTTCAGGCCCCATGATTGACAAAAAAAAAAAAAAAAAAATCAATCTTGCTGACAAGAATGTTCATGCTCACAGAGCTTACTGCTTCCTATACTATATACTAGGTTAATTTTCAAGGCTTCAATACTAATATATGGCTACAAATCAGACTTTTTGTTTAACTTTTCCTTGGTTACCTAATTTCTCTATTTTCAGATAGTAGGGAGTTACTATCATTTTCCTGCTTACACAAGAACTGTCATAGTCAAGATTAGAGTATGTACATACTGTCTGAGTTTTAAACACCTTTAATTATAGACTTTGTCCTGCCACATGATATAAAACAAGGCAATGATGACTTTATCAAAGGTCATAGTTCTAAAGGCAAGTTTATTTCCTGTATGGGTAAGTGAGGAAACACTGTTGTATATACATATAACTGCATATACTAAATATTTTAATAATCTCATTCTATAAACATTAGTGCTTTAACCTAGATATTTGTATGTGTGTGTTTGTAAATGAACTCAGAGCCTTTCCATGCTTCTAAGCTTGTATAATTTTAATATAGAAAAAATGCATTCTAAAATCTGGTGGATTGAGAAATGGCTGTATCAACCCAGCATACTATTATAATGTTGATATAAGATTGAAGAAAAGCATATCTAACTAGCATAGGGATCTAGTATGAATATGTGAAAACATTCTCATGATGTGTGGCAGAAAAGTAGATATGAAAGTCAAGAAAGTGAAGGCAAAATCCACTGTCTTCCATCAAAACAAGACTCTTCAGTATTATGAAATTTCTACCAAAATAACAGCTACAACCTTTGAAAAACCTTTCCACTGACTTGGTAAGAAGGTTACTGAAGATCCTAATTTGGAGCATGTTGCCAGCACTGCTCCACCTCACAAGAGGTGGTTGGTCATTGATCCAATTTTGATAGCACAATATGAACAGAAAACTGTTCTCCCAGATTATAATAGCATCGGAGAGAAAATGAAGCTGGAGGCCAGTTTTTCAAGTCTAGTTTTATGGGCTGTGATGCCAAGAGTGAATTATGACTGCCATATTATTGTATAGGTAAACAAAGCATGTGCTTCATGTGTTACAGGACATGAATGGATTTTAGCTTGAAAGCTGCAGTATTAAATGCCTTCATTTTTTGGTAAGAGCATATTTAACTCTGCAAATGCAGTTCCTTCTTCAGTTCTAGACATAAAACTGTCACAGTCTTACTAGAATGCTTAGTGGTAAAATCTTGAATGTTACTGTCATTCTCATTCTTAAAAAAAATCAGAACAAAACAGTATTTTAAAATATTTTTTAAGAAAGAATTCAAGCTGGGTGTGGTGATTCAAACCTGTAATCCCAGCTGGGTGGGAGGCACAGGTCCAAAGGTCAACACAGGCAAAAAGCTTGAAACCCTATGGAAAATAAAGCAAAAAGGGATAGGAATATGGTTCAACAGGTAGCTCATAAGCATAAGGCTCTATATTCCAGCCCCTCTAGAACCTGGAAAAAAAAAAAACTTGTCCTCCTATTCTTAAACTATAGTACAACTTACTTTAAACATAAAGACTTTGGGGGTAGAGCCTGAATCATTAGCAACTGTTTTTTAGGGGCTGGGAAGGTGGCTCAGTGGTAGAGCACTTGCCTTGAATGCACAAGGCCCTGGGTTCGATTCCTCAGCACCACATAAGCAAAAAGAAAAAAGCCGGAAGTGGCGCTGTGGCTCATGTGGTAGAGTGCTAGCCTTGAGCTGAAGAGCTGAGGGACAGCACCCAGGCCCAGAGTTCAGGCCCCAGGACCGGACCCCCCCACCCCCCAAAAAAAGCTGTTTTTTAAAGAAGGAAATAGTTATTTTTAATTTTATGCATCCATTGTCATCCACTCAAAACTCCCCAGGACTCTTTTTTTTTTTTTTGGGTCCAGTCGTGGGGCCTGAACTCTGGGCCTGGGCGCTGTCCCTCAGCTCTTCAGCTCAAGGCTAGCGCTCTACCACTTGAGCTACAGCATCACTTCTGGCTTTTTTCTTATGTGGTGCTGAGGAATCGAACCCAGGGCCTCAGGCATGCAAGGCAAGCTCTCTACCACTGAGCCAACTTCCCAGCCCCATCTCCCCAGGACTCTTAACAGAGAGTGTTTTAGGACTTTCTTCCTAGTTTTATAAAATGCACCAAAAGCAGAAATACATACATTTTAGAGAACAGGTTCATGATAACCAAGATAGACAGTTATAATCCATGTAAACAAGTAATCTGATGAACTTAAAGGCAAAAGAAAAAAATACAGGGGCTGAGAAGGTGGCTCAGTGGTAGAGCGCTTGCCTTGCATGCATGAGGCCCTGGGTTCAATTCCTCAGCACCACATAAGCAGAAAAAAAAAAGCCAGAAGTGGTGCTGTGGCTCAAGTGGTAGAGCACTAGCCTTGAGCTGAAGAGCTGAGGGACACAGAGTTCAGGCCCCATGACCGGATCCCAAAAAAAGAAAAAAGAAAAAAATACATTTCTTTGTACTAATTCCTTAGAAAATATTGTATCCAGAAGATCACAGTTTCTAAGCCTAGAATTACATCTTGCTGAGTGAAGAAGTCAACATTTAAACTTCTTGGGAAGCTAAAACAATTTATTTTGGAAAAGCAAATACTGTCAATGATTAACCTGAAGCTTTGCTTAGCAGTGTAATTATAAACGTTAGTTACCTAGTAATGAAGACATGGATGTTTCCAAGTAACTATCTATATTCAGTAGAAAGTTTCTGCAGTGACAGTACCTACTCTTTGGTATTTGTGAAAAGCAAGCTTCAAAGCAAAATCACAGGACTGATTATAACAAGCAACCCTTCCTCATCTTCTATGTCCATCTCTAAATGGCATTTGTAAGATTAAACCATATGTTCAATGTTTATCAGCTGGTGAGACTAAATTCCTTAAGCTTAACAATAGTGGTGGTTACACAAGTTCACATTTGAGCCATGGATAGAATGCTATGCTGTAGGCCACAAACAATGTAAAGGAAATAAATTATCTAAAGTCACACAGTTCTTTCTCCAACCTCTCTCCACCCTTCGCCATTATTAGGTCTTGAACTCAGGGTCTGGAGCTCTCACTTGTTTGCTTACCCAGCTGGTGATCTATCACTTGAGCCATGCCTCCAGCCCAAGTTTTTGTTGGTTTATTGGAGTTTCACAGACTTTTTTCTGCCCAGGCTGGCTTCAAACTAAGTTCCTCCAGATCTTAGCCTCCTGAGTACCTAGGATTACAGATGTGAGACACCAGTATCTGGTAGTGACAGCAGTAGCTGCTGCTACTTTTTCTTTTTTCCTTCTTCATTCCTTCTCCACCTCCTTTTTCTCCTCTTCCTCCCTTCCTCTTCCCCTTGTTTCTTCCTTCCTTCCTTTCTTCTTTCCTTCCTTCCTCTCCTCCCTTTCTTCTTTCTTCCTCCTCCTCCTCTTCCTTTTTTGGTGGTTCTGGGGTTTGAACTTAGGGCCCTGTGCTTGTCAGGCACTCTATGACTTGGTCCACATTTCTTTTTGCTCTTGCTGTTTTTCAGTCTTGCATTTATACCTGTACTACTCTGTCATATTTATATTTCTTATGTACTTGAGTTGATAAGTGCCACCATGCCCAAATTTATTGACTGAGATGGGACATGGTCAAGAATTTTTTGCCCTGGTTGGCCTTGAATCTCTACCCTCTCTATCTTAGCCTTCCAAGTAGCTAAGATTATAGGTTGGAGCTAATGCCTAGGGCTAGGTCACACATTGTTTACCAGCATACAATCTTACGGTACACAAGTCCATTCACCATAGTAAGCTATCTTTTAAAAATATCAACCTAACACTCCTCAGCTAACTCTTCAATGACTTTTTTTTTTTTTTGTAGTTGCTGATCCTAGGGCTTGAACTCTGGGCCTGGGTGCTGTCCCTCAACTCTTCAGCTCAAGGCTAGCACTCTACTACTTGAGCTACAGAGCCACTTCCTGTTTTCTGGTGGTTTATTGAAAAAAAGAGTCTCATGGCCTTTTCCTGCCTGGGCTGGCTTTGAACCGCAGTCCTCAGATCTCCTAAGTAGCTAGGATTACAGGCATGAGCCACTGGCGCCTGGCTTCAATGACTTTTTATTGTCAGAGAAAGAACATGAATCTTAATTTTGCTTGTAAGACTCAGCACTACCTGGTCTTTGCTGACTTTACAAGCACCAGCTTCAATTATTTTTTTCCCTTAACTTTCTTTGTTCTAGCTTCATTAACTTTCTTTTTATAACTCCTTGATTGTGCCAGCTTTCTGACCTATACAGTTTCTTTGCTCATCTTTCTTCCTTTCCTTTCTGTCTCATCAGTCAGCACAACTTGAGACACCAGTTCCCCCAAAGTAGCTTTTACACTTGACTTTTACCTCTCTCTCTACTCTTTCAAATCAAGCTGGATCCTTCATTGCTATATTCCATGATATAGTTTACTTTTCAATCTGCATTATTTTTAATTTATTTTATTTTGTGCTGGTATTGAGAATTGAACGCAGGGCCTTGCACCTCTCGCTCAACTTTTTCATTCACAGCTGGTGCTCCACCATTTGAGCGGTCCCTCCAAGTCCACATTACTAATCATAAGAGTCTCACAGATTTTCCTACCCAGGCTGGTTTTGAATCATAATCCTCAGACATCAGCCTCTGAGTAGCTAGTATTATAGGCATTAACCATACTGGCACTCAATGGCAACTTACCTTTTAGGGCATCTAAAATGGCATATAGGTAAGGGACTGCTAGTGTTAAAGAAACACCTTGAAAGGATAAAAGTAGTTATTTAGGTAGATACCTCCTCTGAAAGTCACTGAATACTTTTGCAGATATAATCTGTTTCACTGTAGCTATGGAAATTCAGATTTACTTGGTAGGGGAGAAGGCTGAGATGAATACACATAACAAGAGGCCTTTTACTCATCTGTTTTAACTTAGGGCAACCTAACCTTTGATCTTTAGAACAGCAAGTAAGAGATTCTTTTTTTTTTTTTTTCCCAGTTGGTTGTCGGGCTTGAACTCTGGGCCTGGGCACTGTCCCTGAGGTATTCAACTCTAGGCAAGCACTCTACCATTTGAGCCAATCATCACTTCCGGCTTTCTGGTGGCTAACTGGCTTTGAACCAGCTCCTGGCAGCAAGTAAGAGATTCTAATGTAAAGTGAAGACCCCAAAGTCCTAGATTGTTTTGCTATTAAAAATCTAAAGTGATCTGGGTGCTGGTTGCTCACAGTCGTAATTCTAGCTACTAAGGAGGTTGAGATCTGAGGATCACAGTTCGAAGCCAACCTGGGCAGAAAAGTCCATGATACCAAAAAGTAGGAAGTAGAGCTGTGGCTCAAGTGGTAGAGCACTAGCCTTGAGCAAAACAGCTCAGGGGCAATACCCAGGCCTCGAGTTCAAGTTCCAGGAACAGGCATACACACACACACAAATCTAAAATGAGGGCTGGCATGGTTCCAACTCCATTTCTGCCAAAAAAAAAAAAATCTAATATGAACTTAAAATATTGACTCTGGCGGGGTGCTGGTGGCTCACGCCTGTAATCCTAGCTACTCAGGAGGCTGAGATCTGAGGATCGCGGTTCAAAGCCAGCCGGGCAGGAGAGACCGTGAGACTCCTATCTCCAATAAACCACCAGAAAACCGGAAGTGGAGCTGTAGCTCAAGTGGTAGAGCGCTTGCCTTGAGCTGAAGAGTTGAGGGACAGCGCCCAGGCCCAGAGTTCAAGCCCCACGACTGACAAAAAAAAAAAAAATTAACTCTAAAATATAAATGACTCTGACATTCCAAAAGTCCTTCATATTCTTACCACCTGGATGAAACTGTTCATATTTAAGATCTCATCTGTGCTTTGACTCATTTATATAGAGCTTTTATACAGTTATAATCAGTGTATATATGTTTCATTTATTGGTCCGGTCGTGGGGCCTGAACTCTGGGCCTGGGCGCTGTCCCTCAGCTCTTCAGCTCAAGGCTAGCGCTCTACCACTTGAGCCACAGCGCCACTTCTGGCTTTTTTTTTCTTTTTGCTTATGTGGTGCTGAGGAATCGAACCCAGGGCCTCAGGCATGCAAGGCAAGCACTCTATCACTGAGCCACCTTCCCAGCTCCGTTTCATTTATTTTTAAAGGTGACATATCTAGGAAGGAACAGGTCATTCTTGTGCTACAATTACACCTATTATACATGTTATTCCATTATTGCACTTACTACAATCATCTTATCTTATAAATCTGTCTTCCCAAGAGGTGAGTTATGTGATGATTAGACTGTTTCCTTTTAAAATAATATTTGTGGAAGTAATAAATTGATTGTGGCTGCAAAATTTTCTACTCCTTTTTACTATTTAAAATATTCAATATATGCACAAAGTATAAAAAAGTCCAAAGTACAATAGGATGTATCTAAATAATATTCTTTTTCTATTTTTCCACAAATAATATATACACTGCTTTGCAACTTGGTATTTTCTTTTTTTCTTTTTTCGTGGTACTGGAGTTTGAACTCAGGGCCTCATGTTTGGTAAGCAGGTGCTCTACTACTTGAGCTACTCCTCCAGCCCAAATTTTCTTTTAACAGTATCTCTATAGAATAAAATAACTTCCAGGTGCCGGTGGCTCATGCCTGTAATCCTAGCTACCCAGGAGGCTGAGATCTGAGGATCACTGTTCAAAGCCAGCTCAGGCAGGAAAGACTGTGAGACTCATCTCCAATAAACCACTCAGAAAACCAGAAGTGGTGCAGTGGCTCAATTGGTAGAGTGCTAGCCTTAAGCTGAAGAGCTGAGGGACCGCACGCAGGCCCAGAGCTCAAGCCCCACAACTGACCAAAAGAAAAAAAAAAAGAATAAATGAGTTCAAATCAAAGCACCATGATGCAAATCTTGTTTTTTTTTTAATTTTTTTTGCCATTACAAATGATGTTGCAGTAGACATCCTCACCTACATAGGAATATCTCTGGAAGATAAATTTCTACTAATATAATTTCTAGAGCAATGTTATGTTATTCAGAATTTTTATATATATTGACAAACTGTCCTTCATATTATAATTTATACTCAACCAACAATATATAGCAAGGCTATTTCCTTATGCCCTTACTTACAAAATCTGAGAAGCCAAAAATAATATTGAATATCTTTTCATATGTTGAAGTGTCATTTGTATATCTCTTTTCAGAGAGTTGGCTAATTTATTTTGCATATTTTCTCTCTGATCTTTAGAAAAATTATATTATACATTACAGAACCTACATTTCTGATACATGTGTTAAAATATTTTCCCAACTTTTTTCTTTCTGGTCCTGGGGTTCAGACTCTGGGCTTGAGCACTGTCCCTGAGATCTTTTTGCTCAAGACTACTGCTTTATCTACCACTTGAGCTACAACACCATTTCTGGCTTTTTCTGTGATTAGAGTCTCATGGGCTTTCCTGCACAGGGTTGGCTTCAAGATGCAATCCTTAGCTCTCAGCCTCTTGAGTAGCTAAAATTACAGGCATCAATCACTGGTGTCAGCTACTTTTCCTTTTTAAATAATTTCTTGAAAGGAAAAAATTTAATGGGCTGGGAAGGTGGCTCAGTGGTAGAGTGCTTGCCTTGCATGCCTGAGGCCCTGGGTTCGATTCCTCAGCACCACATAAGCAAAAAGAAAAAAGCCGGAAGTGGCGCTGTGGCTCAAGTGGTAGAGCGCTAGCCTTGAGCTGAAGAGCTGAGGGACAGCACTCAGGCCCAGAGTTCAGGCCCCATGACCGGACCAAAAAAAAAAACAAAAAAAGGAAGGAAAAAATTTAAAATTGGCTTCTGGGTGAAAGAGTTTGAATATTATTATAACTTGAGTAGGCTGTGAAGATTTGCAGGATTAAGCCAATTTATAATCTTTACCAATACAATCAAGATGTATATATGAATATGATAAATGAATCCTTTCCAAACAGGACTTTAGTTAACTATTTAAATCTAAACAGGCTTATAAATCCAGTTAGAAAACTTGTTCCAGAAGCTTATCAGGATCTTCAAGCTTAAGGATTGCTGTTATTTATTTGGAGGAAAAAAGAATAAAGCTGAAAAATTCTTTTAGAGTAAAGGGAAATTCAGAGATACCTATTGGAAAACCTGAAAAAAAATTTGGCCAAACAAAGCATTGCATTAGTGTCAGAAGATCATAGCATTTAAATTCAAGATTGTATTTCAGTCTTCCTTCCTAAGGACAGAACTTTCCCTCTTTGTTCCAAGTACTTAAATGTTTCTTCCAAGTACCTAAAGGTTCTAGCCTTCAAGTAACAAGTAATCAGCTTCTACTGAGCAGTCTTCTATTTGGCTCCTGGTTCAGTTTCTGCAAGTTTACGTAAGGCCAATAAAGGAGATGTTCATTTATATTCGTACTCCAGTCCTAACCCAAGTCTGCAAGGTTTCCTCATGTAAATATACCTAGTGCAGTACAGAAGACATTTAGTTCCTGTGGTACTGTATCATTTGCTGAAATTCATATACTACTTATAGCCCTTTGGCTTTTTCCTTATCCCACCTGGCTCCTTGTGTTCTCCTTAAAGCGGCATTTCAGGAGATAGGTTTTTTTTCTTCCAAGAAATATAACTGTAATTTATTATTTTTAAGTTTTATGATGCCCTTTCTGAAAATCTGGTACAGTATCATAGTATGAATGCTGATAGTGACCAGAGAAGAGATCGAAGTCTGGGGTGGACTCCAAGCTCATGTCAAATGGGCAATTATAGCATGGTAACCTAGCCTTGAGAATGAGACTTGACCTTCACCACTTACTAGATGTGTGATCCTAAACAAATTTCTGAACTATTCTGAATGAAAATATTGCCATGTTTTCTGGAATATACTTTATCTAAAGACTATTCTGTTAAGTTTTTTAATAACTGTTCCTCAGTTGTATTTTTCTTAATATCAAATTTGTGAATAAATACTTGTTTGTATTTTATTACCTGTTTCTCCATATGGACTATAAATTCCACAGCTTTTGCTTTGATTCATAATGGGATACTCATTGCTTAGCAAGTTGTCTGCCATATAGTAGACTCAATAATTGTAGAATAAATGAGTCTACTTTTCTCACTTCTGAAATAGGGATAAATAACACTACTAACAGAAATACAATGCTAGATAATACATATAAAATAACACATATAAAAACATTTAGTTCAGTCCAGGCATATGGTTAGTGCTCTAAAATGTTAGCCATTATTATATCAGTAAATATAGTTCTCAGCAAATCATGGCCTATGTGAAACTCAATTTCCTAATTATAAATTGAGAGAAAAAATTACCATGAAGAAAATTTGTTAAAGACATTGGGAGTAAACCAGAAGACAGGTTGCATGAGATTAAAAATTTGTTAAATTTACAACTGTCTTAAGGCATTTATCTTATGGCCATTATTTTTTCTAAGGTTCAGTTTTTGTCTAATAGCTCTGAAATAGAAATTCCACCAGGACTCATTCAAAGCACAGAAAAAGCACACATCTCAGAGAGCATACTGAGAAAAATTATACTTGAGTAAATAGTAGTGACACTATAGCAATTCTTACACAAATGGAGAATATGACTATAAAACATCCCATGTATATATCTAATTTCCAGTGATTTATACCACTTTACTTCCTGAAATGGAACTTATTAAGCTATCTCTGCCTCTACCAACATTCTTTTCAATAGTCCAAAGTTAGTATCCCAAATATTCCTACATCTGTAATCCCCTTAGTGAATTTCCAATAATCGTAATTATCAAGTCTAGCTGCAAAATCCTACAGACATTTATAAAGAATAAAGATCCTGAGCCTTATCCAAGACCTAATGAATGAGAAATCTTTTAAGGTGAGACTTAAGTTTCTACATTTTTAAAGCTTTTTAAGTATTTTTATGCAGAGTCAGAAATTAGAAATCATTATTTGTCCCTGATGTTTTAGCATGAGACTTACAAATCTTCAAGAACAAAAGCAAAGCTGGGTGCAAGTGGCTCACACCTGTAATCCTAGCTACTCAGGAGGCTGAGATCTGAGGATCACGGTTCAAAGCAGGAAAGCCAGTGAGACTCTTATCTCCAATAAAGCACCGGCTGTGGCTCAAGTGGTAAAGCACTACTCTTGAGCTGAAGAGCTGAGGGACAGTGCCCAGGCCCAGAGTTCAGGCCCCATGACCGACAAAAACAAACAAACAAACAAATAAATAAAGAGCCATTCGAGCTAGGCTTGGTAGGACATGTCTGTAATTCCAGCACTCCAGAGGCTGCAACAGGGAGATCACAAGTTAGAGACCGCTTGATGTTACATAGCTAGATCCTGTTTCAAAAAACAATGAGAGTGAAGGAGAGGGAGAGAAAAAAAAGAGAGAGAGGGTGGGGGAGGGCTAGGAGAGAAAAGAGAAAGAAAGAAGAAAGGGAGAGAGTTTGTCTTTTGAAGGGGAAATTCCAGCAAACCAGAAAAAAAAAATTCTGGCTACATACTTACACCTATTTCTGAGAGAAAAAAAATAAGGCTAATGTCACTGTTTCCCCTATATCTACTTTATGGAACATAATTTACAAAAATTCTATGCTTTAGTTTCTTCGAGACAAACTCAGAAAAATGCTAGGCTGCAGTTGCTCATGCCTGTAATCCTAGCTACTCAGGAGGCTGACCAATCTGAGGATCATGGTTCAAAGCCAGCCTGGGCAGGAAAAGTCCATGAAACTCGTATCTCCACTAAACTACCAGAAAACTGGAAGTGGCTCTGTGGCTCAAGTGGTAGAGCATTCGCCTTGAGCTGAAGAAATGAGGGACAGCGCTCAAGTCCAGAGTTCAAGCCCCACGACCAACAAAAAACAAACAAACTCAGACAAATAAGATAGTGCATGTCCAGAGGACTTCATGTGAAGACTGACAAATAGATCTTGCAGAAGAGAAGGCTCTTTAAAGCCTTGGGGCTGGGAAGGTGGCTCAGTGGTAGAGTGCTTGCCTCACATTCATGAGGCCCTGGGTTCAACTCCTCAGCACCACATAAGCAGAAAAAAGCTGGAAGTGGCGCTGTGGTTCAAGTGGTAGAGAACAAGCCTGGAGCTGATTTGCTGAGGGACAGCACCCAGGCCCAGAGTTTAGGCCCCATGACCTACAAAAAAAAAAAAAAAAGAAAGAAAGAAAAAGGAGCCTTGTACATATTCCATTAATAAAGCTGTCCCTTGGTAATCAGCTCACTGAAAGCTATCTGCTGAGATGTGATATCAACATTGTCCTTTTCTTTTCTTTTTTTTTGGGGGGGGGTCCGGTCATGGGGCCTGAACTCTGGGCCTGGGCGCTGTCCCTCAGCTCTTCAGCTCAAGGCTAGCGCTCTACCACTTGAGCCACAGCGCCACTTGCTTTTTTCTTTTTGCTTATGTGGTGCTAAGGAATCGAACCCAGGGCCTTGTGCATGCAAGGCAAGCGCTCTACCACTGAACCACCTTCCCAGCCCAACATTGTTCTTTTCTTATCACACAGCACTGGTCAAAGAATAGATCCTTTCCATACTCAGTTTGTCATCTGCAAAATGTTGATAGTAAGTGTTCACATGGATACATCAGTACATGTAAGCATTAAGGAAATGAACACCAGTCTAGCTATTAGTGAGTCACAATTATTGAATTCATGCCATTCTAGACTGTTCATCAAGATGGAATGAATTACAACCAGGGAAGTCAATATAATTAGTGAAGTAGGTGTTAGAATTGTGTCATGAGGATGAAATAAAGAAAACAGTTTAAAAGCAGAAGTACTGTGAGAAGGAGATGAGTTGGGAGGGATGCAAGCAAATGATGAAATGGGTGGCTTAAATCAAGTGCATTGTACTGATTTGTTGAATGGTAACTCCTCTGTACAACTATTTAAAGATAGTAAAATATATATTCTTTAAAAAGCAGCACAATTTAGTTTCCATGAGTACCAGTATGTACAATAGACAACCAAATACAGATAAAACTCAGCTTATATGAATCAAAGTTTGAGAAACTTAATTTAGTTGCAGCCATGTGTTGGAATAGATCAAGTCTAGTAAAATTATGGAAAAAATCAAATCAGTCAAAATAATTCAAGTGGGTTATAATTCATCTTATATAAAGCATGCTATCTTAACTGTAGTTTTTAGAATTTGTCAAGTAGGATTTATAATATAGCAAAACATAGAACAAATCTCCAAATAGGAAATAGGTTTGTTATGATTCTAAACTTTAATTTGATATTAAGCCATCTTGAACTGACCATAAAATAGGGGCAAGGGTAGATTCCAAGACCAGGTTAGTCTCCTATGGGTGTAACACTGAAACAATATTCTTGTACAAAATCTTTTTTCACCGTGCTATTCCAAATCTTCATGAGCTTTGTAGTAAAGAGAAGTACACTTAAAAGCAGGTAAGACTTGCTTAATAAGTTGTCAACTTAGTAAGACTTCAACTTATCACCAAGTAAGACTTCAACTTAGAACCAGTGGGAAACAAAGAGATAAATATATAAACCAGGCATATGGGTTGAAAGGAGAAGCAAAGGGCAGCAAATAGGGCCTTGCACAAAGGGCTGGTCTTTTCTATTTCTAATTTTCATGACTATAACTAGGACTATCTCTGCATTTTTCTAGCCCAGACTCTATTTCTTTACTTTTCCTTTTTAGACATCTACAATTGATAGTTGTAGAGCTCATTCATTTTCCCTATCCAAAGTTCTTCCTAAGGTATTTCCAAGAACCTCTTTATGGAAGAATAATGGGTATGAATGACTACGCCTTTCAGTACTTGGGCAAATTTACTTACATTTCTGATACACTAACATTACTTACTACCCACAGCAATATACAGCAAGCTATTTTAAGTCAGTCTCTTTCAGCCTGCTTCCTTGAGTAACTATAGATGGAATAAATAAAATTAATATCATAAAAGATAATTAGATAGTTTAATGTTCTACATTTGAGATGACTCTACACTAGTGATTATGACTGTATTTGGTTTAAGATTATCAATACTAAGTACTATGAGGCTTATATATCCACAGGGAATAAAAACCCAGTGGTAGCAGTTGCTACCAGAAAAAGAAAACTATTGGCTATTAAAAAGGTAATGAAAAACAAACCAAAGCCAAAAACAAAAAAAACAAAGCTAGGTACCAATGACTCATGCTTGTAATCCTAGCTACTCAGGAGGCTGAGATCTGAGGATCCTGGTTCAAAGCCACCTTGGAAGGAAAAGCCCTTGAATTTCTGTCTCTGTGTCTCTCTCACCTAGTGTCAGTCCTGGGGTCCTCAGGGCCTGGGTACTAGCAGTTCCTGACCTCTTTTGCTCAAGGATAGATGGCACTCTACCGCTTGAGCCACTTCTGGCTCTTTTTTTTGGTGGTTAATTGGAGCTAAGAGTCCCAAAAGTCCTATGGACTTTCCTGACTGAATAGTAAAGCCAGCCTGGGGAAGGAAAGCCCATGAGACTCTTATATACAACCAGGTGTTAGCTTTCAGCAAAAAAAGCTGAGGGACAGACCCAGGCCCTGAGTTCACCCACTAGGACTGGCACAAAATAAATAAATAAAATAAAATAATAATGTACACACGAGGAAGGGGAAACTCCTCTCAAAAAACAAACATCTTCCTTATTGAAAGATGCTCACTCAAGGTGATTACGTATAATATTTTATTCTACATTGAAAAACATGTTTCAAGTGAAGGTTACAGTAAAAATACATATTTACATACAATGAAAGACATCTGCTTCTTCACATTCACAAAAAATAAAGCTACTGATTCCACTGTCTTCCAAATAAGAGCTCTATAATACAAACAAGGTCATTTTGGAAATCTAGATGAATTGGTCCATATTCAAAAGAAAAATACCAGCTGAAAAAAATCACTGAATAAATATTAGCTATGAGTATAAAGCTGCAATTCTGATTAATGATGACTATTTTGGAAAGAATACACCTAACAAGGATATTAGGTATAAAGCGGGTTGAGGACTGCTTGATTAGCTGAAGCATTTTCTGTAGTTTCCCAATTTGGGCAATGGGTTTTTTTCTTTTTTGTATGGATGGTACTGCTAACTATTCACATTCTGAACTCTTTCCAGTCTAGGAATAGATTTTTGTTCACTTACCTACACATCCAAGAATATACATTTGATGTGACTATTTAGAGACAGTATATAACATAGCCTAGCCTTTCAATAGAACTCTGCTTACAAGTGTTTGCAAGAGCCAAAGTCCATGTCCTACACATAAATGAATTTAAAACTTTTTTTTTTCTGTTCAATTCTTTTTCAAAACCTACCTAGAATATAGATACAAGATAAAAGGAAAAAGGAATAAAACACTTAACTGGTAATAGGAAAATATTTTCTCCCTATCATTAATAATTAAAAAAAGAGAACAGAAAAAGCTCTAATCCTGATCCATTAGATTCCATTAAAATGTTTTCTATTTGGGGAACAGCTGGTGGAAACTGAGTTGCTCTCACATAGAACATTGAGGCATGCTCATATATGTTACTAAAACTCAGTAACTACTATGTTACTAGCTATCCTAGTAGATTCTTTGATTAAGAGTTTTAGAGTGCAAATAACCTTGAATAATATATAAAGCTCAAAGTTACTATTTTTGTTAACTGTCTTGTTCTTGGTTTACTTCTTTCTAACTCCCCTCTACCCCCCCCCCCCCCCCCCCCGTCAGGCACCAGAAATGAGATCCCTCCACTTCGCCTATTGCCCCCCCCCCCCCCCCGCTTTGCTTACTTTGCATTTGCTACTTAGAAGAACAAAATCTCACTGGCCATTACCTCTCTTTCTCTTTTAGCAATATATAGAATAACTATTTTAAAACTTTTTTTAATCCTGCAAATATAAAGTCTCTTTATTTCTTACTCCCTTGTACTTTGGAGGAGAAAAAAAAAATAAGAACACAGTCTCTATTTGGCTTTTTTTTCTAAATTAATCTACAGATTACCCAGTATTTCTAGAAATCATGCTAAGAAAGTTCAAGGCTTAATAAAATATTTGAAGGAATTTGTGGAAACCAGAGTTGCTTTCATTTCTTCCAAACTCAAACTAAAAAAGGTAAGATACATAGTATTAATTATGTTTAAATATGATTAATACATAGCAATTGTCATATAAAAACCTGAAAGGAGAAACACATATGAACTATACTAGTTAAGATCTTTCTGCTTTCATTTTTGCAATTTTCTACATATTTACAATAGGTCTTGCAAAACAACCTCTAAGAAGAGGTCCTGTAATCACATCTGCATTCCTAAAGTTATTTTAAGATTATACACTTACTTGAATAAAACAATGAGATACAAGATATCTATATCCATTTATTTGTATTGATAAAATTGGTTCATGGAACAAATATTTACTTGTGACCAACATACTTAATTCTAAATTAAATTCTAAGAACCTTACAGAGAGCCAAAGGACATTTCAAAGTCTTTTCCATGCCTTTTGAAGTACCTGAAGATTCTAATTCCCAACTTGTTCCTGGATTCTGTAAACTCTTAATCGTAACTATATAACTAATTTCCAAGAATGCAAGGATAAATGAATAATTATGAACTCTATTAATATAATTTAGCACGAAGAATCTATTGTCTTGATTTTTCTATCATCTGGAGACTACCTACATTCCTTGGCTAGTGGTCCCTTTGCTCCAGCATTAAGTACATTAAAGGTAGATTGACTTTTTTTTTGCCAGTCCTGGGGCTTGAACTCAGGGCCTGGGCACTGTCCCTGACCTTCTTTTATACTCAAGGCTAGCATTCTACCACTTGAGCCACAGCATCACTTCCAGCCTTTTCTGTTTATGTAGTACTGAGGAATCAAGCCCAGGGCTTCATGCATGCTAGGCAAGCACTCTACCACTAAGCCACATTCCCAGCCATGGGTTGACTTTTTTTTTTTAATACTTTTTTTTATTGTAAAAATACTGTACAGCCGGGTTGCAGTTAAATGAGTACATTTCCTATCGAGCATTGTTGCCTCCTCCTTTGTTTTTCCCCTACCATCCCTTCACTTCCCACCTCCCCAACTACTCCCCACCTCAAGTTATAAAGTTCGTTTTCAACATACTGTCTTGTACTAGGTTGACTTCTTATATCACACCAATCTGACCTCCTCTTCTATAGCCGTCTTCTGCTTTTTTTGGGGGGGGGGTCCAATTGTGGGGTCTAAACTCTGGGCCTGGGCACTGTCCCTCAGCTCTTCAGCTCAAGGCTAGCGCTCTAGCACATGAGCCAAAGCGCTACTTCCGGCTTTTTTCTTTTTGCTTATGTGGTGCTGAGGAATTGAACCCAGGGCCTCAGGCATGCAAGACAAGCGCTCTACCACTGAGCCACCTTCCCAGCCCCACCCCCTTTTTTTAGACAGAGTCTCTCCATGTAGCTCAGACCAGCCTCAAACTAATGATTTTCCTGCCCAACAACCTAGGTGCTTATAGGCTTGTCTCACCATGAATGGCCCTCTTTCACTTTTTTTTCTTCTTTTGCTTTTTAACAAGTATTGATTATATTGTTTCTCTAACTTAATAACCCAGAATAACCTCTGTACTTCAAAGCTATATTACTAGCAACCTTAATTCCATCTGAAATTTTAACACCTCCTTTCCCATGTAACAACATAAAATAGTCACAAATTCACAGGAGATTAGGATGAGATTCTGATGACCACAGTACCCAATTTTTATGCTAATACAGTGGGAAGCAAAAAATTAAATACAAAATCACAACAGGAAACATTGTAGCTATATACTTATATATAAAGAGAATCCTAAAAATTTAGTAGTATTAACAGAAAGTTTAAAATTAATTTTCCTTTTTTAAAAATCATTTTTATTATCTTTATGAGTACAATGTATCTTGACCTTCCATCATTCTCCCCCTATCTGTTCACACTTCACTCATCCTCTCAAGTTACCAGGTTCCATGAAAATTACATTTTGTGGGGCTGGGAAGGTTGCTCAGTGGTAGAGCACTTGCCTTGCATGACTGAGGCCCTGGGTTTGATTCCTCAGCACCACATAAGCAAAAAAGAAAAAAGCCGGAAGTGGTGCTGTGGCTCAAGTGGTAGAGTGCTAGCTTGAGCTGAAGAGCTGAGGGACAGTGCCCAGGCCCAGAGTTCAGGCCCCACGAACGGACCCCCCCCAAAAAAAAGAAAATTACATTTTGTGGAGAGACAATGATTTAGATTTAATCCAATCAAAGCATTTTACATAGGTCAAATTGAGATCAATGATAGTCTGTAAGAGAATTATCTAATTTTAAGGGCACAATCTATGATTACTGAATGTCACCAATAATTAGACTGAATCAATCTGAAATCTTGTTTCCTTTTCCTGAAGTTCATTTTGATAAATATTTTATATGATCAGAAGTATATAGCAATCTGAAATTTTAAAAAAGGATGAATTGAGTGGCTGTTTCTAAGCATTGACAGTTTCTTGAAAACATATTTTCTAACCTTTACTCTGTCATAATTAATTCTCTACAGATTCTTTTTCCCTCTTTAGATTCTTTTTCTCTCTCTAGGGCCTGGCATACAGAAGGTGTACAATAAATGTTTAGCAAATAGCATTAATTTTTTTCTTTGGTCGGTCATGAGGCTTGAACTCTGGGCTTGGGCCCTGTCCCTGAGCTCTTCAGCTCAAAGCAAACACTCCACTACTTGATCCACAGCTCGCTACTTCTGGTTTTCTAGTGGTTTACTGGAGATAAGAGTCTCACGGAGGGGCTGGGAAAGTGGCTCAGTGGTAGAGTGCTTGCCTTGCATGCATGAGGCTCTGGGTTCGATTCCTCAGCACCACATAAGCAGAAAAAGCTGGAAGTGACGCTGTGGCTCAAGTGGTAGAGCACTATCCTTGAGCTGAAGAGCTGAGGGACAGCGCCCAGGTCCAGAGTTCAGGTCCCACGACCGGCAAAAAAAAAAAAAAAAAAAAAGAGTCTCAAGAGTCTCACGGACTTTCCTGCCCGGACTGGCCTTGAACCGTGATAGGTGTGAGCCACCAGTGCCTGGCTTAATTTTTGCAGTTCATAATGACTTTCAAGGTTAATGACATAAAGCACTTTGCAAGTGCTTAGTGACTTTGCATTCATTTTTTTGAATTTCTTCCTTAACTAAACTGAAGATGAGCTATCTTTGTATTTAGGTATAGCTAAGAGACCGACAGTTTTTATTCCCATAAATACATGATTTTTATCTTTTAATTAGTTACCATAACAATGACTCCTACTAGAAGACTAGGTTACATGAAACACTGTCTCTGTTGGACTCCAAATCAACATGGAGGCTTTAAGCCAAAAGAGCATCTTGATTTCTCAGAGCTAATTAGTAAGTTGGCCTGTCAGTAGTTAAGGCAGTCAAAGTACTCATGCCAAAATATACTCTAATTCTGGACTGCAAGTTGTTCATTTGCAAATGTATTGATATTCTGTGTTCTGCAAGTAACACAAAGCTGTGTCATAGTAATTTCCCTTGTTGCACCTTTCCAAAGGATCGCATCTCTCAATTCAAATCTTAACCCATCCTTCAAAACACCAGAATTTCAGGAAGCTTCAGTGATGACTCTGGCCTCACTAAAGTAGGAACTTCTTGCTAAGGCTTTATTGTATATAAAGATATGGCTATAGCCTGTTTTTATATAGCCAGCAAGAATAATTTCCAAATTTTCCTTTTTTCTTTTTGTTGATCGTGGGGCTTGAACTCTGGGCCTGGACACTATCCCTCAGCTCTTCAGCTCAAGGTGAGCCTCTACCACTTGAGCCACTTCCCTTTTCTGAGTGGTTTATTGGAGATAAACATAAAAATAAGATAAGGCATTTCTTGCTCAGAGTGGCTTTGAACCATGATCCTCAGATTTCAACCTCCTGAGTAGCTAGGATTACAGATGTGAGCCACCAGCACCCAGCTAATTTTCACATTTTTAAAGTATTATTAACAAGAACCAAAAAAAAGGAAAAGAAGACTATGCACTAGAGACAATATGTGGTCAGCATAAAGGAAAGTATGTATTCTTTTGGTAGGTTACTACTGATTCAGAAAAAGTTTGCCAATCCTTAATTCAACATAATTAATTACCTAAACTTTAATCTATGTCTGGTCTTGTCTGCCTGAGGTAGATCATGTTATCTCTCACTTATCAGTCCCACTGCTCAGGTCTTCCTGGAGTGTCACACACAGTCATACATCCTAATTTTGGTAAAGAACTGAAGATAAGTCTGACATAGACTCTTGGTAGACTTAAGACAAAGGAGACTTAAGAAATTGATTTTTCTGGGCTGGGAAGGTGGCTCAGTAGTAGAGAGCTTGCTTTGCATTCCTGAGACCCTGGGTTCGATTCCTCAGCACCACATAAGCAAAAAGAAAAAAGGCGGAAGTGGTGCTGTGGCTCAAGTGGTAGAGCGCTAGCCTTGAGCTGAAGAGCTGAGGGACAGTGCCCAGGCCCAGAGTTCAGGCCCCACAACTGGACCCCCCCCCAAAAAAAAAAAGAAATTGATTTTTTTCTATACCTTTGAGTGTAACTATGCAAAGATAGATGATGTTGACTGCTGTGACAGCCGTTTTGTGATCTCAGGCCCAAAGATAAAAGGCAACATGCCAAATAAAGTAGAAAAGCTGGAAAAACTCAGAACCTTGGTAATTGCACTGGTCACTCTACAAACTCTTTAACTGTTTTGTTTCTGAAATTCTTATGTTAAAAATGTCAGTTTAGTGGGTAGGGATGAGAGGAGGGTAATGGAGGAGAAACAAAGGAAGGGTGACATTGTCCAAGAAGCATTGTAATCATAACCTGACTTATGGAATTGTAACTCTTATTTTTTATAACTCCTTAATAATCCTATAGCAAATTCTACAGCAATTTAAAAAATGGAAAAAAAATATTTTAAAATGTCAGTTTACCCCATCTTTAACAGAGTATTCTGGTACTTTCAATGGAAAACATCCTAATTCTCTAAACAGATTTTATATACTTGAAAAATGGGGCCCACATTCTCTGTGTCTGGTTTTTATAGGATACACATTGCAGTGACTATAAGCTCTAAACTTATTTTTATTTTTATATATCTATGTTTTTTCCAGTTCTGGGACTTGAACTTGGCCTGAGTGCGCTTTTATGCTCAAGGCTAGCACTTTGCTACGTAAGCCACAGCTCTACTTTAGCATTTTTCTTTTTTGGTAGTTAATTGGAGATAAGAGAATTGTGGATTTTCCTGCTCCAGCTGGCTTTTAACTGCAATCCTCAGATCTCCACCTCTTGAGTAGCTAAGATTACAAGTATGAGCCAGCAGCTCCCAGCTACATCCCCTTTTTAATATAACTATCTGTCCTAAAATGGTTTAGAAATAGGAAATTGTCTTTTTCTGAAAAATTATTGATTCTTATACTGTAGTTCTCAAACTACAACCAGGAGGAAATAGCAACCATACCTAAAAATTTGTCAGAAATGTAAGTTCTGCCACATTCCATCTTAAAAAAATATATGTTTTTAACAAATCTTCCAGGTGATTCAGATATGCATTAAAGTTTTAGAACCAATGGTATAAAGTATTTGCTTCTGTAGATAGTATTTTTTTATATCACTGCATTAAAACTAGAAGGATAGAATCACATCATTCCATTAAAAATTGTTAAGAAATAAGTCTTGGTGGGGATGGGAAGGTGGCTCAGTGGTACAGCGCTTGCCTTGCATACATGAGGCCCTGGGTTCCATTCCTCAGCACCACATAAGCCAAAAGAAAAAAGCCAGAAGTGGCGCTGTGGCTCAAGTGGTAGAGCACTAGCCTTGAGCTGAAGAGCTGAGGGACAGCACCCAGGCCCAGAGTTCAGGCCCCACGACCAGACCCTCCCCCCCCCAAAAAAAAACAAAAAAGAAATAAGTCTTGGCTTGCTTGAAATGTGGTTTAGTTTTATTGGTAGAGTGCTTGCCTAGCTTGCATGAAGCTCTGGGTTAGATTCCTCAGTACCACATAAACAGAAAATAAAGCTGGAAGGGTGCTGTGGTTCAAGTGGTAGAGTGCTAATTTTGAGCAAAAGAAGCTCAGGGACAGTGCCCATCCCTGAGCTCAAGCCCCAAGACTGGCAAAAACAAAACAAACAAACAAACAGAAAAAGAGTCTAAATTCTAGTGACTTCCCCAGGCCCTGAAGAAAGTGTCCCTACAACCAAACTGATAAATGTCTTCTCTATATGGAGAATACATATTTGACTCAAATATAGAAATAGACTTAAAACGCTAAAATAGTATATATATAATTAAAAGAAGTGTTAAATGATTCCTTCAACCTAAGAGTGATATAGCACCACAATTAAATCATTGCCACTATGCTGAAAGATAACCACACTGACTATTTTAACTTCAGAGCTTGGAAGAAAAAGAAACAGCAGTTTAAATTTAATTTGGAAATTAGGCAGCCCAATGGACAAGCTTTACAACCTAGTTTCACATTTAGGAGTTAAGGGAAAAAAATAGGTGACAGCAGGCAAACCAAGTAAGTAGGAACTACAAGCTTAATAACATATTTGCTGAAAGTACATAAATATTGAAGGGGCCTTCACTTATTTGAGGAAATCATCCTACATACTATCTTCATGCTATAAAATCTTAGAATTCTAGTTCTTTATTTCCTCCTCAGACCAAAACATGAGAGCTATCCATGGTTTAAAAAAACACCAAATTTCCTCCCAACTCCTGCACATAAACACCCTCAAAAAAAGGTTCTGTGTTGCTTCTTGGAACCTGGGCTAGAAGTGAACTGGGTTTTAGATATGCTAATGTGTATACCATGTAATGTGATCACTCTATGCCTCAAGAGGTGAAGATGTTATTTCTTTGGAGAATAGAGTTCCAATAGCATAGAGAAGTCTATTTTAGAGAAATCAGGAGACTTCAGAAATCAGGAGGAATTTGAAGACAAGCAGATATTGAATTAGAAGGGAGAGAAAAGGCTCCTCAGACATTTGTCTGGGGATGTGTGCCAGGAAAGAAAGACAAGCGCAGAAAGATCAGTGTTACTGAGATAGAATACTAAGACACTATTAAGTCAGGTTTCAGATGATTGTGAAAAGAACCATTTTTACTTTGAACCAAGCGTGAGGCCTATTTCTCTGCAAGTGAAAAAGCTCGATTCTTTCTTTAATAAATAAGAAATGGAAAGACTGAGTTCTAGTACTAGAGAGTAATCTGGCTGATTAGCAAAGAAGGTTATAGACATCTAAATTAAGAACCATCAGCCTAAACTCCGAGGACATCTAATTAATTCCCTATATATCTTTCTGACCACAAGATCTCTTCATACTGTAGAGCAAGGTCAGTTGCATTCTAGTTGATTAACTAGATTATGATGAGAAAAGCTGTCTGAAGGAAATGAGTGAAAGGTTGTGAATGTCAGGTAAACTCTGTTGAAGGAACTCATTTTCTAGTCTTTTTTGTGTTTTTTTTTTTTTTTGTCGGTCATGGGGCTTGAACTCTGGGCCTGGGTGCTGTTCCTCAGCTCTTCAGCTCAAGGCGAGTGCTCCACCACTTGAGCTACAGCGCCACTTCCGGTTTTCTGGTGGTTTATTGGAGATAGGAGTCTCACAGTCTCTCCTGCCCAGGCTGGCTTTGAACTGCGATCCTCAGATCTCAGCCTCCTGAGTAGCTAGGATTACAGGCGTGAGCCACCAGCGCCCGGCTCATTTTCTAGTCTTTTGAGAAATAGTTATGTCAACAACCAAAATGACCTGAAAATTCCTCTGGAGCTCTCCTTCTCTGATCCAAATCTTTGGCATGTACTAAAAAACTCTTAGTTAACTTTGGAATCAGCACAAGTAATCTATAAAACTGTTTTAAAGTTAGAGAAGTCCCTGTCTGCCATTTTCTTCTTAGCTATTCATATTTTAGGGGATGACAGCATAGTAAGCCTAACAAACTCCTTGGAGGAAATCCTCATGTAGCAGGATCAGGTGATAACATAAAATCAATTCATCACCAAAGAATTCAAAGAAGGGTCTCTATCATATTGGTCATGGTCTGTGGCAATCTCCTTTGAATTAAAAGAAAAACAGATTTTTTTCAGCACCATTCATCCATCATCATAAAAACAAGAGCTGGAAAAGTAGGACTTTATGGAGAGTAAAAAAAGATAGAGCCCAGAGCTGACTATATCAGGAAATGAGCAAAATGATGTGATGTTTGACAAAATAGGTGCAACTACTAGAAGAAAATATTTTTGTAGCATTGGGTAATTCAGAGGTTTCTTAAACAGGAGACAAAAGCACATATCATTAAAAAAAACTACAAAGCAGATTTCAATAATTTAATTTTTTGTTATTTGAAAGATAGACTTATGAAAACAAAGCCAGTTGTGGTAGTACCTGACTCTAATCCCAGTACTTAGAATGCTGAGGCAGAAGAATTGAGAATTTGAGGCCAGTTCAGACTATATGACTCTCACCTTTTCTCAAAAAAAAAAAAAAGCGAATTACAAACTAGTGGGGATTTTGAAACTGTATCTGACAAAACACTTGTATACAGAATATTTTTTACAACTAAATACTAACATAAGCATCTCAAAATTTTTTTTCTAGTCCTGGGGCTTGAATTCAGCCTGGGCACTGTCCCTCATTTCCTTTTGCTCAAGGCGAGCATTCTGTCACTTGAACCACAGCTCCATTTCTGGCTGTGATTAAATGGAGATAAGAATCTCAGGGGCTTTTTTGCCTGGGCTGGCTTGGAACCAAGATCCTCAGATCTCAGCCTCAAGTAGCTAGGATTACAGGCATGAGCCTCGAACACTGGCTCAATTTTTTAAAAACATAAAAGACTTTAACAGAGCTCTCAACAAAAAAGAAGAGAGCAAATAAACACATGAAAGGATGCTAGTCAAGCAGTCTACTTAATAAAGGGAAAATAGATAAGGAAACCGGAAGTACAGACTATGATACAACATCAAAAGATGAAAAGAATCCTTTTTGAACTTTTGCCCAGATTCCAAGTTTTGAATTTTCTCCCTAAGGGCAATAATAATACCTTTATGTAATAGAAGCTCAATAAATGTTTATACATTGTGCACTATAAACAAGTTTAAAATCTTGATACTAGCGAGGTGCTAGTACTAGCATGTGTCTGTAAGTTACAACTACTCAGGAATCTAAGTTAGGATTAAATCCAAGAGTTGAGAGCAGCCTGGGCAAAAGAAAACTCTGTGTGTGTGTGTGTGTGTGTGTGTGTATGTATGTGTATGTGTGTGTGTGTGTGTGTGTGTGTTATGTATGATACTACTTAAAATGATACTACTAATTTTTCAAAAACTGCAAAGTAATATTTGTGATAGTTTATAAGTTGATGAGCTTCCGTAGAATTACATAATATCCATAAACTATTAATGGCAATAAGAAAATAATTTAAAGCTAAATTAGATTTATTGGTCATCAAACTGAATGGAATAATTTATTTTTGCTGCCATTTTTACTTACTTGAGGAAAAATATTTTAAGTCATCTCATTTAATCAGTCACATATCAGAATCTTTGATTAGCTAAGGTTTGGTTAGAATTGAACCGCTCATGTTCAAACACCAGTACTCTTCCCACCTAATAAAAAAGATCGAACCTTTGGGTTCTATCCTAGTTTTGTGCCTATTAAAAATAAGCTTATACATTCCCTTTAACTCAGCAATTTCACTTCTAAGGATTTATCATAGTTACACAAAATGATCGTTTTCCCAATGTTATTCACTGCAGCAGTTATTATACTTTTTAAAAGCCCAAAGACTAAATGTTATGGTACTTCTATAATAATGGGATCTTTTCTAGGAATAACTAGCAACAAGGAAGCTTTTATGTACAGAAGTACTTCTAAATATGACTAGGTAAAAAGGAGACAAGGTACAGAACATTGCATATAAAATGCTACTACTAGTGTAAAAGAGGAAAAATATGCACACATACATATATATATATATCTATGCATAGTGTATTACTAGAAAGACACATAAAACCAACGTTATTGTAAAAATTAGGTCATCAGAGGAAAAAGGTAAGAGGAAGACTTTATATCCTTTAAACAAATTATCTACTTAAAAAAACAAATAAAAGCAAAACTAAAATCAAACAACAACAACATAGTTTTAGCCTTTCAGCAGTAAGCAAGTCCAGAAATTCTAACAGGTAAGCAAAGACCCTATCTTAAAAGCAGCTCCACTAGACACCTAGAATATAAATATCATAGTCTAAAATCTGTATGTGGCATCACTCAGACATTTCTTTATCATCCATTTGGAAAACAAAAATAATACTTAAACTTCCTATGTATTTCCTGTGGCTTTCAGTTCAGTATAGGATGCAGTAGGGGAAATACTAGAATTGAACCCAGGGCCTTACAAATGCTAGAAAAACCTTCTACTACTTCATCACCCATCCTCCCTAACCCCCTTTTTAATCCTTTTTCTTTTTTTTTTTGAGACAGTTCCAGAACTAGCCTTGAATTTTCAATCCTCTTGTCTCTAGTAGCCTGAGATTATAGGCATGAACAGTCATGCCAGGCAAAATTACTTTCTTTTCTTTTCCTTTCTTTCTTCTTTCTTTCCTTTCTTTCTTTTTTCCTTCCTTTCTTTCCCTCCCTCCCTCTCTCCTCCCTCCCTCCTTCCCTCCTAACCTCCCTCCCTCCCCCTCTCTATCCCTTCCTTTCTTTCTTCCTTCCTTTCTTTTTCTTCCTTCCTTTCTCTCTTTTTTCTCTCTTTCTTTCCTTCTTCCTTCCTTCCTTCCTTCCTTCCTTCCTTCCTTCCTTCCTTCCTTCCTTCCTTCTTTGTTGTGGGGCTTGAACTCTGGGCCTGGGCACTGTCCCTCAGCTCTTTAGCTCAAAGCAAGCTTTCTAATCACTTGAGCCACAGTGCCACTTCTGTCTTTCTGGTGCTTTATTGGAGATAAGAGTCTCATGGACTTTCCTGCCTAGGGTTAACTTTGAACTGTGATCCTCAGATCTCAGCCTTCTTAGTAGCTAGGATTACAGGCATGAGCCACCGGCACCCAGCAAAATTAACTTTCTTTTGGATGTATACAATTGAAATCTGGGTATCCCAAAGATCAAAATGGAATCTTTCATTAGAGAATTCTAATGGTACACAAAGAATTTCCATTCATAACAACATCATAAAAGGCCAATTGAAAAAATTCTGTGACTTCTGAAGTTAGCTTCTCTTTAAGCATTTCTCACATGAGAAGAAAAGGAAGCAAAATATGGTATTTTTAGGAATGAAACTCTGGTTAACAGGGTCATGGAGCATCTGAGAAGTCACAGGATAGATCCAACTTTCTCAGAAAGGAGGTTGCAGGTTTTATTTTTTAAAGTACTTCTAACATCTGCTATTAAAATTAGTTCTGCACAAATGTTTGCAGATGCAGAGCAGCTGGTACTTCTGCCTGCATTTCTGCCCATGTCACTTAAGTGGGGCTGATAAAATTTCCATTTATGTTCAAGTGTTTTCAAAGAACTAGCAAATTTATGGTATGGAATATTAAATGCAGAATGTTAATATACTACTGAATACTAGAGTTCAAGATTGAGATACTCTTAGCAGAACTGAAATTTACCTCTAGTCTTCAGGCTTCCAAGATTTGAAAATATACTCTGTACTTTGGGTAATTTCTTTTCATGCCAGGGTAGAAAAAAAGGTATATTTTACTACCTTCATCAGGTGGTATTTTGGTTGTTGCTCCTCTTGATGTTACTTTTTGTTGTTGTTGTTCTAAGAACAGGGTCTTACTATGTAGCCTAGATTGGCCTTGAACTGGTAATCTTCCTGCCTTCACTACAAAGTGCTAGGATTACAAGTAAAAACCACCAGATATTGCTTTCTGATTCATCTCTCTTTTTTTTTAAAAAAAAAGCAGAAAATAAGGGTCTTCTTGAATTAGTCAAAAATACAAAATAAAACAAGGTACAATTTTCATCTTTCATACTGGCAAAGATAAGAGATTCTAAATGTCTCCAAAGCTAGGAAAAGAGAGAGGAACTCTCACATATTAATGAACAAGGAGGTAAAATAGTAAAATTTTTCTGAGGTAATATTGTTTTCATATCAAATCTTAAAGATGCTCACTGAGCTGGGCACTAGTAGCTCATACCTGTAATCCTAGCTACTCAGGAAGCTGAGATCTGAGGATCTCAGTTCAAAGCCAGCCCATGCAGGGAAGTCTGTGAGTCTTACCCCAGTAATCACCAAAAGGTGTAAAGTGGAACTGTGGCTTAAGTGGTAGAGTGCTAGCCTTGAGCAAAAATGCTCAGGGATGGCACCCACGTCCTGAGTTCAAGTCTCAGGACCAGCATACACGTATACATGCATACAGACATACATACACACACAATGCTCATTGAAACTCAGTAGATTCCAGGATTTAAAGAATAATCAGAAATATGCATGAAGATACACAGAGAAACAAGACCAAGAATAGGTGAACAGTTGAACTAACATACTAAAATTAATTACTTAGTAACACAGGGAAGACTCATGTCTTTTAATAAGTCTGAGTTTAAAATAGGAAAAAAAAAAACAGGAAAAACACTGATGGAAAGTAGTGGTACATTAGACACTATGATTACTCTTTGTTTTACAAAGTTTTAGAAGGGTGAAATGATTACTTTTGAATTGTGTATATGTTAGTTTCTTTTACTAGTTCCAGCTTTCATTCTTTGTAATTTCTTTTTCTTTCTTTCCTTCTCTCCTTTTCCTTCTCTTCTGTTTCTTTTTCTCTTTCTTGCTCTTCTGTAATACTAAGATTTGAATTCAAGGCTGTGCACTTGCTAAGTACAAGCTTTACCACTTGAATCATGATCCCACCCCATTTTGCTTCTTCAGATAGGGTATCATATTTTTGCCTGAGCTAGCCTGAACACAATCCAAGGATGACAAATCTAGTTGAGAGCCATCACTGTATCTAACTGAGACTGGCCTAGAATTCATAAGCCTCTCCATCTGTCTCTCAAGTGCTGGAATTTACAGACATGTGCAACCATAACCTACATACCTTAACGTCTTGAAACCTTAAAGTTCACAGTGTAAAGTTTAAGCATCTTACAATAGGAATTAATGACTACTAGAACAGACTGGCCATAACCAGGCATCTGTGACTCATTCCTAAAATCCTAGCTACTCAGGAGGCTGATTTTAGGATTGAGGCTCAAAACCAACTTTGACAGGTATTTATCTTCCAATAAACCAGCAAAAAGCCAGAAGTGTAGGTATAGCTAGAGTGGCACAGCTTCAGCCATGAGGGAAAAGGTGAGCAAGAATGTAAGGTCCAGAGTTCAAGCCCCAGAACAAGCACGCACACACGCACGCATGCACGCACGCACACACACAAACACACACACAGAGCAGACTGGTCATAATACACAATGCTACATTAACATGAACTCTTGATTCTCACTCAAGAAACAATAAAACTGTAATGACAAAAATAACAAATTGAATGTATATTGTCAGGTATGGTGGTGCATGTCCATAATGTGAGCACTTGGAAGATTGAGGCAGGATTTGAGTCCAAAGCCAGTCCAAAGTTTGAGGCCATCCTGGGCTACATAGGGAGCCTTTGTCTCAAAAGCAAGCCAACGATCGGTGTATATTCTTTTTTTTTTTTGGGTCTGGTTGTGGGGCCTGAACTCTGGGCCTGGGCGCTGTCCCTCAGCTCTTCAGCTCAAGGCTAGCACTCTACCACTTGAGCCACAGCACCACTTCCGGCTTTTTTGTTATATGGTGCTGAGGAATTGAACCCAGGGCCTCAGGCATGCAAGGCAAGCGCTCTACCATGAGCCACCTTCCCAGCCCTGAATTTTAGTTTATTATATATATGTAATTTATTATCTTTAAGTAGTTATACAAAGAAGCTACCATCCAACAAAGGAGTTTATGAATGCAATACATGTTGTTAAAATCAGCTTTTATGTTTCAAAAGAAAGCCCAGTAGGATTTGGTTAAAATTACATTGAACATATAAATTATTTGGGGTAGAAACAACATTTTCCCAATATTAAGTCTTTCCTTTACGACTTAGCTCAAGACTAACACTCTACCACTTTGAGCCACAGCACCACTTCCGGCTTTTTTCTTATGTGGTGCTGAGGAATCGAACCCAGGGCCTCAGGCATGCAAGGCAAGTGCTCTACCAATAAGCCACCTTCCCAGCCCCGATCAGTGTATATTCTTATGTCTATGGCCTACATTTAGAAAAAAAGGTCAAATTTATCTCCCCCATAAAAACATTTAATGATATTTAGGTGGATCCAGGAATCATAACTACAGAAAGAAGAGGAGTTAGTGCTCTTTTAACAGGGTGATATGGATATAAGCAGAAGGAAGATGTTATGGTTTGAATATGAAATGTTTTCCAAAGGCTTATGTTTTGAAATAGCACCAATTGATAAGTGCTATTTTGGGAGGTTCTGGAAACTTTAAGAGGTGTGGCTTAGCTAAATAAGTAGGTCATTGGGAACAGGTCCTTAGGGGTATATTATCTCTGGCCCCTTCCTTTCTTTGTTTCCTGTCTCTGCTTCCTGTCTACTATGTGTAAAGAACTTTCTCCATGATGATGTCTAAGTGCATGGCACTAAGCAACTATGGACTAAATGATCATTCCTAGGCTACAAAGCAACAACTTGTCTCAAAACAAAACAAAACAATAAAACTAAACTAAACCAAACTAAACTAAAGCTACATATCCAAAAAAGTTGAAGCTTATCAGCCCCAAGCACACATCAACCCAGTTGCTACAGGGCACATGACTTGAATAAAGCAAATTTATGGACTCACAACTATAATACAAATGAAAGCTCCCTTCACTTTCTATTCTGTTTTCAGAAGAGGTTATAGACAAGAACAGAAATTATTACCAGCAATAAATGGACATAATAAACAAGAGATTACTGAAAAGTTCTTGGGAAATTTGATACTTTGTCCAGTTTTCTCCACTTTCTGCATCTATATCTATATTCCCTTAAAAGTGTTCAGAATAACATCTGATTCCCAGAAAAAGTCTATGAATATAGTAAGAAAGACAATTTACTAAAGGAAGTTTTCAAATGAACACATTTAACTAAAAATTGCAATTGGGTTTACTTATTGTTTTTATTAGCTGTAAAGAGAAAATGAACATGCAGAACTCTCTATTGGATAACATTTAAAGTGGAGAGAAAACAAAGTTAATTAACATGTTTCAGAATCTTGAAAGAGGGCTGGGAAGATGGCTCAGTGGTAGAGCGCTTGCCTTGCATGCATGAGGCCCTGCACCACATAAGCACCACATAAGCAAAAAGAAAAAAGCCAGAAGTGGTGCTGTGGCTCAAGCTCAAGTGGTAGAGTGCTAGCCTTGAGCACAGAGAGGCTCAGGAACAGAGCTCAGGCCCCCAGAGTTCAAGCCCCAGGATCGGTTAAAAACAACAACAACAAAAAAAAAAAAACATAATCTCGAAAGATTAAGGAGTTAGTCTTAGGTCTTCTATCTCTAACTCTCCCTCTACATGATCTTATTAGTACCACAATTTTAAATATTAACTATTCACTGATAACTCTCAGATGTACATCCTTAGCTCAAATTTTTAATCTAAGCTCCAAAGCCATATATTCAATTAGTCAATAGACTATTTGTTATCTCCATTAAGACTCATATCTGAAATTTAATGTCAGAACTATACTTTGAATTCTACCTCTATTCTCCTTCCTAAACCTGCTTTGATCTAGTATTCTTTATTTCAGAAAGCAGTGTAAGTATACACTAAAAATTCTGGAGTCATCCTTGACTTATTACTTTACCTCCACTCTGCTTATCAATAAGCCTCAAAAATATATAAATGTATTCAGTAAAATGTATCATCTTCATATATCACTTCTCACCTGCACTAGCTTCCTTATTGGCCTCCTTACCTCCATACTTATCCCCAACTATCTGTTCTCCCCTGAACAGCCAAAGCCATCTTTCTTTATTTTTGAGGCAGTTTTACTATTTAGTTCAAGCGGGCTGGAACTCACTATAAAGCCTGAACTAGACTCAAACTTATGATCCCCCTCCCCTGCTTCTTGAGTATTGTGATTACAGATTACAGCACCACCATGCCTAGGTCTGAAACCATCTTTTTCAGTGCTGGGAGTTAAACCTAGAACCTTGTATATGCCTGGTAAGTGTTGTACTACTGAGCTATATCCTCAGACCCAAAGCCATCATTTGAAAGCAGAATTACGGTCACTCCCAAGTTAGAAATCTTTTTGTAGCTTTCACATATCTCTTGAGGAAAATTAATTCCAAACTTTTTACAATAATCTGGTCCTTGCTTACTTCCCCAGTTTCTTCATTCAGTTCACTGTATATGATCCAGTTCCACTGGCCTGGCTTCAGCAACAAACTTTCCCACCTCCAGACCTTTGAATTCATTTCTTTTATTTACACAACTTTTTTCCTAGATTACATAAGTATGACTCTTAAAGAGAAGCCTTGGATGTTAATCCAACATAAATACTGGTCCTCACTATTTCATTCATTGGATTATCACAATTTAAATTACAAATTTCTGTACATGTTTAATTCCCTCTTTACTACTATATAGAGGTTTTTGAGAATAGAAATCATGTGTTTTATTTATTAAATACATACTTATTGCATAGCAAGCACATTGTATGATACATAGTAAATGTCTGATGCATATGTTTAGAATGAATAAATCAATTAATGAAGATTTTTGAAAGAACAGTTATAGAAACTTATGGAAATAAACAGAAGATCAGGAAAATATACAATGTAAGCCAGGCACCAGTGGCTCACACATATAATCCTAGCTGCTCAGGAGGCTGAGATCTGAGGATCATGACTCAATGCCAACTTGGGCAGGAAAGTCCATGAGACTCTTATCTCCAATAAACTACTCAAAAAAATAAAAAAATAAAAGCCAGAAATGGTGCTGTGGGTCCAGTGGTAGAGTGCTCATCTTGAGCAAAAGAAGCTCAGGGACAGCTCCCAGGTCCAGAGTTCAAGCCCCAAGACCAGAAAAAGGAAAGAAAGAAAGAAAGAGAGAAAGGAAGAAAGAAAGAAAGAAAGAGAAAGAAAGAAAGAAAGAAAGAAAAGATAGAAAGAAAGGATAGAAAGAAAGAAAGAAAGGAAAGAAGGAAGAAAGAAAGAAAGGAAAGAGGAAAAGGAAAAGGAAAATATACAATGTAAATGTCTCCTATGTCCTTACTCAGCACTTGTTTCTTCCAGATTTCTACAAGAATAGATACCCCATAATAAATGGCTATTAGACAAAAGTATTAAGTATAAGGTATATATTGCATAATGTGTATAATATGGGATAAAGTCCATCTGTATCCTACAATATACTATGTTTGTAATAAGCAAATATTATTCATTATACTATAATAAATAGTGTGGGGCTGGGAAGGTGGCTTAGTGGTAGAGTGCTTACCTTGCATGCATGAGACCCTGGGTTCGATTCCTCAGCACCACATAAGCAGAAAAAGCCTAAAGTGGTGCTGTGGCTCAAGAGGTAGAGAGCTAGACTTGAGCTGAAGAGCTGAGGGACAATGCCCAGGCCCAGAGTTCAGGCCCCATGACCAGAAAAAACAAAACAACAACAACAAAAAAACAAATAGTGTGATATAAAACTCATGATTTCAAATTATGAGTAATCTTTTTTTTTGTTTTGAACTCAGGGTCTGGGTACTATCCCTTACTTTTTCTGCTCAAGGTTAGCTAGCAGTCTATCACTTTGAACCACAGCACCACTACTGGTTCTGGGGGTTAACTGGAGATAAGAGTCTCACAGACTTTCCTTCCTGGGCTGGCTTTTAACTGTAATCCTCAGATCTCAGCCTCCTGAGTAGCTAGGATTACAGGGGTGAGCCACTGGCACTTGGCTATGAGTAATCTTAATAATAACATGTAATCTCAAATAATGAGTAGTCTTTCAGGACTTTGAGTTTGTGGCTTCTTAAAGAAGATCTTTCCTGCTTCAAGGCCATAAACATACTTTCATATATTTTTTTCCAATAACGTTATTTAAAAATTGTTTAGGCCTATTACCTATCTGAGATTTCTTCTTGATATTTGGCCTAATCTGGGATTTTGTATTAGCATTCTGTCACTATAACAAAATTCCTGAAATAATTTATAGAGAGAAAAGGGTTATTTTGGCTCATAGTTTTAGAGGTTCCACTCTATAATCAACTGACTAAGTTGATTTAGTTCTATGGTAAGTGGGAGTGTGTGGTAAAGCAAAATTGTTCACTTCATGGCCAGTAAGCAAAAGACAGGAAGGAGGGGAGCCAGAGTCCTTCAAGGACATGTTCCCAGAGGCTTAAAGATTTCTCATAGGTTCCATCTTAAAGACTCCAGCACCTTCCAACAGTGCCATTCTGGGAACCATCCGTTTAAAACATGGACCTTGGGGGGACACTTATCCAAACTTTTTGTTGTTGTTGTTAACTTATGGAAACTCTAGTTGTAATTCCTCCAAATACAAGTGATTTGAAACACCATCTCTAGCACACAGAAAATGCCTATATATACATAAGTCTATATCTGTTCTATTAATTTATACTGCTTTTAGCAATAATTGAATACCCACTATCATTAAAGAAGTTTCTTTTCTCTGGGTAGGCACTAATGGCTCATGCCAATAATCCTAGCTATGCAGGAGGCTGAGATCTGAAGATTGTGGTTCAAAGCCAACCCAGGCAGGAAAATCCATGAGACTCTTACTTCCAAAAAATTACCAAAAAAGCTGGAAGTGGAGCTGTATCTCAAGTAATAAAGCACTAACCTTGAACAAAAAGTTCAGGGACAGCATTCAAGCCCTGAGTTCAAGCCCCTGGACTGGCACACAAAAAAATTCTTTTCTCATTAACATGAATTTTAGTTGTTTTTTTTTTTTTTGGTCTGGTCGTGGGCTGGGCCTGGGTGCTGTCCCTCAGCTCTTCAGCTCAAGGCTAGTGCTCTACCACTTGAGCCACAGCGCCACTTCCGGCTTTTTTCTTTTTGCTTATGTGGGGCTGAGGAATTGAACCCAGGGCCTCAGGCATGCAAGGCAAACGCTCTACCACTGAGCCACCTTCCCAGCCCCCGTATTTTTTTTTTTTTTTTTTTAGGTTACAGACCAGTACTTGAACTTGGTACCTGACACTTTTGCTCAGTGGCTAGCACGCTACCAATTAAACCATGCTTCCAGCCCCCACTCGCTTCTTAAGATTTTTAAGTAGCCAAAAATGCAAAATAAAGAATTTTAAGGAAAAATTCATAATGTATTTGTATAAATACATAGTTTTAGAGTACCTAACCTCTATTTTCTGAGCAGTTCTTTGATCTCTGATTAATAATTATTCCTTAAACTATACATGAAAGAAATAAATGTTGTCTTACTAATGTATGCCTTAGTGTGTTGAGGGTTTTTTTTTGGTCGGCCATGGGGCCTGAACTCTGGGCTTGGGCACTGTCCCTCTGCTCTTCAGCTCAAGGCTAGTGCTCTACCACTTAAGCCACAGAGCCACTTGCGGCTTTTTCTGCATATGTAGTGCTAAGGAATCGAACCCAGGGCCTCATGCATAAAAAGCAATCATAAATCCACTGAGCCACCTTCCCAGTCCCTTTAGGTCTTTTTTATAAGCAGCCTGGCATATTCCTCAACTAGCACAGGCAAAATGGCAATAAATGCACCTACTTTCTGAGAGATTTGATGCATGATGCTTAAAAATTATAAAAATCACTTATCTCCTCTACCCCACCCTCCAACCCATATTTGTTCTGAAAAGAGACACATCTTTTTTAGCCCAGAAATTTAATGAAACAAAATGGGCCAAAGAGGTTGCGGAGGCATTTTAGAGAGGTAGAAATAAATGAACAAGATCTTTCTTAATTTTCTATAGTGAATATGATTTCAGAATATCTAAAGATAAAATATTCAATTTAAGCCTATAAAATTACAAGCTAATGAAAGTTTCTTTTAAACAACACATCTATTTTTCAAAAAACATATTTTTAAAAGAAAGTTCCCTTCAAATAATTATCTTGAAAAGTTCCATATCCTAATATTGAACTATTTGAATTTCTGCTTAGAAACTGTGTTGAAGCTAATAATATGCCATTAATAGCTAATACAGACTAAGGAAGACCTGGAAACCTTTAAGGCCACAGGGCTACACTCATTGTGGATTCATCAGCAAGCACCAGAGGTACCCAGAAGGCTAGGATAATGCTGGTGGCAGGATCAACTTTGACAAATATCACCTGGATTACTTTGGCAAAGTTGGCATGAGGCATTACCATTTAAGGAGGAACTGACTCTGTGCCCAACTGTCAATCTAAATTGTGGGTGTTGGTCAGTGAATATACATAAATTAATGCTGCCAAAAATAAGGTTGGGAGCCCACCCATTATTGAGATATTACAATAGGGCTACTACAAAGTTCTGGGAAAGAGAACTCTAAACAGCCTGTCATCAAGCTAAAATTCATCTGCTAAAGGGCTGGGGGCAGTGTAGCTTGAGCCACACTGAGGGAGATCTATCAAATGTTGACAAAAACTGTTTATGCTAGTTCATAATTCACACACAAAAAGTTATCTCATTAACTTAAAGACAATCCTGCTTTCAACTTTTATCTTTTACAAAAATTATTAATTTTGTGAATAAGGCTTCATGGCTGAGAATTCCCTTCCTTATTGAGCATCTCCATGATTAAATCTACAGTTCTGAGGTCAGGAAGTGGTCATTTTAGACCTTCTTGTATAGCTAGGGACTAAAATATAAGGCACTCAAATAAGATGTTTTGAATCAGTTGGTATTTCACTGATACAGATAGAAATTATTTTTTTTAGTATTTCCAAAAACCAAATTCACTTTCACAGGAAGATTTGCTACACTTAGAGATATTTAAAAGAACTGCACGCTGTGGTGGTACAGGCCGGTAATCAACGAGGAGGATGGGGCAGGAGGATCACAAGTTCCAGACCAGCCTTTAGCCGGGCGCCCAGGGGGCACATGCCTATGTAATCCTAGCTACTCAGGAGGCTGAGATCTGAGGATGGAGGTTCAAAGGCAACCCAGGAAGGGAAGTCTGTGAGACTCTTATCTCCAATAAACCACTCAGAAAACCGAAGTGGTGAAGTGGTACTGTAGCTCAAGAAGTAGAGCGTTAGCCTTGAGCTGAAGAGCTAAGGGACAGTGCCTAGGCCCAGAGTTCAAGCCCCACGACTGACCAAAAAAAAAAAAAGAGAGAGAGAGAGAATTGGTCCTGGTGGCTCATTCCTGTAATCCTTCACAAGGCTGTGATCTAAGGATCACCAGTAAATTAAGTCAGCCCAAGACCCTCACCCCAACCCCCCAAAAAGTCTGGGAGACTCTTATCTCTGATTAACCAGCAATAAGCCTAAAGTGGAGATGTGGCTCAAGAGGAAGAGTACCAGTCTTAACCAAAAAAGCCAAGTGAGAACATGAGGTCCTGAATTCAAGCCCCAGTACTAGCACATATATACATAGATACATATATGCATACAAATATATATATACATAAATACATATGAAAGTAATATTCCAAGGATAGTAGGCATTATTCCATCATTTTGTGTATATTTTCTTTAGAATCCAGACAACAGTATTTTGAATATATGTTCTATTTGTTAAAAGAACAAGTTATATTACCTCATAGAGTAGAATTATTTCACCAAAATCTTTGAAATAAAAAAAAATACTAAGATCAAAAGCCAAAATGGTGCCAGTACTAGGTCTTGAACTGCTTGATTAGCTAGAACTTGGTTAGCTTTTTCACTCAAGGATGTAACTTTACCATTTGAGCCTCATCACTACTTCTGAAACCTTTCTTCTACCAACTGCTAAATTCTTTCCTTTCTGATAAAAAATGTAAAGCAGTCTGCCAATCAAGCTGTCAAAATGTATTAACTCTGACAAAACTTGAATCATTTTCCAATCATTTTCCAGAGGTTTTCATGGGAAGTTTCTCTATATCTTAGGTTTAGATGATTTATTATTTAAAATGACATTCTGTCCTATTGTAAAAATACAATAAGTGTGGGTTTAATTTTAACTACAAACTGTGTTATAGAAAAGTTTAAAATTGGGGCTGGGAAGGTGGCACAGTGGTAGAGCATTTGCCTTGCATGCCAGAGGCCCTGGGTTCCATTCCTCAGCACCACATACAAAAAGAAAAAAGCCGGAAGTGGTGCTGTGGCTCAAGTGGTAGAGCGCTAGTCTTGAGCTGAAGAGCTGAGGGACAGCGCCCAGGCCCAGAGTTTAGGCACCATGACCAGACCCCCCCCACCCAAAAAAAAAAAGAGAAGAAGAAAAGTTTAAAATTCCTAAAGCACTATAACTAGGAGAATAACTTTCTGTGTGTCTTTCCAACTATGCCTAATACTCTTTTTACTAAAAACATTATTTCCAGGTTGTGACATCATTTGTTGAGCTAAAGAAACTGACAAAATTAAGTTTCTATTAGATCTAGTTTTATAACCATAGCAAGATATTTTAAAGACCCATAAAACAAGGCTCAGTAGCTTAATTTAATTAACTGTAAATGAATAAATACCAAATCACAGATGAATGGGTCTTAAGGGACAATAGGAAAAAATAGTCACAGGTAAGAGAAATTACTGGATATTTAAAGACATTAAAATATTATCTAATTATATAAAGCATATATTATAAATACCATGATGCCTTAAACGCCCATGGTCACACAGAATTGAACATTTAAATCTTTTTTTTTTTTTTTACTATTAAGGTTCTCATACAGCCATGTATGCATACTCACCAATACCAAAGAATTCCCACTTAGCATATGCAGGGTTCAACTCATAAAATTAATTTTTTCTAAAATCCTAAATGTAAGAATTAAATTCTTTGGGAAAATACCAATATCTATCATTTCAAGTGCCCATTTCAAGTGCTCATACTGAGCAAAGAAACACCACACCATTACTAACTACTACGTCATTACATGAGTCACTTTAAAACAAGATTTTCCTCCCTCATTTAAAAACAAGACAACCCTATACCAAACAACAAATGATAAGGTACAAGTTTAGACATCTTTACTTTCAGTAGAAAACACTCAACAGCACTTGAACAAAAGTGTATTATTGCTCTTAAACATTTTCTATTATTGTTACTCCTAGTTTTAAATGTTGGATCCTCAAGAAAACCTTTCATAAGGTACAACCTGTAAAATAAACACTTTAAAAAAGGAAGGACCTATCTGTCTTTCTGTTGGACAATACTGAGGGTACTTAAGGTCTATTTATGCTTTTCTCTACATGGTTCATTATATTTGAGCACCACAATCTCACCTAAGCATTGAGGTCCCAAAATATTTTAAGCTAAAAAGGCATGCTATTCATATTGTAAGTGTACAAGAATTATTCAGAATAAGTACACAAGGATTAATATACACACTATATATATGGATAAACATTAAAATCATATATACATGAGATAAATACTTTTGGCCAGCGTTATACATGACATATACATGTGTCAACACTGTAAAACAGATCTTATACAACTATGGATAATTGATTGTACCTTTAGTTGAAAATGATTAATATACTTGATAAATAACTCCAAATGAATTTTATCATTCAGGACCTTGTCACATCTTGTATTCCACTTAATATCATTGTCCCTTAAATTTTTTCCTATTAGCATGGGTAAGTGGCACTGTAGCTCAAGTGGTAGGGTGCTTGACTTGAGCTGAAGAGTACCCAGGCCCAGAGTTCAAGCCCCACGACCAACAACCACAACCACAACATATATATGTATATATATATATGTTCACACACACACACACACACACACACACACACACACACACACACACACATATGTGAAGTGGCACTGTGGCTCAAGCAGTAGAGCACTCGCCTTGAGCTGAAAAGCACAGGTACAGCGCCCAAGCCCAGAGTTCAAGCCCCATGACAGACCAAAAAAAAAAAAAAGAAGAAGAATAGGATGGGTGCTGGTGGTTCATGCCCATATTCCTGGCTACTCAGGAAGATGAGATCTGAGGATCACAGTTCAAAGCCAGCCCAGGCAGCAAAATCTGTGAGATGCTTATCTCCATTAAACTACTCAGAAAAAGCTGAAAGTGAAGCTGTGGCTCAAGTAGGAGAGGATTAGCCTTGAGCAAAAGAAGCTCAAGGACAGAGTCCAGACCCTGACTTCAAGCCCAGGACCAAAATTTTAAAAAAATTTTGTGGGCTAGGAAGTTGGCTCAGTGGTAGAGTACTTGCCTCATAAGCATGAGACCCTGGGTTCGATTCCTCAGCACCACATAAGCAGAAAAAAGCCAGAAGTGGTGCTGTGGCTCAGTGGTAGAGCACTAGCCTTGAGCTGAAGAGCTGAGGGACAGTGCCCAGAGTTCAGGCCCCACAACTGTCAAAAAAAAAAAAAAACCAACAAACAAAAATCTTTGTGAAATACTTCCCAATTCAATGACAAAAATACTATTAGCATATCATTTGTTTTGGTATGTTAATTTTACTCTATAGATTTGGAAGTAGTTAAAATTTTCCTTTGAAGTACAATTAATAATTTAATTTCTAATCTCTTCAGAGATTACTTTTGGGGGGGGGTCCAGTGGAGGGGCCTGAACTCTGGGCCTGGGCGCTGTCCCTCAGCTCTTCAACTCAAGGCTAGCGCTCTACCACTTGAGCCACAGTGACACTTCTGGCTTTTATCTTTTTTTTGCTTATGTGGTACTGAGGAATCGAACCCAGGGCCTCTGGCATGCAAGGCAAGTGCTCTACCACTGAGCCACCTTCCCAGCCCCCAGAGATTATTATTTTAATAGTAACAATGATTCCCTTGGCCATGGACATGTGATTAATCCTGGCTGATGTGGAAGAAAAAAAAAATCAGCATCGATTCGTGTTGCACAATCAGGAGCCAAGCTGAACCTTAGATAACCTCAATTTCTTTATCCTTGAACATCCTATGCTGCACCTGTAGTAAAAATAACAGCCTAAGCCGGGCACTGGTGGCTCACGCCTGTAATCCTAGCTACTCAGGAGGCTGAGATCTGAGGATCACGGTTCAAAGCTAGCCCAGGCAGGAAAGTCTGTGAGACTCTTATCTCCAGTAAACCACTAGAAAACTGGAAGTGGCACTGTGGCTCAAGCGGTAGAGCACTCGCCATGAGCTGAAAAGTGCAGGGACAGCACCCAAGCCCAGAGTTCAAGCCCCAGGACCGACCAAAAAAAAAAAAAATTACAGCTTAAAAGACTTAAAGGGTCCAGATTGTCTACTAAGCATCTCATGGATAACAATTCTGGAGTTGTATCAAATATGCATTTTATTTATGCTAATTTGACTTTATGAATAAGAAGGTTATAGTACATACTTATTGTATTTATAAATACTATATATGAATAAAAAAGTTTTTGCTTGACACTGCCTCAGCAAGGTAAACTGTGTTCTCTGAGAGCCTCATTTATAGAGTTAAAATACTCAAAACCAGGTACGTTGGCCATGTGTGTCTGTGTCTATGTCTGTGTCTGTGCGCACGTGTGCACATGTACAAATGCACACATATACACACGCCAAGACTGAGGTTTGAACTCATGGCCTGGGCCATGTCCCTAAGCTTTTCTGCTCAAGGTTAGAGCTTTACCACTTAAGCCACAGCTTCATTTCTGGCTTTTTGGTGATTAACCGGAGGTAAGAATCTCAAGGACTTTCCTGCCCAGGCTGGCTTTGAACCATGATGCTCAGATCTCAGCCACCTGAGTAGCTAGGATTACGAGTGTGAGCCACCAGCATGGCACTGGTCTTTGTATATTAGTCTTTATAGATGATCTATGGGATTTTTTCAAAGGAAAATTTTACTAAATTTAATTTTTACCTTAAATGCTTAACTTAGAATTCTGCTTAGTTAGAATCTTACTGCATTGTGTCATAAAAACTGCACATGAAGGTAACTACTAGCCAAATTTTTTTAAGATATATTTTTTATTGTAAAGATACTGTACAGCAGGGTTATAGTTACATGAGCAAGGTAATGAGTCCACTTCCTATCAGGCATTGTTACCCCCTTCTTTTGTTTTTCCCCTACCATCCCTTTTCCTCCCCACCTCCCCAACTCCTCCCTCCAACATCCCCGACCCTGCAAAGTTGTAAAGTTCATTTTCAACATACTGCCTTGTACATCTCACTGTTACAATAGGTCATCCTGTATCCTTATTTCAGCATTTTGTTATTTCCCTTCCCCTCCCCGAATTAAAAAAATGTATATACAAGATTCAGGACACCGGAATCAAATACAATGACAACAGGGGTTGTACCATGGGGGAAGAACGTACAAAGAAACACACACACACACAAATCACATAGTACAGTATAAGTACATTAAAAAGAACAACAAGAAAGATAAAAATCTCTTATGTCCCTATCTTGGGGTTCATTTCACTTAGCATCAGATTATATGGTCATATGTACATAGCTTTTGACCTTTTCTGCTTGTCCTAGACATATACTAGTTATTGCAGATAAGTAAAATTATGGGACCTATGTTTCTTTAGTTCTGACTTACTTCACTTAATATAATTTTTTCCAAGTCTTTCCATTTCCTAACAAATGGGACAATGTCATTCTTTCTGATAGAGGCATAGAATTCCATTAAATATACTCCACATTTGCTTGATCCATTCATCTACTGAGGGGCTTCGGGGTTGGTTCCATATCTTAGCTATAGTGAATAATGTTGTTATAAACATAGTTGGCCTGGTAGCTTTAGTATAGCCTTGTTTGTGATTGTTTGGGTAAATGCCAAAAAGTGGGATTGCTGGGTCACAGGGGAGCTCTATGTGTAGTCTTTTGAGGAATCTCCATACTGCTTTCCAAAGTGGTTGAACAATTTTACATTCCCAACAACAATGCAGAAGGGTTCCCTTTTGGCCACATACCCTCCAGCCTCTGTTGTTACTAGATTTCTTGTTTATAACCATTCTAACTGGGGTGAGGTGGAATCTCAATGTTGTTTTGATGTACATTTCTTTTATGGCTAGAGAAGTTGAGCATTTCTGCATGTGTCTATTGGCCATTCTTATTTCCTCTTCAGAGAAGGCTCTCTAAGTCTTTAGCTCATTTATTAATCAGGCAGCCGTTATTTCTTTGAGGATTTGTTGTTGGGGGATTTAATTTTTTGAGTTCTAAGTATATTTTAGATATAAGACCCATGTCCATTGTATGGCTAGTGAAGTTTTTCTCCCAGTCCATGGGCTTTCTATTGATTTTGCTTGCTATGTCCTTTGCCATGTAGAAGTTCTGTAGTTTCATGCAATCCCATTTGTCCAACCTTTCTTTGACTTGTTGTGTTTCTGAGTCTTTATTAAGAAAATTTCAGCCTGTGCCAAGGAGCTCTAGTCTCCTATTCCTTCATGTAATGTTTTCAGGGTGTCTGCTTTGACTTCTAGGTCTTTGATCTATTTGGAGTTGATTCTGGTGCAGGGTGATATATAAGGATCTAGCTTTAGTTTTCTACAGGTGTTTAACCAATTTTGCCAGCACCATTTCCTGAAGAGGCTACTAGCCAAATTTTACAGAATAAGAAATACATGGATTATGTAAACTTATTTGACAGACAAGATTTCAGCTCAGGTCTTTCTGATTCCAGTGCCTCTGCACTTAACCACTGTGCTATATTACAGTGTTATAGACTCATTTTCTAGATGAGCAATGGCACACTTAGAAAGATTAAACAAACTTACCTACTGCCAGGCGCCGGTGGATCACACCTATAATCCTAGCTACTCAGGAGGCTGAGATCTGAGGATCATAGTTCAAAGCCAGCCCGGGCAGAAAAGTCTGTGAGATTCTTATCTCCAATAAACCACCAGAAAACCAGAAGTGGCACTGTGGCTCAAATGGTAGAACATTAGCCTTGAGCTGAAGAGCTGAGGGACAGTGCCAGGCCCAGAGTTGAAGCCTCACAACAACAACAAAAAAACTTACCTACTTTACATTGTTAGCCAGTCTCTATAAATTCAAGCTTTCTAATTTCAAGTTCCTTGGAAATAATAAAGTAATTGATACATAACTAAAATTATGAATAATATAGTACCAGAGGTTGGAGATATGATTGGGGTGGTAGAGTGCCAACCAATAAGCAAAAGTGTCAAATATAGAGTTCAGGTCCTGGTCTCAGAAAACAACAACAAAATGAATAATATAGTACTGAAATGCAAGAGAAAAAATAGCTATTATATAAAATATCCAGAGATTGATGATCCTTTAGATAACTCCAGGCTGCTTACTTGCAGTTCTTTAATTAGTTGTTAAAATAGACAAAGTTGCACAGCATCTACTCCAAACATCCTTCTCCTTTGCTGCCACTCAGTAATTAAATCATATACTTGTTTTCCAGGCTTTCATGCAACTAGAGGTGGCCATGTAACCTAGTTTCTGCCAAAGACTTAAAAAAAAAGTCACCAAGAATGGAGAAACAGTTTCTAGGAAAACTTGCTTTCCTAAGACAAGGTAAAGCACTGATTTCTCTTCAGATCATCTTTTGCCTTTTAAAAGGTGTAGCCACTGTTGACATTGTACTTTTTACCCCATCCTGCAACAAACATGTTTTAAATGGGTTAAGATCAGTTTTCTGTTATTTATAGTCAAAATCATTTAAAGTCAACTGGGTTGCCAACATCAAGAAATCAGGAGAGTTCTTACGAATTGTATTACTGGTATTTACTGAAATATAAGACTTCTAAGCCTGGTGCTAGGTGGCTCACGCCTGTAATCCTAGCTATTCAGGAGGCTGAGATCTGATTATCGCAGTTCAAAGCCAGCCTGGGCAGGAAAGTCCGTGAGACTCTTATCTCCAATAAACCACTCAAAGTGGCTCTGGCTCAATCGGTAGCTCCCTTGAGCTGAAGAGCTCAGGGACAGCACCCAAGCCCATAGTTCAAGTCCCACGACCAACAACAACAACAAAAAAAACTTCTAGTAACATTGTTGCACACTAGGAATGCAACTTGCAGTCCCTGAAGATAGGTCTCATAGTTTGTAAATTATCACAGACTCCATGTGGCAGTTTCATGAATATAGTTACTAAGCTTATAGTCACACTTAAATATGTAACCTTCTATGATATAACTCTAAGTCTGCTCCAGACCCCAGGTGCTTATTTGAATACCTAGCATTCTTTAAAAAATTTTCTATGGGGCTGGGAAGGTGGCTCAGTGGTAGACTACGTCCTTGCCTTGCATGCATGAAGCCCTGGGTTCGATTCCTCAGTACCACATAGGCAAAAAGAAAAAAGCCGGAAGTGGTGCTGTGGCTCAAGTGGTACAGCACTAGCCTTGAGCTGAAGAGCTGAGGGACAGCGCCCAGGCCGAGTGCAGGCCCCACGACCGGACCAAAAAGATTTTTTTTTTCTTATCATTTACTACCAAAGATGTAGTACATGGCTTTAATATAGCAAACGGTCTCCTGAAGCTGCTCAAGAGATGAAATATTCTGATCTGTATCCTTAAAGCACAGCTTTGGAAATCATTTAACACTAAAGTAAGGAATTAGTCAATTTTCCAGTTCTCAAGTTGTAAGAATCCTATAAAGTGTTTATTAAATAAACTCCAATATTCTAATAGTAATCAAAAATCAAAAAAAGTTCTAGAGTTCTTTCACAGAAGTGGCCAGAAAAGTATTGGGGGCTCAGTGACAGAGCGCTTGAATAGCATGCATACAGCCTTGCGTTTGATCCCTACCATCCACAAAAAGAAGTGTCAAGAAAATATAAAACCATAGCTTCTTAAATCCTCCAAATAAGAAAGTAGATTGTGGTTTAAGAGCTTTAGCAGCAAAGAAAGTTTACATTACTACTGCAAGTTTCAAACAGTAAAGGTTTAGGGGGTTACTCAAAGCTATCAAGCCAGAATCTCACAAAGATCTTACATGTCACAGGTGAGGAATGATGTTTTGGGACATTTCAAGGAGGTTGCTTTTCAGGATGATTAAACAATACAGATTTTGCTACAAACAAGAAATGATACACTTACCTAACCTTCCAAAAGATTATTTATCAGTTTTTTAGATGAATAATACAAAGAAAGGGCCAAATTACTTTAAAAATCACTTAGGTGTACCCACTGAACATTAAAATGGGGACTCGTGCCTACTGCAGCCCTATCTAAAAGAATTTTTAGTAACTTTAATGATAGCTACAGAAAACTACAAAGTACAATCCTATCCTCCAGTGCACTTCATTATACATTACTTCATTACCATACTTCATTATTCAACACTTCATTATTCAAAACCATTATGTATATTCAAATAATTTCCAAAGGTTACTGCTCATTTGATAGTTTTTGAATTGTCTTTGAATTTAAAACTATAGATGATCTAATTCAATAAGGTTATAATAGCCATTTTATTATTTAAATATATACAATAGCATTATGTTGTGAATCTTAATTATAAGCAATAAAATTCATATTTTGTGGCTTTTGGGGGGATGTCTTGTGGGGAGTCAGTACTAGGGATTGAACTCAGGGAGTCTTGCTTTTAGCAAGCACTCCACCACTTGAGCCACACATCCCAATCCTTTTGCTTAGTTTGTTTTTCACATAAGGTCTCTACTAACTTTTCTTAGACTAGCCTGGAACCACAATCTACACAAGTTGGTCATGACCACAAGCATGACCAACTTGTTTTGAGACTGAGTCTCTCCTACTTGTGCCCAGGCTGGTTTCAAACTGTAATTAATCCTCTTGTGTCTTCCTCCTGAGTAGTTGGGATTACAAGTGAATACCACTGACCCTGGCCCACAGAGAGGTTTTATTCTAATTAGAAAATCACTATTCTAATTATTTCAAAATGTGAGTCACAAATAAAATATAGAATAAAAAGAAACAATATTAGGGTGGGGGATGTAGCTTAGTGAGAAAATACTTGCTTACCAAGTACAAGGAACTAGTTATGATTCTCAGCATCCTCTTCCACCAAAAAAAAACCACCTGAGAGACTTTCAATATGTCAATAGAATTAATGAAGACTAAAACAGATCCTCAACTATCTGATCTTTTAAATCATAAATTATAAAGTAAGGCAATGTATTTTAAAAATATTAAACAATACTAGCAGTTTAAATGATAAAAAATGTACATAGTAGAAAGTTGGTATTGAAGTTTGTAAATGAATACAATTCAATTAAGTGGGAAGATATTATAAAGAAAAAAGTCTAAGCCTGGGATATTTTAAAAATCTTCCTCTAAAAGTCTTGAATCACCTGAAGAGGCAATTAGGAAGGAACAAGTCAAAGACTAACTTGGTGACCAACATTTCTATGTCAAACTTGCATTCTGAACAAGCTCATCAACAGTGAGGTCCAAATCACCCTTGTGTCTTTAAGGTTGTGGTCCACAACTCTAATTTACTATAAGAGCATTTCAAGAACACAAAAACTTTTCATGTTTGTTTAATAAGATTGTACTTTTAATCATACAGATTACAATGCCACAAAATGATGCTTAAATGTCAATATGCTGAGAATATTTATTTCTCCTAAAAACCCTGGATATAATTTTCAAGACAAGTATCATGTAAGACTTTTTAATGAATAAGGATTGGAATTTCCGGATGTTTTAAACTATACCTTGCTTACTAGACATCCTCAACAATCAATACAGTGTTCTTTAAATTTAACTAAAAACTACAGAAAAATATGGTCAGAGTTGAAAAAAGAGGTAATTTGTACAAATCAAAAAGATGGATTAATTCAGGCCAGGTAGCTCATGCCTGTAATCCTAGTTCCTCAGGATACTAAGATCAGGAGGGTCACAATTCTGAGCCACCTTATGCAAAAAAAAAAAAAAAAGAATGAAAAGAAAAGAAAGGAAGGAAGAAGGGAGGGAAGGAGAGAAGGAGGGGAAAAAAAGAAAAAAGTTTGAAAGACTCCATCTCAATGGACAATGGTGGCATAGTGGTATATGTCTCTCTGTCTTTGTAGCTATTGTGGGAAAGCATAAAATTGGAGGATCAGTCTAGGCACAGACCCAGGAAAAAAGCAAGACTTTATCATAAAATAACCAGTGCACAAGGGGACTGTGGAGGCATGGTTCAACATATAGTGCATACTTAACAGAGATTCAGGCCCTGAGTTCAAGCCCCACATTATACCCTCCAAAAAAAAAAGGAATAAAAATATTGTATTCAAAGAATTTTTTCACTTTTTCAGAATAAGAAATAAGTAGTCTTACTTTCTCACAGGATTCAACAATAAAAACTATAATGCAACCAAATTCTGAACCAAAGACTTTTTGTTATATTACATGTAAGTTCATTCAGTTGCTTTGGAAATGCATTTTCTAAGCACTGTATTCAATTTCAACTGGCAATTGCTTAGAATGGGTAAGTTAGACAAACAATTCCATTCACCTATTGTTTCCTGATACAAAGACATGTTTAAACCTGTGAATTTGCTCAATGTCTTTGGATTCGCCACAATTAAAGAATATAGGGGCTGGGCGCCTGTGGCTCCTGCCTGTAATCTTAGCTACTGAGGAGGCTGAGATCTGAGGATCGCAGTTCAGGCAGGAAAGGCTATGAAACTCTCACTCCAATAAACCACCAGAAAACTGGAAGTGGCACTGTGGCTGAAGAGCTGAGGGACAGCACCCAGACTCAGAGTTCAAGCCCCAGGACTGACAAAAAAAAAAAAGAGTATCTGGCAATTTTCTGTTCTATTTGTGTACTTGATCATTTAAAAATACAAACCAATTCAGTCTGTGATTTACAAAACTAAGATGACCACTTACAATGATCTCACTCTATCTCAAAACACTCAAAACTAATTCGCTGGTAGTCATGGCCTGTTAAATTGACAGACTCAGAAGGTAAGGAGATTTTTGAAGATTATAGTGTATTAATCGTTCCATATGGTACTCTAGGGTCGTTACCAAATTATACACAACACCTTTTGCCATGAAGATTGGCAACTAGATCAGAGAATTTAAAAAAAAAATGTTTAAACAAATGAAGCCTTTACCAAGTTAAGAGAGAGAGAGAGAGACTGATGTACTATCTACTATGCTATAATAAGGCTTTCGAGTAAAAAAAAAAAAGGAAGGAAAGAAGGAAGGAAGAAAAAGTCAAAGAGAAACTAAACAAAAACATTTAATAAAGAAAAGGTGGCTGGGTGCTGGTGGCTCACATCTGTAATCCTAGCTATTCAGGAGGCTGAGATCTGAGGACCACAGTTCAAAGCCAGCAAGGGCAGGAAAGTCCATGAAACTCATCTCCAGTTAGTCACTAGAAAACCCAAAGTGGAGCTGTGGCTCCAAGTGGTAGAATTTTAGACTTGAGCAAAACTGCTCAGGAACAGAGCCCAGGCCCTGAATTCATCAAACCCCATGACCAGGCTGGGAATGTGGCTTAGTGGTAGAGTGCTTGCCAAGCAAGCATGAAGCCCTGGGTTCTATTCCTCAGTGCCATATAAACAGTAAAAGCTGGAAGTGATGCTGTGGCTCAAGTGGTAGAATGCTAGCCTTAGGCAAAAGAAGCTCAGGGACAGGGCCCAGGCCCTGAGTTCAAGCCCAGGACTGGAAAAAATAAATAAACAAAAAACATGACCAAAAAAAAAAAGATAAACTACACTCTAAAATAAAGCAAGTATCTCCTCCACAAAATTTGGGTTATTTTTTTAAAACGTGCTTATTAACTAAATATCAACTCTAAATCACCATTATCATAAAAAATAATGAATAACTCATGAATACATGCCTATTCAGTGTTAAGCATGGTACTAATATATTCTCTTATTTAATGTTCATAGTATTTCTAAAATGAAGTATTATTATTGTCCCTATAGTACAAGTAGGCAAAACAAAGCATAGAACAGTTAAGTGGATTGCTTAATTTAATAAATTATAATGAGAGAATTCAGATTTAGGCAGTTTCCAGATTCTATCCTTCTAATTACTATGCTAGACCACTTCATGTTACCATATTTAAAGGTCTAAAAACAAAAAAAAATTAAAGTATTTTTATGACTCATTCCCATATGGGCTACATTAGAATTAGAAATTATTATTTCTATTTTAATTCAGGATCACCTTCTCAAGCTCCTCCAAAAATCAATGAGCTTTCTTAACAGATTCAGGTAATATGTTTTGAGATGCTGATATGTCTTAGGCAATGTTAAATATTGTAATTATGAAGGGCCTTTTCAAATTCTTGATGTTTCTATAAGTGTCTAAAGCAACAGTACAACTATTGTTCCAATCAACTAGTGCATTTACCTCAATAAATATAATTTCTGATATTCCCTTTCTTATCTGAAATAGTAGTTATCCTCAAGCTCAAGTACAACATAGGACCCAAAAATGTACTAAGCATGAACCAGGTTCCAGTGGGTGGTACCTATAATTCTAACGATTCAGGAGACTGAGTCAGTTCAAAGCTAGTCCAGACAGAAAAGTCTTCAAGACTCCATCTGCAACTAACCAGCAAAAATCGAAGCTGGTAGAGCATCAAGGAAGTTGAAATTTAGATACACCAAATATGGACCGGAGGTATGGCTCAAGTGGTAAAAGGCTTGTGCCTTGGGCACCGAAACATTTTCATTAAATATAATAATACTACCTTTCCCTACTTGCTTCTAAGCATATCCTCTCCCACTCACCAATGAAATGTTTCTCCCTATTTTTCATGAAGTCTAGGAGACCATGAGATATTTCACAACATTTTAGAGTCAAGAGTATTTCACCAGAAATTCCCTTGACAAACAAGAAAACAAGGGGCACTATGGTTATCAGCAATGCTGTGCAAATGAGCAAAAAAATGTAGTTTTTTTAAAAAAGGATTCAGTGTTGAGAACCAAAAGAAGATTATGGATGGGATTCTGTGCACACAAAATAGCACTCAAGTGTCAGTTGATTAATAGATTTCTAAATTTTCTCCCATGTATTCCTAGCTTCTGACAGGAAGGGTCTTTTTTTGTCCTCCTGAAAAGTTTCCCTATTAAGGTTAGATCTTTGAATAATTAAATAAATGAAAAACACTAACATAAATATCTACAAGAGGCCAGATATCACTGTAGTCAATAGGACAATTAATGAAAAAACAGTTAAGTTTTAAGCTTCTAGAAGCAGGAGTGATGTTTGCTCCAAAGAAAGCAGTGCTGTCTAGTATAATTTCAGAATGCACAAAAATCTAGAATCTTTCTTATCTCAAGAACCAGACAGAAAGACCAAAGCTACCCATCGAGTATTAAAACCCTGCTTTTCCTCTGTGGTCAAAATTTTAAATTTAAGCTAGTTTACTTTCTATCCATGAAACTTACTGAGTACAAGTAGCTCCTGTGGAACACAACAATGGAACTTCAGTGGAACACAGTGTGCCTTATTGCCAAATTCACTACTTCTCAGAGGTAGAGTTATGCTCCATGGCAAAAAACCAAACAAAACTTAAAACAACCTAAGTTGTTAACTATTTAGAAGAAAATTAATGTAACCCTGATCTCATATTGTGAAGTAAAATTAATTTCAGATGACTAAAAGATAAACATAAAACCATAAGCAACTTAACATGAGTGAATATTATCTATTAATGGAAAACTAAGGAGAAAAACAATGAGAAAATATGCACATACTTTGAACTGTTAGCATTAAATTCTCCCCTCCCCCCCCCCCCCCACCCCCAGGCCTGGGCTTGAACTTAAAGCAGGCACTGTCCCTGAGTTTCTTTTTGCTCAAGGCTAGTACTCTACCACTTGAACCACAGCACCATTTCTGGCTTTTTCTATTTCTATGGTACTGAGGAATTGAACCCAGGGCTTCATGCATGCAAGGCAAGCACTCTACCACTAAGCCACATTCCCAGCCACATTAAAATTTTTAAATGTGTTTACAAAATGAGTAAAATCAAACGAAACAAAATGGAAGATAAAAATACAGACAAAATTTGCAACCTAATAGAAAAAGAGTAATATTCTTAGAATAAAAAGATATGTACAAATCAATTTGGAGAGAACAAGTACTTATGAAGAAAACTGGACAAAGTATCTGAGCAATTTAAAAACAAGTTAAGACAAAACACATAATGGGGAAAAAATGCTGTTTTGGGGTTGTGTTGAGCTGGTATCTCATTGTGTTGCCTGGGTTGATCTTGAACTCATAGGCTCAAGTGATCATCCTGTTTTGTCTCTCCGAGACTTCAGGTACATTCTGTCAAGGCTGGTAGTGTTTGAAAACCTTTTAACCTCTGATAAAAAATATAAATTCAAACAATAAAATACTCGCAGTTAATAGAAAGAGTTCTGGGATCAGATGACATATCTGTAACCTTGACTGATTGACTTGTCTGAGCCTCAATACTCTCTATAAAATAGTCATGGTAGGGTTACAGATGTGGCTAGTGGTAAAGCAAGTACTTAATATGTACAAGGCCCTGAGTTCAATCCACCATCCCACAGGAATTATATGAAAAATGAATGGAAGATACAAAACAGAGGTAGTTGACTGGTAGAGTGGCTAGTTCAAAAACAATAGCTTTTATTATGATAAAAAATGGGTGATGAGGAAGAGTCTTGGGGTTGATGAAGACTCAGTGAAACGTTTTTATTACTGGTTGTAAACAAGGATATTTAACCTTTCTGCAGGTCAATTTGGTAACCTGTACCAAAACTAAGCCTGGCAGCAAGCTCACACCTGTCATCTTAGCTATACTCAAAAGGCTGAAATCCTGAGGATTGTGTTTCAAAGCCATCTAGAGCAGAAAAGCTCTCAAGACTTCACCTTACATGTTGAAATTAAACCCTTTTTTAACAAATATTTAAAGATAATTTTCCAAATTAATTTAACTTCAAAGACTCCGTTTCCATGATAACTAGCCAAAAGCCAAGCTGCAGGTGTAGTCAACAGGTAATGCAAGCAAGGGATTCTGAGTTCAAACCTCAGTACTGCCACACACTCAGAAAAAAAAGTCTTTGAAGTAGTCATATACTTTGGACCTCTGGGACAGCCTTCTAATGTTTAAAAAAACATGAAAAAATATTATTAAAAATGACTATTTTCATTGACCTCCTGGGCATTTGTCAAATACTTTTGAGCCCTTCTGATACAAAAATATGCAAATATGCCAAGTCCTTGGCTTACAGCTTAGTTAAGGGGATAAGCAATCAAAGAATAAGTAGTTAAGAGCCACCATGGATAAATATAGGAGGCTATGGTGCATGTAGAAGGAGCACCTACCATGGTATGGGAGTGGAGTCAAGGAAGCTTCCCAGAAGTGGCATTTAAGCTGACACCTGAAGGATGAGTAGGAATTAGATTAAAGAGATGAAGAAAAAGTGTTCTGGAAAGGGAGCAGCAAGTATAACAGCCTAGGAACCAAAGGGAACACAGCATGTCAGCATAACTGTGCCAGGCAGGGAGAGGCTAAAAAGGTAAGCAAGGTTAATTCATTCATGGTCTCAAAGCAAAACCTTTCATTGTACAGTTTATTCTAAGAATAGTAAAAATGAAATTAAGAAGTTAATAAATAGAAAAAGTTAATATTCATAATATATCGAGAGTATCTGAATTAAAAAGAATGAATAGGTAGTTTATGAAGAAGGAAATACAAGACTGAATTGAGCCTAATACAACTCCGTAAACTTGTTAAAAATCACTGAATTGTAAAGTTACTAAAACAGGTATCTACTAGGATTTATATGTACACCTCAATAAAAAAATGTTAAAATAAATGCCTATTAAATATCTAAAAATAATCAATTTATCTAATAAACTACAAATCAAACCAACTAGGGCCTATTCTTTTTATCTGGCAACATTGGTGTCTGAAGTCAAGGCCTTGTGCTTGCTAAGCAAATGACTGACCACTTGAACCATGTCCCCAGCCCTTTTTGCTGTGGTTATTCTTAAGATAAGGTTTCTTTTATTCTTTCTTTTTCTTCCTTTCCTTCTTTTCTTTCATTTTTTCCTTCTTTCCTCCCTCCTTTCTTTTTTCTTTCTCCTTTTCTCCTTCCTTCCTTCCTTTTGTTTTTGTGTGTGTGTGACAATATTGGGACTTGAACTCAGGACCTAGGCACTGTCCTTTAGCTTTTTTGCTCAAGGCCAGCACTCTACCACTTGAGCCACACTTCTACTTCTGACTTTTTGGTGGTTAATTGGAGATGAGTCTCATAGACTTTCCTGCTTAGGCTGGTTTCAAACTACAATCCTTAGATCTGAGCTTCCTGAGTAGCCGGGATTGCAGGCGTGAGCTATCGGCACCCAGCAACAGGGTTCCTTTTTTGCCCAGCTGACCAAAACAATTTAATCCTCTGGTTTTGTGATTTCCATTGTAGAAAGGATGCAGGTACACATCACCACAAACAGCTTTTTTTCTTGTGTCTCATGAACTTTGTTTTGCCCAGGCTGACCTAGAATGTCAGTCACTCAGATATCATCAGATCTCAGCCTTCTGAGTAGCTGGTATGACAGGTGTCAACTACCATGCTTAACTATTGGATAAGATGGTATCTTGTTAACTTTTTTGCCTTGACTAGGCTGGAACCATGATGCTAGTGATCTCTGCTAAGATTACAAGAATAAGCCACCATTTCTCGAGTAGGTATTATTCTATTATTAATAAAGTCAGAAGAAATAAGCATTCTTATACAGTTCTAGCTGGGATAAATGTTAATTGGAATAACCTTTCTTGAAAGGTTACAAATAACAGGAATCCAAAAGTTCAGTGCTTAGGGAGATTCATCTTTTTCCCCCCCAGTATTGGGGTTGAACTCAGGGCTTTGTGCTCTTGGGCAAGTGCTCCATCACCTGAGCCATGTCTACAGCCTTTTTGCTTTAGTTATTTTTGGGATAAGGTCTTACACTTGTTGCCTAGGCCAGCTTTGGACTATCATACAATCTTTCAACCTATGCTTCTGGCATAGCTAGGATTACAGAAGTATGCCACTATACCAAGCCATTGCTTAAAATCTTAATGTTACAAAATGAGGTCTTATTATTTATATCCAATAATGTTCACTCTAATGTAATTCATATTTTAAAAAAGGATAGATAAAAATTAGATGTTCACCAATAATAGAATGTTAGAATACATTATGTTACTATTCAATCTTTTTGTTGATGTTGTTTTAGTTTAGTGTCTTTGGGTTTTTTGTTTTGTTTTGTTTTGTTCTGTTTTATTTTGTGTGGTGCTAGAGATAAAATCCAAGGCCTTAGGCATGATGGACAAGAACTCTACCAAAGAGCTACATCCCCAGGCTCAATGCAGCTATCTTTTACAGGGCAATATATCTATGATATATACCAAAGTTTTTTTAATGCAAAACTATATATAGCTTTGCATAATACAATAATGATAATCTCAGCATTCCAGAAGTGGAAGTAGGAGCATCACAAATTTGAGGCCAGCCTGGGTCACATAGCTCTCAAAAAACAAGAACAATCATTTCACATCTTTTTTTTTTCAGTTTACTTTTCTGAATTTAAAATTTTTCTGCAATGGCCATGTATTCTTTTTTCTTTTTCTTTTCAGTGTTGGAGTTCAAGCCTAAGACCTTGCTCATGCTAGGCAAGTGCTTTAAAGACTACTAAACTATATGCCCAGTCCCTCAGTCCCCCAGCTCATGTTATTTCTTGAGTTCATGCAGTTTCTAAAGCTATTTCAAAAACTTCAATAGCATTGCCTTAAGTATTTACACTTCATGTAAATCAGTTTCATATTTGTTTGGCTTTTTTTTCCTCTGCCAGCAGAAAAACTATAGCCATACTTAGGTATACATGTATAACTCAATAATGTCTTTTTTTCATCTAGCATCATCAGTTAATAGGATATATATGTAAATGAGCTTAATTGAAGCTGCTATTTTGTTTTTTGACAGAGTTCTGTGTTGCTCAGGCAGGCCCCTGATGCTCCTGCCGTAACCTCATGGGTAGCTGGTATTACAGGCCTGAATTTCCACACTCGATTGAAGAGTACATCTTAAATATAAAAACATTGGTGAAATACATCACACTCAATTCTGATTGCTTAAGTCAGGGCCAAACAAGATTAAGTCTTTTTATGATGATTCAGGACCAAACAAGATTAAGTCTTCTTATGATGATTCAGTCATCATTATGATGGCTTTAGGAACTACTAGGAATATTTGTCCTCACACTAAATAGCAAAAAATGGCTAAACTATTTTTGTTTTTATAGTACCAGGGTCTGAACTCAGGGCCTCATGCTTGCTCAGCTGCCATCTACTTGAGCCTCGCTTTGGGATTTTTTTTTTTCTTTTTAATCTTGAGGACTTTTCTGCAAGGGCTGTCTTCAAACCTCGATCATTCAAATCTCAGCCTCCTTAAGACTACAAGGGTGAGCCACCAGAACCCAGATTGATTTTTGTTTGGGACTTTATTTTTGGTGAGGTATTTTTGTTGTTGTTGTTGCTGTTTGTTTTTTAAGACAGAGTCCCCCTGTATATAATTCCAGATGACAGGGAACTCACCATATAATCCATACTGCTTTCAACTCCCCATCTTCCTGCCATAGCCTCCCAAGTGTTGGGATTATAGATATACACCACCTCACCTAGCTGGTTAATTTTTTAACCTTTGCTGGCTTTTTTTTTTTTCCATTCCTGGGTTTGAACTCAGGTCCTGGGCACTGTCCCTGAGCTGCTTTTGCTCAAGTCTAGCACTCTACCACTTGAGCCACAGCACTACTTCTGGCTTTTTCTGTTTATGTGGCACTGAGGAATTGAACCCAGGTTTTCATGCATGCGAGGCAAGCACTCTACCTCTAAGCCACATTCCCAGCCCCTCTTTCCCTTGTTGTGAAAACATTAACTACCATTTTCAAGTGTTATAGATGCCTGTTTTCCATTCCTACGTTGCTATTCTAAGAGTAAGGAAATTAAATACTCAAAATGTAAGCATTTTATGTAAATTAAGTTAGTTTTAATAAGAGTATCACCTAAAATGATTTGTTATAGACAAAGATGATTCTCTTCTAAGTTGTCAATTTTGCAACATCAGTGAACTCCAAAGAGAATATACACTTTTGATTGCTTTTCAAATCTTGTTCCTTTATTCAAAAAAAATATATGTGCCACCCTGGGGCTTGAACTCAGGGCATGGGCACTGTCTCTGAGTTTTTGGGCTCAAGGATATGCTCTACCACTTGAGACACAGACTACTTCCAGCTTTTTCTAAGTAGTTTATTGGAGATAAGAGTCTCTTGGACTTTGGTGCTTGGAATATCAATCCTCAAATCTCAGCCTCCACAGTAGCTAGAATTACAGGCATGAGCTACTAGCACCCAGCTAAATTCATACAATTTTAATCAATACATGGCAAAGTTTTGTGTTATGGATGCAAAGAAAAGCAAATTCTCATATACTGTTGGAAGGAATGTAAAATAGTATGGGCAAGATAGAAAACAGCATAGAGGTTCTTCCAAAAACTACAAACAAGAGCTGGAGGTATTACTCAAGTGGTATAGAATTTACCTAGCAAGCACAGGCCCTGAGTTCAAATCCCAGTACCACTAAAAAGCAAAAAATCTGAAAACTAAACTGTCATATGATCCAGTGATCTCACTATTGGATATGTATTCAAAGGAAATGAAATCAGAGGCTGAAGAAATGACTGGACATATTTTTTCTGTACCTCCTAGATCAACTTTCTTAAAAAACACTGTGATCATATCTGCTCAAAACCTCTCCATTACCTCTTTATCAAGTTCAAACATCTAAACTCAGTAGTTTCTGTGTAGTCCTAGCTACCACCTCACCTTTATCTCTATTCTTCCAAACAAATCCTTCCTTAAAATAGTCTAATTCCTTTAGTTACACCTTAAACTTTCTGTCTCTAAATCTTTTTGCATACATTCTCTTCTTCCTAACTCCCATCTTGGCATACAGAAATTCTACTCATCCTTCAAGAACTAGTTTGAGAACCACCTATAAGTTTCCTTGATCACAAAGGAGGGGAAAAAAAATAAAGATCCTAAGGTTAGATGCATCGGAGCTTGAATTACAACTCTAATCATTTGCTAGGCCCAATGATATCACAGCATATTCCTTAGACTCTCTTTGCCTCAGTTTCTTCATTATAATGAAGATAAGAGTAACTTCTCTTAAGGGTATAGTAAGTTAATCCTTGAATGTAAAGCACTAAACATGATTTAAAGCACTGGCATAGATGAAGATCTAAGATATATTAGGCAGTGTTATTTTTATTATTACTACCACTATTGACGTTTTATAATAATCTAAGTTCAGAAAATGCTTATGACCATTACAAACTGGTTTTCATGTACATAGTATATGATTCCCCTCACTCGCATTTTGTACCCTTCCACCTCAAGTGTTTTATCTGCTGTACCTGGCACCCAGATAACTCCATCCTGACAGATAAATGTCATATAGACCTCAATATTTACAACAGTCATTTGCACTAATAATGAAGAGCTAACAGTATTAAATTGTCCCAATGCTTAGAGTGATTAATTTAAAAGTTAAATTTCCAGCTTCCCTGACTTACGTAACTGTAAACTCTCTGTACATCACCTTTACAATACAATTAAAAAAAACTCCAGCCTCACAAAATCAAACCTCTCATATGACTCTCTAGATTCCTTTTGCACTATGCTTCTTAAAACAAACAACCCAACCTGTTCACGCAGCAAAAGATACAACACTAGAATAAATGCAGAACAGACAGCAGCCAAATATTGGAGCACAAAGACCTAAGACAACTCAGCTGAGCACTGAAGTCAAATAGGAAGACAATTTAAAGGGAAAGATAACTGGTTTATTAGTCCTACTAATAATGCTGATTGTTTTACACACACACACACACACACACACACACCAGTACCAATATTCCAATGTCAAGTAAAAACAACTCAAAAATTAGGCTAGTAGATATAGAAATAGCAATCATTTAAACTTAACAACTGAGTCTGCCATGATCTATTTAATTGCCTATGTTAAAAGTGATTATTAACCTACTACAAGATTCTAAAGTAATCCAAGTTTTGGCTAATGACATCACATCAAGTAGATATGGCTAACTAGCAATTATTAAGTTAAAGAAAATATGAATGGTAGCAATAAGCATATTGTTATAACATTTTACAATGCCCAGGGAAAATTATATTACTGGTTTCTAATTTATGTCAATGTATCTACTAATGCTCCATTACTTTCTCAGCCAAAAATCAATCTTAGTAGCCAAAAACCAGAGTTTATTAGCAGAGTGAACTCAGATGTATTCTGATGGTATGTTAATGACTTTCTAAAAGTCTCCTATAAAGTACCACACATAAAAATAAATTACATTAAATTTCTTTCCCTATGATACTTTTCTTAAGAGAATCCTAAAATGTTTAGAAGTACAATTATTCTTAAATCATAGACTCTTAAAGACTTAGAAGGGAATTAGCAGTCTCCTATTACAGGGCTTTTTAAAGCAACCTCCTAGGCAAAAGGTCCTCCAACCTTTGCTTAAATACTTCCAGCAATGGGCACTCATTTTACAATGCAGTGTATACTCTATTGACTTAAAAAAAATTGGGGGGAGGGGCTGGGAAGGTGGCTCAGTGGTAGAGGGCTTGCCTTGCATGCATGAGGACCTGGGTTTGATTCCTCAGCACCACATAAGCAAAAAGAAAAAAGCCAGAAGTGGCTCTGTGGCTCAAGTGGTAGAGCACTAGCCTTGAGCTGAAGAGCTGAGGGACAGCACCCAGGCCCAGAGTTCAGGCCCCCTGACCGGACCCAAAAAATAAATAAATAAATAAAAATAATTTTTTTTCCCTTCTAGCCACTGGAAATCTACCTCTCTGAACTTCCTTGAGAGCTACACTCTAGAACAACGCAAGATAAGTGAAATTCTGAAATGCAATCATTGTATGAATTAAGATACAATTTTTATAATTTGGTCACATAAAATGCAGGAAAAAGGAAATCAGGGGGAAAAACCCACCACTATTCACAACAAATTTTTGAAATTCAGAAAGCTAGTGGAATCCCAAAGTAGCATACTTTCAAGTTATCAAACCTCTTACCTAGGTTAGCAAATGAGTAACCCAACTTATACAGTGGAAGGTGGATCACTGTTTACTGCAAATCTCTTTGCAACTTGACAATACTAAATCCAACAACAATTTTTGTTCTGTAGGAAGTTCAAGGTAGTTTTTCCAACTGTTCATATTTCCATTCCGTTTCTTTCTAAAATGTCTGGATGCTGTTTGTTTTTAAAGTCCACTTTGCCCACCCCCCCCCACCACCCCAACCCCCAGGGATAACATTTTAAATAGCTATTTTCAAAAATGAAGCCTGAGAATGGAATTGTAAAGGAATGGGGGTGGGGCGAAGAGGGAAGGCAAAGGCGGGCCCAGCAGGAAAAGGCTGGTTCAGGGTATTTTCCTTCTGGATGCATGCTTTATTATTGGCATAGGCATCTGAAGTAACGCGCCATTCAAATACAACCCAAGGAAATGAATGATCATATGCAATGAGTATAAGGTCTGTAAGATGGAAATTAATTGGCAGTGGTCATCGAGAGCACCAGATAGATGCTTTTTTATTTTTATTTTTTTTTTGAGGGAAGGTAAAAAGTCTCAGAAGCAGGGACCACCACAGTCATCAGGGGGAGGGGTGCAGGAGTTAAAAAAAAAAAAAGCAAGGGTGTAACAACCGTTCAGCAGCCCAATGAAGCCTAAACAGTCCACAGCACAAGAAAGATGGCAAGTGACTGGAGGGGGGGGGGGGAAGAGGACGGCACACACCCAGGCGAGTCTGCAGAAGGGTGTGCAGTGTGCAAATGCTGAACGGTTCCCTGAAATGGTGGGGGTAAGGGAATGGGGGTGCAGAGTCCCTGAGTCCCCTTCCCGCAGCGGAGCAACAGCGGGTAAAAGAAGTGGGGTGGGGGGAGAGGAGGGTGAAAAGCAAGAATGACTCATTCCCCGAAAGGAAGTACTCAAGCCATAGGAAGGCATGCCAGGGAGATTACAGGGCAAGCGCGGTGAGCTGGGTGCTCAGGATGATGGGGACAGAAATCCACGTCCCGTAGTTCCTGCTGCTCGCCTTCCAGACGTGTGTGTGTGTGTGTGTGTGTGTCTGTGTGTGTTTGTGTGTGAGGGGGGGAAGGTTCGCGGCAACCGAGTGCCAAGGCCTGGGAACGGCGCGGCGCGTGCGCAGTGGCGTTCGGCGGGACCCGCTGAGGCAAAACGGAGCCGCAGTGACAGAAGCCGAGCGGAGCGACGGCTGGGGAGGGGACTCACCGAGGCGCAGGGGCTGGAGGTGGTGCTGGGGGTCGGCGACCGCTGGACCGTGACCAAAGCCATCTAGGTGCTGCTGGGTTGTTCCGGGCAGGGCATTCTTGTCCTGCGTGTGGGGGACAGAAGGGTTGACGGAGCCGGAATGAGAGAGAGGGATGTGGGATGGAGAGGGTGAAGGGAAAGGGGAGGAAAAGAAGGCCGTGGGAATGACTTCAGGCTCCGCACCCAACACCGGACTCTAGCCGACTGACGAGCGCCGAGCGGGGCGGCGGGCGGGCGGTTCGGCAGCTGCGGGGCACAATGAGTGCTCCCAGTGCGCAGGCGCCACCTGTCAGCAACCGCCTCTCCCCTCAGCGCGCGCCGCCGCCGCGGCGTAACCCTTGAGTTGCCGGAAGTCGGCCGCGTGCGTGCGCCCGGGGCCGCCGCCCCCTCCGGGTTTCCTCTTGAGCCTTGGGGGTTGTGGTGATGTCGGTCGAGTGGGGTGGGAAGGGAGCTGGGAATCGGTTGATTGAGGGGGGGATGGGGGAGAGAAGTAAGGGGCGGGAGTGGTGGTGGGGGGTGAGAGGTTGAGATCCCAGGGCGGGGGGCCTCCGGAACCCTCCTTCCTGAGAGACAACCATTTTATGAGGTGGGGCGCCCTGCTAAACCAACCTTAGAGGAAAGCCAAGTGAGGTGAAAATCCGGAGGTAAACACGTCTTCGGGTGGGAAAGGGTTCCGTGGGGTTGCAGACGCCTTGGCTGGGCGTGGAGGGGACGCGCGGGGTGGGGGTGGGCGGGGGTGCTGGATCCCGAGGACCCTTATCTCGTTGGACACAGTCCCGGGAGGGGGGGGGTCGGGGTGGGATTTTCTGGGTTTTCCCACCCTCCTCTCCCCACCCCTCCTCGTAGACCCCGGGGTTTCGTGGTACCTTCATGCTTCCTTTACTACCTTACCGTAGTCAGTCATTATGTCTGAGGTGGAGTCAAGGCTATGAGCCTCGGAGGCCCAGAGAGCCGGGCTTCCCAGTTGTAAAGGTCCAACCTGCTATTTACCTCGCATTTGCTTCCTGCTGTAAAGAAATTCTACTAATTAAAACAGCTTCGGCTGGTTGAGCCTTTCTTCGTCTCTAGATCATTTCATAGACATCAGGGAGAAATGTAAGGTACAAAATATTTTAGGGGAATCATTTTTTTTCTAAAAAGGAAAAAAAAAGGTAAACAGAACACAAGCCACGAATGTAATGGAAAATCAAGATTCAGAAGGGGGTGGGGAATCACAGTGCTAACAGCAGGATGATTATTTACACACAGAGGGAGTTGGCAAATGTATTTCTGCATTTGAGTGGATGAGCAGGTAAACACCATCCTGTATATCAAAGCTGTAGAAAACACACTCAGGAGTTTGCAGTCATTAAAGTCCACCTTCTCCTGTTTATCAAACACTCGGATCTCATCGCTCCTTTTAAACTGACAGGACTGTCATGAGTTCTCTCTGGTTGCTGTATGGTTAAGCGTCACAAGAGCCCTCTGTACTGAGCCTTTGTTCTCTCCCTGGGGCCCTGTGGTTGAAATAATTAGTAGGGAGGTTCCCTCAAGAATCAAGCACTGAGGGTCCCTATACTGTACAGTCCTATACAATGTATTGCAGTGAAGCCAGCTGGTAGGCTTTTGCCCCCTGGTGGTGGTGATCAAGAGTGCCTGTGAGACAAAATTAAACAAAGATGTATGGTTCACAGATTAAACAGTCTGACTGTGTTTTTCCCAGAGCTGCCCAGTAAACAGGAAAAGAGAAGGCAAGGTTCAGAAGTAAGAACTTTGAACCAGTGCTTAAGAAACCAAACAGGAAACTAGATACAGAGCGAAGCATAGTATGAAATATGTGTTTATAAACAAAAGAAAAAGTATTATGTAAATCATGTGGCTATAGGATGTTGGTTGCCCTGCTGATTTATGCAAGGATAGCAACACTTCTACTTATATGTAGTAACATACTCTTAAGAAACTCATCCTACCATACAGGAAGAAACACTATAAAGAGTCAGAAGATCTGGTTTCTAGTTCCGGCTCTGTAAAACCTTATGTAAATGGCTTGAACTTTTGAGCTTTAGTTCCTTCTCTACAAAGGAACCCTAACTCACAGGATACTTGTGATCAAATGAGATAATGTATGGTTATTTATAAACTGATTTAAAAAACATAAAATTAAGGTAACTGTCTATTCTGTTTAGTTTGTTCCAAGCGCAACTATCTTTTGTTTAGTATAACCTAGGTGCAGAAAATAGCTTCAAGCAAAAGAGGATAAAAAGAATTAAAAAAAACATAATCCATACTTCTGCTTAGCCCTAGGCATGGATTAATGATTAAGACACATCTGTAGCTAAGTATTCAGTATATCTAACATGATGAATTCTTTTTTGTTTTTTTTCCGGTTGTGGGGCCTGAACTTGGGCCTGGGTGCTGTCCCTCAGCTCTTCAGCTCAAGGTTAATGCTCTACCACTTAAGCCACAGCGCCACATGCTGCTTTTTCTGCTTATGTGGTGCTGAGGAATCAAACCCAGGGCCCTCATGCATGCAAGGCAAGCACTGTACTACTGAGCCACCTTCCCAGCCGATGATGAATTCTTAGTTAAAATTGAATATAAGGTACACAAATTCACAATTTTGTTTGCATCAGGAAGTTAACATTAATTTATATGGAAAATATCTTTTCCTGCCATTTAATGACACTATATTTGCAAATTGTTGGCATGAGAAAATATTTAAGTATATGTTACCTACTACATATTGTTTAAAAAATGTTTTTCAACTTCTGAAGGATTCATAGGTAGGGAAAAACACATCAACATATGGTTACAGTCCAGTTTAGTGGCTTAAGGTCATTTCTTTAAGGCCTTAAAGGAAATATATTGATAGGAGACATCTAGAGTTGTACAAAATTTTATAGAAACAGAGAAGACAGGTTGAGAAAATGTACTTAAAAATTACTTAGCTACTGATCTTAGTATAGCTACTTTTTGAACTGGGTTGAAATCTAATCTTTCTGCCCCATTCATAACTACTTTTCCCTTGGTTCTATCCTAATTTCTGCTTGGTCTTCTGGTGATCTGAGAAGACCTATCTACTAAAAGAGATCTTTTTACTGGGATCTTTTTACTATGCCAGTTTAACTGGAGTAAAAAAAAATCCCAAAGCAGGATTTTCAATAGAGCCAAAAAGACAAAAGTTCTAGCCCTATTTATAGCACCCTCACTCTTCCCACCTATGATACCGGAGGCCTGATTGTACCACTGGAGCCCATTTAACCCTTAACTTGTGCTATTAATTCTTTAGTTTTGAAATTATACAAGAACTTGAAACTCCTAAGATCAGCTGCTTCTTAAACTCTGAGAACCTGATGAAAGCTATTGACCCTTTCCTCAGAAAGATGCACTTGCATATTTCACACAACCACTAAAATCAATCAAGGGACCTTAGGTTAAGAATCCTGATCTAAAAGTTAAAACTGTTTCTCAATCCTTTTTGGCATCATGACATCCCTAGAAATAATATTTGTACAGCACATTGGGATTACTTAACAAGTATTTTGAAACAACTACATGGGGTTTGATGGGAAAAATGGTTTCTTTATATCACATACTTTTAATGAAAAATAAAATGAATATATTAAGGATAATATGAAATACTGGATTTGTGTAGGCTTCCAAGCCAAATCTTTTCAAAAATTTGATGGAAACTAAGGTTTTTTTCTGTAAACATACATGTTATAATGTTGAGCTTCATCATTAAAATTACTGCATATAGTGCCTGCTCAATAGGACAATTTAATGGTGATATTTCAACTCTTGTATTCACTATTACTAAAAATTTGAGTCATACAAGTACTTAATAAAAATGTAAAACAAATTTGCTATATTTCAAAATTTATAAACAATTTTATGTCTCATAGCTCTTACTTTTTTATAATCAGCAAATGCAATGTGAAAATCTCTTGTGGTATGTAAATTTATCTAGAATTCGCTCAAACTCTTTATATCAAGTTCATATTACAGAATAACAACAAATCTCTAACTTGGAGAATTAGTAGAGCAGAAATTTTGCATCTAACTCAGATATAAGTAGAAGTGCATATCAGACAGATAAGGGAAATTTTTAATGTACATGAAAAGAGATGCTGAGACTGAATCTCCATGTTGGAGATTCTACCAGGCTTCCCCACTTTCCTGTCCACCCATGAGCTTGGGTACAAGTTCTGTTGCTGGGGTATTTGGAAAATGTTCTAGTATCTCTAAAACTCATTGTTCATAATAAGCAGCCATATGCACCACACCTGGCTTCTGAAAGTGATGCCTTTGTGGTAGAAGAATCCTTGGTTTTGCTTAACAAGTCCTTTATTTTGCTTGCTACTCAGTGGAATCACTGTGTCATCTCAATTTATAAACTGCTTTCTGAGAATCACTAAATTACACCATTTCTGGTCTGGAGTACCTTACCTAGAATTAACAACCACTCCAGTTTTCTCCAAGCCACTCCAGGGGTTTATCTGTAATTCATTCATCACACACCAAATGAAATGTGATTAGTTTACATAGCTAAGCTTGTTCAAAGAGAGAAAGGCAAGGGGTGGGGAGGTGAAATTTTAAAGAAATCATGGTTCTATCTTTGATAATCAAATCTCTTACATTTGAAATAATGATCGTAGTTGCAAGTGTAAGTAAATATAGCATAGATGGAATACATAAGAGCTGAAAATTACTGGAGTACAGTCAAGTTATATATTACCTCTACATAGTTACAATAGCTCATCTATTAAATTTTAATAACCTTTACTACATTTTTTTTTTTTTGCCGGTCATGGGGCTTGAACTCTGGGCCTGAGCACTGTCTGTCCCTCAGCTCTTCAGCTCAAAGCTAGCACTCTATCACTTGAGCTACAGCGCCACTTCCAGTTTCCTAGTGGTTTATTGAAGATAAGAGTTTCACGGAGTTTCCTGCCCAGGCTGGCTTTGAACCAAGATCCTCAGATCTCAGCCTCCTGAGTAGCTAGGATTACAGGTGTGAGCCACCGGTGCCCAGCTTGGTGTATGATTTTTTTTTTATGAGTTGTTGAAGTCGATTGGGCAAGATTTTGTTTAGAAGTTTTGCATCAATGTTCATCAAAGAAATAAGTCTTTGATGAGTCCCTGCCTGGTTTGGGGATGAGGGTTATGCTGTCTTCATAGAAAGAGTTTGGTTGTGAACTTTCATTTTCATTTTCATTGAATAGTTGGAGGAGTATTTGTGTGAGTTCTGCTTTGAAGGCCTTGTATAATTCAGCTGTAAATCCATCCGGTCCTGGGCTTTTCTTGGGTGGGAGGTCTCTTATTGCTGTTTCTATTTCGATCGTTGATATGGGTCTGTTAAATTGGTTTAACTCATCTTGGTTTAGTTTGGGCATGTCAATATTTGCTAGAAATTTGTCCATATCTTTCAGATTCTCAGACTTATTAGCATAAAGGTTTGAGAAGTATCCCCTTATTATATTCCAAATCTTAGCTGTTTCTGTAGTGATGTTTCCATTTTCATCTCTGAGTTTGTTTATTTAGGTGTGTTCTCTTTTTTTTTCTCATAAGATTTGCTAAGGGTCTGTCAATTTTATTAATTTTTTCGAATAACCAACTCTTTGTTTTGTTAATTCTTTCTATAGTTTTTTGGACTGTAATTCACTTTATTCAGAGTTTTAATTCTTTGTTTCCGTCTACTGGATTGGGGTTTAGCTTGTTGCTCTTTTTCCAGGAGCTGTAGGTGCCTCATTAAATTGTTAGTTTCAGATCTCTCCAATTTGTTAATGTAGGAACTCAGAGCTATAAACTTGCCTCTGAGTACTGCCTTTGCTGTGTCCCAGGGGAATTGATCGTTTGTGTGTTCATTTTTGTTAAATAGCATGAACATTTGAATTTCCTTTCTAATTTCTTCTATGACCCACTGGTGGTTCAACAGTGTGTTGTTCAGCCTTCATGTGTTACAAGAGGTCCTTTGGTGGCTTTTGGTGTTGAAGAGTATGGCTGAAATTAGGAACGCAACCCCTTTTGTAATAGCCCCACAAAAAAATAACATACTTAGGAGTTAACAAAAGAGGTGAAGGACCTCTATGATGAGAACTTTAAAAATCTGAATAAGGAAATTAAATCAGAACTAAGCAAGTGGAAAAGTCTCACATGCTCCTGGATTGGGAAGATTAACATCGTGAAAATGGCAATACTGCCAAAAGCTATCTACAAATTCAATGTGATACCTATCAATATCCCAGCCTCATTCTTCAATGAAATAGAAGAAGCAATCCAAAAGCTCATATGGAACAATAAAAGACCCTGAATAGCAAAAACAATCCTTAGTAGAAAGAATAGCGCTGGAGAAATATCAATTCCAAATTTCAAACTCTACTAAAGACATAGTAATCAAAACAGCTTGGTACTGGCATAAGAACAGACATGAGGACCAATGGAATAGGACTGAAGACCCCAAAATGAATCCACAGACCTATAGCCACCTAATCTTTGACAAGGGAGGTAAAGAAATAGAATGGAAGAAAGACAGCCTTTTCAGTAAATGGTGCTTACAAAATTGGTTAAACACTTGTAGAAAAATAAAGCTAGATCCTTATATATCACCCTGCACCAGAATCAACTCCAAATGGATCAAAGACCTTGAAATAAAAGCAGACTCCCTGAAAACATTACATGAAGGAATAGGAGAAGCTCTAGGGCTCCTTGGCACAGGCTGAAATTTTCTTAATAGAGACCCAGAAACACAACAAATCAAAGAAAGGTTGGACAAATGGGATTTCATGGAACTGCAGAGCTTCTGCATGGCAAAGGACATAGCAAGCAAGATCAATAGAAAGCCCATGAACTGGGAGAAGATCTTCACTAGCCATACAATGGACAAGGGCCTTATGTCTAAAATATACTTAGAACTCAAAAAACTAAATCCCCCAACAACAAATCCTCAAAGAAACGACTACCTGATTAATAAGTGGACTGAAGACTTAAAGAGAGCCTTCTCTGAAGAGGAAATAAGAATGGCCAATAGACACATGCAGAAATGCTCAACTTCATTTTTTTTGGGGGGGGGATCCAGTCGTGGGGCCTGAACTCTGGGCCTGGGCGCTGTCCCTCAGCTCTTCAGCTCAAGGCTAGCGCTCTACCACTTGAGCCACAGCACCACTTCTGGCTTTTTTCTTTTTGCTTATGTGGTGCTGAGGAAACGAACCCAGAGCCTCAGGCATGCAAGACAAGCGCTCTACCACTGAGCCACCTTCCCAGTCCTAGATTTCTTGATTATAACCATTCTAACTGTGGTGAGGTGGAATCTCAATGTTGTTTTGATTTGCATTTCTTTTATGGCTAGAGAAGTTGAGCATTGGGGCTGGGAAGGTGGCTCAGTGGTAGAGCACTTGCCTTGCATGCATGAGGCCCTGGTTTGATTCCTCAGCACCACATAAGAAAAAAGAAAAAAGCCGGAAGTGGTGCTGTGGCTCAAGTGGTAGAGCGCTAGCCTTGAGCTGAAGAGCTGAGGGACAGCGTCCAGGCCCAGAGTTCAGGCCCCACGACTGGACCCCCCCCAAAAGAAATCTAATAACAACAGATGTTGGAGGGGATGTGGCCAAAAGGTAACCCTACTGCATTGTTGGTGGGAGTGTAAACTTGTTCATCCACTCTGGAAAGCAGTATGGAGGTTACTCAAAAGACTCCACATAGAGCTCTCATATGACCTAACAATCCCACTTTTTGGCATTTACCTAAATGATCACAAACAAGGTCATTATTTACCGTAGCTAAGATATGGAACCAATCCCGATGCCCCTCAATACATGAATGGATCAAGAAAATGTGATATATATATATATATATATATACATATATATAATATACACAATGGAATTCTATGCCTCCATCAGAAAGAATGATATTGCCCCATTTGTTAGGAATTGGAAAAACTTGGAAAAAATTTTATTAAGTGAAGCAAGCCAGGTCCCAAGAAACATAGGTCCCATGGTTTCCCTTGTTTGCAATGACTAGTTCATGTCTAGGACAAGCAGAGAAGATCAAAGGCTATGTACATATGACCACATGAGACAATGTTAAGCAAAATGTACTCCAAGAAAGGGACACAAGTGGTTTTTTCTTTCTTTGTATTATTTTTAATGTACTTATAATGCACAATGTGATTCTTTTGTTTCTTTTATATGTTCCTCCCCCATGGTATAACCACCCCCCCCTGTTTTCACTGTATTTGATTCTGGTGTTCTGCATCTTGTATATACATTTTTGTAATTTGGGGAGGGGAAGGAGTATAGCAGAATGCATAAATGGCAATGCAGGTTGACCCATTGTGATGATGAGATGTACAGGACACTATGTTGAAAATGAACTTTACAATGTCGAGGGCATGCACAGGAGTAGTTTGAGAGGTGAGGAGGGAAGTGATGGTAGGGGAAAACAAAGGATGAGGTAAAAATGCTTGCTATGAAATGTACTCATTACACTACTCATATAACTGTAACCCCTCTGTACAGTATTTTTACAATAAAAATATTTTAAAAGCCCAATAAAAGTAAAAGCATTAAAAAATAAGCAGAAACTTGAGTCTCTAGGGAGAGGGCATTGATTATTCAGTTAACATTGTTGTTTCTGGGCTTAGAGGAGGGGCTCTGTGGGACCCGACCTCTGAGGAAGGAGCATTGGTGTCTGATGTTGGTATCTTTGAGTTAGTAAATACTACAGGAGTACAGAAAACAACAACTTCAAACTCGATTTAACTATTGGTACAAAAAGGTATGCTACCAAGATAAAGAAGCCTGTATAGGTTAAAGCATACAGGAAAATTAGTCAGGCGATGTACAGGAAACCAACTGTCAAGGCAAAGAAATAAGGTCTCAGCTCCAACATGAAAGAAGTTGATATTTTGGAGCTGAGACAATAATAAATGGCACTTGACTGATACAGAAACTGATATCATGAATGGAATTTATCTCCCATCCTCTTGTTTGCATATCTCATAAAGATAATGACCTCTCTACTTTCTGTTTTGCCAATAGAGTTAGCAGCACAGTCCACCACCAGTGTATTCCAGTCAATGTGATACTGACTGGGAGGTCAGGATGTCTTTGTGAATTATTTTATAGCAGAGAGTGAGAGAATTGATGTAGTCCTGAGGCAAGACTATGAATGGACAAGTTGAACATTTCTGATCTGAAAATCTGAAACCCAAAATGCTCTTAAATCCAACTGTATGAGGGTCAACATGATTTTACAAGTGGGAAATTCTACACTATTAAACTATTTCATGTACAAAATTACTTAAAATATTGTATAACATTCCCACTGTGGATATAAGCTGTATATGAAACATAAATTAATTTTAAGTTTAGATTTGGACCCTATCCCTAAGACATTTCATTATAAACATGCAAATATCCAAAACTCTGAAAGGAAAAAAAAAAAGAAATCAGAAGCATTTCTGCTCCTAATTATTTTGGATAAGGAATACCCAATGTGTGTACTGTTGGTCTTGCCAATTTGTATGGAGAAATAAATATCAGGTTAATAGCAGTGTATCAGGATCCAAAGGCTAGATTGATGTATTCCTGTAAACGTGCAATATATGGAGGAACAGCTGCAAATAAAGGCATCACCTGATGAAATTTATAACTATGGTCAAGTTATTTTCCAAGATTTATATGTCTTCTTTTTCTTTTTTTCCATGAGGTTTGAACTCAGGACTTAGCATTTCCTAGGTGAACACACCTCAGATACCAGCCATACCTCCAGGCCTCTTTGTTCTGGTAATTTTTGACATAGGGTCTCACTTTTTGTGTGGACCAGCCTGCAACATGGTCCTCCTATTTACACTTCCCATATAGCTGGATGACAGGTGTGTACCATTACACCCAGTTTTTGGTTGAGATAAGGTCTTGCCAAATTTTTACCCAGACTGGTCTTGATCTAAAATGTTCCCAAACTCTCCCATGAAAGTAGCTAGGATTTACCTGTATGTGCCATAGTGCTCAGCTCTATCTGCCTTCTTCATAGGCCCAATAGGCAAGTTAAATTGATAAATTCCATCATCCCATTTTTTTTCAGATCTTTATAGGTGGCATTAATATATGCAATCTCACATTCCCTTACCTCAAGAAAGTAATGTTTTGAAATTTTTTTTGGGGGGGGGTCTGGTCGTGGGGCCTGAACTCTGGGCCTGGGCGCTATCCCTCAGCTCTTCAGCTCAAGGCTAGCGCTCTACCACTTGAGCCACAGCACCACTTCTGGCTTTTTTCTTTTTGCTTATGTGGTGCTGAGGAATCGAACCCAGGGCCTCAGGCATGCAAGGCAAGCGCTCTACCACTGAGCCACCTTCCCAGTCCTGTTTTGAAAATTTATTACCATGTGGGACGGGGGAGGGTTTCCTAGGGTTTCAACTTTATACTGTAATGGTCTAATACTGAATCAAAAAGAAAATATGAATGTTCTGGCAATCAGTATCTGTATTTAAATTAAATATTCAAAAAGTGATTAAATGACTGAATGTGATTCAAATTAGAGTAAAGGTTCTATCTTTTACCTGGCAGCAACAAGCAATTGATGGAGCTGGATATTGAGAAAGAAAAAAATTAGCAGATTTGGTGGTATTCTCACAAATTTAGAACTAGTTTTTAATGGCAAAAGTAGTGGCATAGTATCAGTGAGTGAGTTCCTTAAAGGGATTCATCCTTCCCTGCAGTTGAAAAAGTAACAGGTTGAAATAATGTAGAAACTTGTCTTTTGGCATATATTTGTATATGTACACAGACATACACAGACATATACATGATATAGGTGCTCCTATTCATTAATGTAGTTTTTGTCAAGTCCTTAGTAAAGAGGTGTCACCTGAGTCCTCTTGGAAGACATACAGAATTGGGGAAAGTAGACGGCCTGGTCATATGTGATAAATCTATTCCAACATGCCTATCTCCCTCAGCCTTTGGACTTCCTTCATCTTTATTCCAGGCAAGTTCTGGTATCTCACCTTAATTAAGCATTGGCCACTGTGGAGTCCAAGTTTCAGTGAACTTACTGAGTAAATGGTTTGTATCCACTCTAGCTTTATATGAACACATTAAATCTGTTATCTATTATAACTGATAAATGTACCCATATCAATGAATTCTGCTCAATCCAGTATTATACTCTGTCCTTGCTTCCTTATATTTCCACACATATTCCCTGGATTTCTGCCAACACATAAGCAAATAGTGAAATTCTTTTGCTATAAAGGTTTTTTCTTCCTGGTCAGACTTTGCATTTGTCTGCTGGAGGAGCATAAAATCCAATATTAGTTATGAATCTTCTAGTAGTAATAGATGCTGGAGGTAGGTCTTGAGGAAAATAAGTTTCCCCTTGCAAGGTACCTTCCCCAGATGGCATTGTTACAATGTCTTTAATTACAAGATGCCTAGTTTCCTCAAAACCAGGGCAAACTATAATCACTGGCAGAAAGAAAGGAAGGAAGGAAGGAAGGAAGGAAGGAAGGAGAGAAAGAAAGAGAAAGAAAAATAAAAAGAAATAAAGGAGAGAAAATGAGAAGAGAGAAAATAAGAAAGAGAGAAAAAGAAAAGGAAGAAAGACAGAAATGGAGAAAGGGAATCTCAAAGTGATTCAGGATTTAGAGATTATCAGTCTTCTATTCAGCTGCATGCCCCACCCTGCCATTGAAATGTAGGGTGTCTCCTCAGTCCTTGCCTTTATTTTCATGAGTTAATTTCTGTCAGTTCATCGAGCACTACAATTCTGCAACCCACATCAATCTGTTGTTAAAGTTTATCACTACTACTATTGTTATTATTTTATCACTATTAGTTCTATGACTAGAAGAAAGAATTTTTTTTTGATTGCCACAAAACCCTCTGGTAATATTCCGTATTCCCTTTCTAGGCATGCCACCCTCCAGTATGTCTATGAATTCAGCAACCCAGAGGCTCTCCAAAAACCTGTCCTTTTGATTTTCATAGAGGCCCCATTATGAAAGTTATGATGGAGTCCATCATTGGCTATTGGTGATCAACTTGATATTTAGCTCTGTTCCTCTCCCTGACATTGGGAGAAATATACCTAAAAGGTCCAACTCTGTAAAAAAAAAAAAAAAAGTCCAATTTTCTAATGACATGGCTGGTTCTCTTAGCAACCATCATCTCCCATCCTGAGCCAATCCAAGATCCCACCAAGAGTCATTTCATTAGAGTAAAAGGTGCTCCCATCACCCAAGAAATTATAAGGGACCATCACCAAAGAAATTATAAGAGATTAGGATTTCTGTGTCAGATGTTCCCATCACTCAGAAAATTATGAAACCATTGTTAAAGACTGGATATTAGAACAAAAGATTTTCCTAAAGCTTATATGGGTAAGAGTTTTAAGTGGTCTAAATCAGGAATACATATACATGAATAGAATACATACCAAAATTGCATCACAGGCTTCAAGCCAGCTTAGAATTTTGCATACATGTGATTTTCTTCATACTCAATACTCTTAACTAGATCCAAAGAAGCTCTGTCTTGTATGTAAAAACCTAGGTGAAATGATTCAAGGATATCATAGCTTACTAAGAATGAAATATGCAAAATGCTATGTACTTTAAAAAATTAAAATGCAAGATATTTTAATGCTGTTCTGAGTGGACAGTGTCTCCATCATTTTCCAATAGACTTTAGTCTGCATAATTCTCTGTCAATCATAATGTATAAATGGCCTTCACACTCCTATGGAAACTTAATATTGGGAAATTCAGCAGATATAACACCTTCAAACAAGAACTCATTGCATCATCCTCTAAACCTGTTCTCTCTTTTCCTTATTTCATTTAATGTCATGACTATCTATTCTATAACTGAACAAGAAAAGAAGAGCATTCAATAGGCCATTAATTATTCATTTTTCATTTATTAGGTTCAACTATTCCCTCAATCTTAATGTTTTTTCACTTGGAATTTTACTCCCAGAAAAAGACTTTGAGCCAAGAATTTGAGTGCTAATTCATCTAAGAAGTGGTTCTGAACAGGAAGCAATGGTAAGGAATTAGGAAGTAATAGAAGGAAGTGAAGGAAGCTAAACAAATGTTTTGTTGGGCTGGTAGGCTGTGGGGAAGACATCTCAGACTCAGTAAGTACCTCTGGAGAACATCAGGAAACAATATAGAGCATAAATAAAAAATTCATACTATCAATTAAACTATTCACAACCTTCTACTCATCAATGGCTGAGGATACTTCCCATGGATGTTACTTCTCATGAACTTCTTCTTGTCTGTATTTGACTTGCAGAAAGCCCTTAGGAAGAATTGCAGGTGCTGCAATCAGAAGCCATCTCCACATACTAAAAGGTGAGCATAAGGGGATATGTTTTGGACACTGGCAAAGCTAAGTGGACTAGAGCAAGGAATAGTGAGGATTGATTCACTTTGGATGAAATAATGTTTGATATGCAAAATTTTACCTTCATTCTGTCTTTTCCAAGTCTTTCACACTTTCAGTCCATCCTTGATGTAGCTAGGGAAAGTTAATTTTATTGACTGATTGATTGATTATCCTGGGGCTTGAACTTAGGGCCTGGGCACTGTCCCTGAGCTTTTGTGCTAATGCCTAATGTTCTATCACTTTGAGCCACAGCGCTATTTCTGGATTTGTTTGCTAGTTAATTGGAGATAAGAGTCTCATGGACTTTTCTGCTCAGGCTATTTTTGAACTTCCGTCCTCAGATCTCAGGCATCTTCATAGCTAACATTATAAGCATAAGCCACCAACACCCAGCAAAAGTTAACTTTTTAAAAACATCAATTTGATCCTATCTGCCCTTTCCTTAGAAAGCACAGAATAAAGTCCAAACTGTTTGATTTAGCATGATTTTTAAAAATATTTATGTTAGTTTTGAATTAACATGTATTTGTAGTATGAAGGGGTTTTATTGTGATTGCGTAGAATTAGCTTTTTAGTCTCATCGTCTGCCAGTATCTTTTACATAATTAGGCTCTGTTTCCCAAACACTTCACTTTTTAAACTTTGTTCCATTGAATGTATTGTTCCTTGTGTTTCAAATGCCCTTCCCCCATCCATTACACAGAATTTCTTTTACTAGTCCTTACAAACCAGCTTGAAAATCTATTTCTGTGAAAACCTTCTGGCTGCCCTGAGAAAATAGCTTATTCCTTTCTGCTCCTTAAGTTGTATGTACCTCTACTCTCAGACTTTGCAGGTTGAACTGGGAATTGGGAACTCTTTAAAGACAGGCTTTAATTATCTTTTTTTAACTCTGACATCTGCCTACATATAGAAGGCACTCGATGTCAGTTACTGAATTGTATTTATCTGGATACATTCAAGCAAAATTTGGATTTTTTCAAAAAAATTTAAGTTTTTAAAAATGCAAAAAGACATTAGCAATTTCAGGAGATAGCTAAATTCTAAGCAATTATAGATGGAGACTATAGTATTTGTTTACTTAAGAGCTGCTTTAAAAGGCATGAGCTGTGCACCAGTGGCTTGCACCTGTAACCCTAGCTACTCAGGAGGCTGAGAACTAGGATTGAGGTTCAAAGCTAATCCAGGCAGAAAAGTCTGTGAAACTCTTTTTTTTTTTTTTTGGATCTGGTCGTGGGGCCTGAACTCTGGGCCTGGGCGCTGTCCCTCAGCTCTTCAGCTCAAGGCTAGCACTCTACCTCTTGAGCCGCAGCGCCACTTCCAGCTTTTTTCTT